>NC_043978.1:31083495-31400057 GCF_902148855.1 Sphaeramia orbicularis
GAGGCGTAAGAGCAGCCGCAGCACACACGCTAATGTTTAGGCTGCAGCGGGAGGTAATGAGTGTTCCCTCGAGAGAAAATGTGACCAAGAACTCAGGCGAAAGGGTTACTGAAAAGTAGGAGTCGAACGTTCAAAGCATGTCGAGTTTTATTTTCGATTTACTCCAGTTACGGCAGTTAAGGAACGCACCCCCACGTAATACCCCCGGTATTGTTTTGTGTAGACGGTCTGTTTTGTTTGAGTTCTCTTTTAAAACTTAAAAGCTTTTGCCTGCTGGTCAGACTTTTAGTTTTAAATATATGTACCTGTTTTATTTATCTGAAACAGTTGTGTAATGTTCTTCAGCACATCTGTCAAGTTCAACCTCATGTTCAAAATCATATTTAAATCAAAAATAACCTTCTGATGTCTTCACAACTAGCTTATCAGTAACAGAAAATGTAAGCTTCACAAAAATAGTGATTTACTTTATATCGTGATATATATCGATATCGTTTGATATGAAAAGAATTACCGTGATATGATTTTTTTCCATATCGCCCAGCCCTAATTACAACCTGTTTATTTGTCTGCTCACTGAAGTGTGAAATTATTAAACTAATACAGATGTTGAGAGGCTGCCAAGTTCACTTATTGACAAACAGTAAGTTGTGCAAATATACAACAAATGACAGTAATCTCATTCTTGGGTCAGAAATGTTTGTAGAAATTGTAGAATAATAGAAATGTAGTCAGTAAACAAATACCTCTGAGAAAAAAAAACACGACGTCAACACAAGCTTCATCTAAGAACCTTAGGTCTGAATATTTAGGGTGTAAAATAGTGTTAGAATATCAGAGGGGAGGAAAGATTGTCTAGATTTTGTTGAGGTTTTGTTTAATTTTACTGATATTAATGGGCGTTTGCTAGAGCAGAGTGTGAAATTTAACACCAAATGCAGGTACATTTTCCATTTGGCAGGTGAATTTCAGAAGGTCGTACCATGTTACTTCTGTCTTCTACAGGAATAGGAACAGGAACTTCATGCTGCATTTAGATAATCTCAGAAATCTACACTCCAACAGCCGCAAAGGTGTTTAAGATCAAAAACTTTATTTTACTTTATCAGTAATATCTTATTTTACTAAAACCATAACAGTATCCCATTTATTTCTACACAGGCAGCTTTGAAAAAAAAAAATGTAACTCTTTGAAAAAATCCAGTTGTTATCAGTAACAATAAAGTAATACAATGTTCTTGCACCAGAATCCCATGGTCCCCAAGTACTTGTGTGATTATTTTGAAGTTGTTTCTCTGCAGTATTTTTTAAGTTGTTTTGACAGGTAATAAATATGCTTTGCCAGTGAATTTTTTCATCTATTCCCCTTGGCCAATGAGTCAGAAAGTTAATTTGGACTACTGTGTACGTACTAGAGATCACTTGTCTGTTATAAATGTGTCCACTCTGGCTCCACTACCAGCATTCATCACGTTTTCTCCAAAACCCACATTAAAGGTAGAAGGGCTGTGTGAGTTTTGAAGACATTTGCACACCTCAAATGACATCTGCAGAGTCTATACAGTAAATGTTTCCACTGTAATGGCATTATTTTCACTTTTAGAGGTATTAACCTAAACCCTGGGCTGTTTGTTACATGTGGGAATCATTTCATTGTAGCACAAAACAGTGGATTTATTGATACACTGCAAAAATCAAAATCTTACCAAGTGTATTTTTCTGATTTCTTGTCAAAATATGTCATCACACTTAAAATAAGACAATCACCTAAATAGTAACTTTTCAGTGAGATAGAAGAACTTATTTTTAGACAACAGATCTTGAAAATCTTATTTCAACAAACCTTACCAAGATAATTTTCACTTGTTCTGTTGGCAGATTTTTTTTGCTTAATTCAAGATTTTTTTTTTTTGGCTTAATTCATGGTAATTAATGTTAAGATTCCTTGAAATAAGATTTTCAAGATCTTGTCTAAAAATAAGTTCTTATATCTCACTGAAAAGTTACTCTTTAGGTGATTATGTCTTATTTTAAATGTGATGAGATATTTTGACTAGAAACGAGAAAAATACACTTGGTAAGATTTGGATTTTTTCCAGTGTAGCAGAAGCTTCATTTCCATAAAATCAATTTATGATTTAAAAAAACAGCCAAATAAGAAAATACGCTATTATTGCTTCATAATGCACCCTTTATTTTGCTCTCCTTGCCTCATTCAGTGAGTTTTAGCAGTAGAGGAATAATACCTATACTGTTGGATCTGCTTAGTGTTAGCTTAGCGCTGCAAAATTTGTCTCATTTGTCGTTTTATTAAATTATTCATGATTTACGCTGGTCTAAGACTGTTAGCTTGGTTTAGATATTTGTCCATTTATTGTTTGAGTTGTGTTCTGTTTTCCGACAGTTGGTTTTATTGAGCTTTTAGCTGGTTACGCAGATGTATAGCATGTGTAAATTGCTACAAATCTAGTGTAGCATTGCCATGGCAACACAGACGGGAATGTGGCTGCTGGGTTCAACTGGGTTTAAGGGGCTATAAAGACTCAGATATTATGGCCTTGCTCTGTGCAGATAAACTATTCTGTAATGTGTTCTATGATCTCTAATAAATATGTAAATACTATTTAAATTTTTGCTTCTTATTTTCTCTTATATTTAATTTCTCACTCATTTGTGGTTTTTCTTCCTGTCTTTTCTCTGCACTTGTAAGTTGCTCGTTAACTGTGAAATTTCCCCATGGTGGGATAAATAAAGTCTTATCTTATCTTATCTTTTTTTTTTTTTTTTTTTTTTTTTTTTGATCAAATTAAAACATCTATGAATGTTGTCTGAAACATGTCTATTTTTAACCCTTTGATGCATGAATTATAAGAACCTTTGTCGATATTTTTCCTGAATGTTTTTATTCCGCTTTAGACATTAAAAAAAAAACAATTTAATTGAAATTTTTTTAATGAACCTTTTTTTTATGGAGTTACAAAAATGTCACCTCAGCTGGACACTATGTTTTTAATTTCTGAAGCAAAGAACATGCATTTAAAATGCAATATCAGAAAGTGATACACTGTGTGAAAACTATGAAATAAAAAACATTTTAAATGCAGCTAATCTGATGTTTTCTCGCATTTTAACATACTCAAATACTAGTTATTACTCATTTCATGGAGATAATATGCAAAAAAAAACCTTTTGTTTAAGAAAATTGTTAAATACAGTCTAATAACAACCAGCAAGTTACAGTAATGGTATAAATGGCAGTGTATTGGATGATGCATAAGCGTCCACTGTGTTGGCTGATATGGAACTAAAACAACAAAATCCATGAATATATAAGAGAACAGCTTTGAATAGCTGTCCACTGTAGTGACCACTATGCATGAAAGAATGAATGAAGCCTGTCTGGGCGGGATGGATTATAAGTGGAATGACTGTTTCCATTCTGGTTGTGAATGTTTTTGATATAATTTTGAGATCTTTATCTTATCTTATCTTATCTTATCTTATCTTATCTTATCTTATCTATCTTATCTTATCTTATCTTATCTATCTTATCTTATTATCTTATCTTATCTATTATCTTATTATCTTAAGTAGCATGGATCAGACTTTTCCCTCTCATCTTCTCCAATCTGCCACTTTAGTTCCCTATAGTTGTCCTGTTGTTGTCTTGCTCCAGGGGCCTACTCTCTCTCCATCCAGGACTGGGATGACATCAAGGAGACCATGTCAAACATTATAAAATCCGCAAGCTGGACAGCGGCGGTTACTACATCACCACCAGAGCCCAGTTTGAGACGCTACAGCAGCTCGTCCAGCACTCTGGTAAGACTCTGACTCACATCCAGGACAAAACTGTGTCGCGGATTCTTTTCTTAACATGACAGATAGGTCAAATAATTCAGCTTTAATAAGGCTTTAAATTGAAACTATGTGGTCACTCCAGCGAGGGCTGCGGGGCTGTGCTGCCGGCTGATCGTGCCATGCCACAAAGGCATGCCTCGCCTGACCGACCTGTCCGTCAAAACCAAAGACGTGTGGGAGATCCCGCGGGAGTCGTTGCAGCTCATCAAACGTCTCGGCAACGGCCAGTTTGGAGAGGTCTGGATGGGTGTGTATCAGTTTGGCCTATTCTTTTTGGCTCTGGTGACATTTAGACAGCTGGGAACAGTGGTGTAAAACATACAGTATGCGTTGGGTCATCCAAAGCTAACACCCAGATAATGTTACCCACAAGGACCAGGAGGGTTTTAGATTTCATTTAAGAATATCTGTGTTTTTTTCTGGTTGCAAACCTGTATATTACCAGTCCTCAGTCTGGATTTTGATCTTTACCTTTTTTTAAATGGATCCAAGATGTGGGTCATTTGCTCAGTTTTAGTTGAGCTTTTAGATGTCTGATGGGAAAAAAAGGAATTTCAAGTAAGTAATTTGTTTTTGGGAAATTAATCTTATTTTTTTTAAAAAGGGAAAATAACTGTCAAGCATTTTTTTCATTAGAGAAGTAAAATATCTCAAATTTAGAGATATTTGGGCAAATAATGACTCTGTATGTGGTTTCCATAAAATCCCAGCAGTGCATTAAAACTGATACTATTCCACAGTTTGTCAGTTTAAAAGTCAGTTTATGAAAAGTCTTAAATGCTTCTGTGTTCGTAGGTTCTAATATGTAAAATTTGCTTAAATTTTGGCTTTTTGTCTAGTTTTTAGGCTCATCTTGGTCATTCTTGTGTAGTTTTCTGAAAGATAACAAAACAAGCAAAACTGCATAGATTCTTTTTGCTTATTAAAAGACATTTTGGATATATTTAAGAATATTTGGCTTCTTTCGAGTAGAGCTGTGTTATGTCTATTTATGTTTATGTAACAGACAAGTCAGACACATTATCTACCATCTTAACATCTTAGTTCACTTCAGTTCAGTGAAACTTAATTCATCCCACATTTCACAGACATCCTCTGTGTGTCTCAGATCTGCTGAGATCTGAACATTGGACAATCTGGTTTAAGTCAACAAAAGGATTATTTAGAATATTTTTAGGAGGCTTTAACTAAAAACAAATGTGTGCCTAGCTCAGGATGTCATGTCCTTAAAACTTATCTTGCTTTATTTCACTTTAATGCAGCAGTAATTTATGTGTACAGATAAAAAAGGTTAACAGTTTTTTGTAATTGACTGTTTACATGAGGGCAGATGTGACACATTTTTAGGTAGCTGCTGGTGTTTTATCTTTCATGTTACTGTGTAGTGTGACTTTCAGTGTCATACCTTCACTCTTCAGGATAATAAAGAACCATGATACATCATTGGGTTGGTTAGTCTGAAATAATGACCAAATTCCTGTGCATTATCCACATATGAGTTTTACAGCAAAAAAAAATGCATGAGGTTCAAAGGAGAAGTCAGTTGTTTTCCCCCTTTTCATGGATTAGATTTAGAAATAATTTGGTGTCAGTCCAGACTAACTGCTGTACTTCTGTCTGTTTTGTCACTCCATGGGAATTTGGGTAGATTAGTTAGCTGATCAGTCACTTAAGTGAATATTTGCTATAGTTAACTATAAAAAAGTGTTTCTGTTCATTATGCACAGCTTTTTTGTCTTGTTTTTTGATCTATCCAAGGTGAGCCTTATAATTTTTCTCAAAGTTGAGGAAGTTCTTTTGAATTTTGCTGTTTTCATTTGCAAAACTAGATTAAATATGTAGCATAAATACATGTTGGAAATCCATTACATTTACCTTTTTGTTTTCTTGTATTTAAACGTACAAGTTCATAAACGATGTCCGGGGATAATCTCAACACCACTCACTTTTTTCTCTTTTATTCCT
The DNA here is from genome assembly GCF_902148855.1 of Sphaeramia orbicularis. Lineage (NCBI taxonomy): Eukaryota > Metazoa > Chordata > Actinopteri > Kurtiformes > Apogonidae > Sphaeramia > Sphaeramia orbicularis. Next base: position 31,089,322 of record NC_043978.1, read on the forward strand.
TTGATTATATGTGTCAAACTAGATTTTATTCTTCAAATGATAAAATTTTGCTTCAGAAGTCCAGAAGTAGACTTGTCCTAACATATTCTCTGCTGTCTCATCAGGAACGTGGAACGGCACCACCAAGGTGGCGGTGAAGACTCTGAAACCCGGAACCATGTCACCCGAGTCCTTCCTGGAGGAGGCTCAGATCATGAAGAAACGACATGACAAGCTAGTGCAGCTGTACGCGGTGGTGTCCGAAGAGCCCATTTATATCGTCACTGAGTACATGAGCAAAGGTAGAATGCATACATATAGAACACACCAGCACCGGACACTATGAATATTACATGCACACATTCTGCAAACACCTACACAGTGGTGCATAATTTATACATCTGGACAGTAGAGTGCGTGTCCTGCTGTTCAGCTCTATCTCCATTTACTAAAGTAAACACACTTTATTACAAGGACGGATTAGTCCCAGTCACCATGGTAATGAAATAACAAATAAAACACTGATCTAAGTGTAATGTGTGGGAGGAATCCCAGAACTGATGTCACATCCACTACAGCATGTTGTGGTCGAAAAGCTGAAGTAAGAGCTGGCAGCTGAGGACGCTATGAGGCAGCAAATCCTCACAGTTTATTTAATCTGTTCTGTTGTGTGTTTTTCAGGGAGTTTGCTCGATTTCCTGAGGACGGAGAAGGACGAGGCCTCAAGTTGCCAAATTCTAGTGGACATGGCAGCTCAGTACACAACTTAAAACAATCTGACATGTTGACACTGAGGATGGATTTCCAAAGCACTTTAGGAGAGTTTTCTCTAATGGTTTAATTCAGTTTAATCGTCTCCATATGTGAACGTTTATTCATTTGAGGGTCACTTTTACAAATGTCTGATTGTTGAACTTCATTTCCCCTTAAGTTGATAATTTGTTGCTGAACAAAAATGCAATTGCTTCGTGCAATATAATAATAATAATACCAACAACAATAATAATGGATTAGATTTCTATAGCGCTTTTTTGGGCACTCAAAGCGCTAATATGGAACCTTTAATACACAACAGTTTTGTGAAATAACATTAATACTATATTAAAAAAAACAGTCTAACCATCATCTTCCATTTATCCAGTTGTAGATTGTGGGGCCAGCAACCTAAGCAGAGAACCCAGATTTAAAATAAATAAATAAATACAGACATATATACATACATACATAACATTAGTCAGTTAAAAATATAAAAAATATACACAAAACTTGCCATTCTAAATTAAAAACACACTAACACTACTTACACTATTCACAACCTGAAATATATTTTTTTCTTTTGTGAATATTGCCAATTTTTTGTTTTATATTTGTCTTTAAACTGTCAGAAATGCAAAAGCAAATCATTATTACTCAGAGCCAAAAATAACAAGCATCATATTCTAATTTAATAAAAAAAAGCAGCAAAATCTTCCTTTTTTTGAGGCTCAAGCAGTGTTTTTTAGATTCCTGCTTATAATATTATTTAACTTATTAACTGATTCAATGAATACATGTCTTTCCATTCAGTTTATGTTTCATTAGGCAACTTCTGGCTGTAGCCGATCCATAATGTCCTTATTATTAGGCATTATGTATAATAAATATCCACAATTGTATTTTAGGGCTGATGAAATGGCTATAAAATAAAAAACTAGAAGCACTCGGAGAGCGCAGACCTCCGCCAAGGCTGATCAGTGGCCCCCCCCGTGGGCCCCCCCCACCCCGATCACCACCAAAATTTAATCAGTTCTTCCTTATCACATTCCAACAAACCCTGAAAATTTCATCCAAATCTGTCCATAACTTTTTGAGTTATGTTGCACACTAACGATCAGTGCCCCCCCCCCCCCCCCCCCCCCCCCGTGGGCCCCCCACCCCCGATCACCACCAAAATTCAATCATTTCTTCCTCATCCCATTTCCAACAAACCCTGAAAATTTCATCCAAATCTGTCCATAACTTTTTGAGTTATGTTGCACACTAACGATCAGTGCCCCCCCCCCCCCCCCCCACCCCCCCCCCCCCCCCCTTGGGCCCCCCCACCCCCGATCACCACCAAAATTCAATCATTTCTTCCTCATCCCATTTCCAACAAACCCTGAAAATTTCATCCAAATCTGTCCATAACTTTTGAGTTATGTTGAACACTAACGGACAGACAAACAAACAGACAAACAAACAAACAAACAAACCCTGGCAAAAACATATCCTCCTTGGCGGAGGTAATAAAATAAAAGTAGTAAATTCCCTTGGTGGTTGATGTGTTTGTTGTCCAGGTGGCAGCAGGGATGGCATATATCGAGAGGATGAACTACATCCACAGAGACCTGCGTTTCTGCCAACATTCTGGTCGGAGACAGCCTGGTGTGTAAGATCGCTGACTTCGGTCTGGCCCGACTCATCGAGGACAATGAGTACACGGCAAGACAAGGTACGGAGTCATAGGGTACTGAGTGGATAGATCTGGAAATGATGGTACATTGTTGTTGTTATACACGTGAACTTAATATATTGTACATTCTGTTTTCTAACTTTGAGGTCTTATGTCTAAACACAGTGTTAGAAGACAATGGACAGTTTTCTTCAGTTTTTTATTTTTCTTTGGGTTGCTCAGAGATGGTGGATCAATGACACAGTGAAGTTATAAATAGCATTTTTTATATCGTCTTGCATCAGACTGCTGCCTCTTGGCCAGGGCGTCAGTGTAAATGAGAATCTGGTTAAATAAAGGTAAATAAATGACCCTCCCTTAGCATTGTAATGATATGAAAACTGGTGTCGTTCTGTCTCTTGATACGTTATGCTCTCGATTGCTCACATATAAATCAGAGAACAAATGATGGATGATTTAAGTTTCGACATGCTTCCTTTTTGGAGAAGTAGATAGGAATACCAATACGAGGTGATTTATCCCAGTGCTATGGATGTAGGTAGAGGCAAAAACATATTTTAGCCCCCACAAAAAACAGACACTTCAAATATTCTCCAGTGAACAAACCCCTGAAGCACTCTTCTCCTTCTCTATTTACAAATCTGTAATTTCACTTCATATGTTACAGGAGGTGCTGCTAGTTTGTTGGTGTTATTTTGTGACTTTGGTGTTTTAATTTATTAACATTTTTAAAGGTCCAATGTGTCATATTTACAGAGATGTAGAGGGGAGTCAGTATAATATTCCTAAGAACTGAAGATGTGGGATGAAATTTGTGCATACAGTTTTGACAAAGGGGTGAATATAGTCACAATATATGTTAGTTACACAAACATTATTAAAAAACCAATAATATTATAATAATAATAATAATAATAATAATAATAATAATAATAATAATAATAATATTTTTTCTTGTTGCTAGGGTACTTTTAGCCAAAGAGTTGCGTAGGTGTAATATGTTACAGCTTCAGCGTACACTTTTTTTTCTATGTAATTTTAATTCTTGTTGAACACTGATGTTTTCATTAGTGTATAATCACCCCCAAATACGAATCACTACACATTTTTTGTTAAATTACAGTATTCTTTATATCCTTAGAGGGCGTAGATCCACTTTATTTATACAAGAGCTCCAAATGGATGATGGTTACATTTTTTGGTTTTTGTACCAAGTGTCATCCAAGGTACATTAAACACTATAATGCTTGAGTCACTTTAACTAAAAATCTCATAACAGACAAAACAAACACTGGCTTGAGGAAGAAACTTTGATGATACAGGGGTTATTTTCTTTTGTTCAGACAAAGTAGTAGTAGGGTGATGTTCTCATACCTGACATATTTCGACTGTCGCTGCAGCCCTAACCCTAACATCATGAGAACATCACCCTACTACTACTTGGTCTGAACAAAAGAAAATAACCCCTGTATCATTTAGACAAGAAGACAAAATGAAAGTTCTTGAACTGAGAAACTTTGATGTTTTTTGCAGCCTCTGTAGTTGCCAGATGGAAGGTGAAGTTGTTAGTTGTTATAATACATGATTCCTCAGTTCACAGCAGCAGCAGTGCAGGTGGAAGCGTTCTAGGTTCATGTGTAGTTTACTTCCTCTGCCTTCAATAAACATGTCCAGGGTTCATACGGGTGCTTGAAATTTTTTAAAATGCTTGAATTTTAAGATTGTGATTCTTGAATTTTAGTTTAAGTGCTTGCAATTTAACTCTGATGTGATCTATTTATTTATTGTAAATATTAAGTCTGCCAGGTTACATGCCAAGCCAAAGCTACTTAGAGAGAGGTCGTACATTTTGTCAAAAAAAAAAAAAAAAATTTGGTGCTCTCAGGTCGACTCCAGGTACATTTTTATCTTAATCTTTGGCTCAATGCCCGAAGAACGCCAAGTGACTACCCTTTTTTTTGGATAAAAACTTTGTGTTCTCCTTTAATTTCTAAACATTTTGCTATTATGAAACATAATTTTATATGAATGAATGAATGAATGAATGTTTTTATTATTGTGTCTTGCACAAAGAAACATGCCCAGCCCTTACATGGGCTTATAAGACACCAAAAATACAAACTAAAAATCAAATACCAGACAATAGGCACAATAGATATGAACAAGAAAACAAGTACTGACCTATTTAAACAACACACCTGCCCTTTTTTCCAGGTTTTACAAACAAATAATGCTAATTTATATATATTTGAACTAAACAACCGTTTCATCTTGTCCTCGTCAGTGCTCCAGAACATATCAGAGTTTTGGGTAAACATGTCATCAAACAAAGAGGCTCTCAGTTCATCATATAGAGGACAATACAAAAGAATATATGTTTTTAGCACAATATACTGTACATCATTGTGATAAAAAGTGAAAAAAAATAATCATGAGCATATGTATTCCTGTAGATATGTATTTTACTCCAGCAATAAGGTGCTGTGCTGGAAAAATTTGAAAATTACCCTTAAAAATGCTCGAATTTGACCTTGAAAATGTGTGCGAACCCTACATGTTAGTATCAAGAAATACTAGTTTGTTATGATTCTTAAACCAGATTTATATAATCTGTGTTTTTTTAATGGTTCATTTCTGACTGTGTAACTCAGAACCCATATGTATTCCTGCTTTACATGGACTTGAATGCCTCTGTAGTATTATACTCCTCCACCACAGTAATTTAGAAAACCTCATAGTCAGAGGAAAAACCTTTTGGACCAGTGATTTATTCCATTTTGTCAACTCCAGCACACACGTACACACATGGTTGAGTTCCATGCCTTTAAGGGACTTCTCATTGACTTAAATTCATTTCGTGCCCAATCCTCACCCAAACCTTAAGCAACACAACTGTAAACCCTCAGACAACAGCTCCATGTCCTCACAATGTGACTCTTTCAACATGTTTTTCGTCCCTGTAACTAAGAAAAACATGGACACACACACACATACATGCACATATGCTTCTTTTCATAGTAATTAAAGTAAAGCAGGAATTTTGGCCTTGGTGACAGCAGTGGAAAACAGAAGCACATGTGGTTATGGTATGGCACAGACACAAGTAGAACATCACATTCAGTGCAAAAGGCAAAGAACAGGGCTGAGGAGCAGTGAACACAACACATAACAGACTGCATATTACTGTCACTGTGTGTTTTGTTAAAACTTGTGAAGGATATGCAGCAGCCCTCTCCCGAAAACACTTGAACTACACTAACTGAGGACTTCCAGACTTCAGTTAGTCACTCTGTCAACATGTTCAGTCACTCATTTGTTAGCAATTTAATGTTTACTTGTTTGACGTCAGCAAAATGCAAACCACAATTTCCTATTTTTCCTTGTTGGGATGTTACCAATGTCCTCATGATGAAAAAATAACAGATGTGGAAGCAAATCTGTAAAGAGACCTAGTTCCTTTAAGGTTTTTTGGGTGTAGTACAGTTGGTTGATTAATGCTTATATTGCAGCAACTTAAATCAATCCAATCCAACTTTAAAACAATCACAGTGGACCAAAGTGCTGAACAGAAGAATAAATAAAAACCAAATAAAAGAGTAAAATACAAGAATAGATTAAAAGACATAGAACAACTTGTACAAAGAAACTGTGCTGTACAGAACAATAAATAAAACCTAAATAAAAGAATAAAATACTTAAGGAGGTAAAACTTTATTTATTTATTTTCTTATTTATGAATTTACCTTGTATTTATGTTGGCGTGGACTGGGTTTTAAACTTGTTAATTAGATTTTAAACTATTTTTTACTGGGGTTTTAACTTCTTCAAACTTATTTTAACCTTATTTATTTATTTATTTATTTATTTATTACAAGCAAAGCAACAAAATAAACAAAACGAAGCAAATAAAGACAAAAACAATAACAAAATAACATTTAAATGAACAGAATCTATCTTCAAGTACGTGCAAGTTTGAATTTTACCGGCTGAAAAGGAGTAGGAAGAAGTATGAACTTATTTAATCCTACCCCTCAAGTGCTTTTATACCTTCATCACTAACTTAATGCAACAATACATTTTTCCTAATTTAGCATTCAACCACAACAAATACATAATGCAGTAATTGAATTATACACAACAGAATGATCATAGTAGTACAGTCATACAAACAGACTCAACAATTCAACAATTTTCTGCAGTAATTACAGCATATTTATCAATACAACGTCATCTATAAACAGCCCTCATTGTCATTATTAAATACTATACCTCTTAAGAATCAGTTCCTTGGTCTTAGTCCAGGTGTTTTTTTTATCTTTTATCATAATCGTTCTTTTATGACCCATCTCTTTTATCTTTAACGTCGTGGTTGATGGAACTTTTACGATTCATTTTTATAGTCAAGTCATGTCTTGGTTTCATGTTACATGTCAAAAGGATGTCATCGTGTAACTGCAAACAAATCTACCTGAAGAAATAAATAAAGTGACCTGAACCTGAACATAAAACATTAAAAAAATCATGTTCATATGTGTTTTCAGGGGCTAAGTTTCCGATAAAGTGGACCGCTCCTGAGGCTGCTCTCTACGGGAAATTCACCATTAAGTCAGACGTGTGGTCGTTCGGCATCCTGCTGACAGAGCTGGTAACGAAGGGCAGAGTTCCTTACCCAGGTGAGATGGATCAGAGCCACATGTTACATAACCACTTCTTAATTCCAGCTTATTGCTTTTGTTTGATTAACGTAGCGTGTGTGGGAGTTGTTTGCATCGGCTCAAAGGTGGATGTGCCGTGGTTGTTCGTGCTAAAAAAAGAGCAGCGCGTTGCATAATGTACGTTACTCCGTGCATAATGCAGAGAAATGTTCCCAGGTGAATGTGTGAACATGTGAAGTCATCTGCAAACCCACGTTCAAAGTATTTTAAGCCTAAGTGACCGAGTGTCTCAACAGAACCTGAAGAAATGAATTAATGAAGTTATTTTAAACTAAATATTGTTGATTTATTGGTACTTTAACTTAAAGCTACAAGGTTTTTTAGCATCACTAGGCTAATTCCCATGATTCCCCTTCAGCATATTATAATTCAAGTGGTCTGAGAGGCATTTACTCCTTCCCTGTTTTCAGGCTGTAGAAAATCTACCACATGACTCCTGGAGTTAGACTAATCACAAGCTTTTTCAGAAGGATGGGGGGGGTTTGAATATATGAACGATGGCTTTTCTGCTCCATGTATCAACGTGGAAGCTTGGAAATGTAACTTCACATTAACATTACAAAATGAAATGGAAAAAATCAAGTGCATCTATATATATCTTTAATTTTTCTGATTTGAGAGCTACAGAAGGAAGGTGCATATTTTCAAAGTCTTGCATTTGTTCCTTGTTTTTCACTCCTGCAGCTTTAACTAAAGGATCTGATTTTTTTTTTTTTCCACCACTGCCCTCTGCAATCTGTATTTTACTTTACTTTATCATTTATTGTTCTGCTATTTTAATTATACTCACTACATTTTTCATTAATTTCTCAAAACAGACTCATTTCTCTAGTTTTAAATCTATTATGAAGAATTGTTGATCATTTTTATCACAGATCATTGTGCACCGTTGCAGCATCACGACTGAATTCATACACAGACAAAACCATCCTTTATGCAAATAACAAGATGAAAATGTACCATAATGTGAAAGATAAACCTTGAAGTGAAAGCATAATGAGATAAAAACTAGGTGAAAATGACTTAAAAGATTTGACAAAGCTTTTTTTTTTTTTCACAACATTAAATCAAACTAAGCAAAATGTCTTTGATCATGGAAGTGTTAATAGTCAGTGCTGTACTGGGTCATTAGCAAAAAAGTGCACAAAGTAATGATGGAGTTATGTGTAGAAGAAGAAGATGGTCATCAAAAAAAAAGATGATGCAGCCTGTAGTCAGAAGTCATTCTTTATTATCTTTCAGATAGGCCAATATGTTATTTTTTGAGTACAACTTGAAGTTTTTGTTCAGTAAGACACAAAGGGAACAAAATAGACATGAATGGGAGACTGAACTTTTTATTATTATTATTATTATTATTATTTATTTATTTTTATTTATTTTTTTTTATATTTGTCAGATTATTTTCATAGTCATCGTATTGTATTAAAACCACATCCACACTAATCCAGATATTTAGCAAAGTGGATCTCAATACTGATGCTCTGGTCTCTCATCTAATTTCTTCATTTTTTGTCTCGTTTGTTAAATAAAAAACAGTGAGAAAGGTTCTAAAAATGGTCTTGAAAGGGTCGATGATATGAATAAAACATTCCCTCCATTATCATTACAATGTCCAGGTTTAGTTTAAAATCTGCTGGAAGCAATGGGTTATCCAAGCATTTGTACTAGTTTTTAATCATTTTTGCTTCATGATGTGGACAGAGATATTTTGTAAAATAAAGATTGTGTGGACTGAATATTTTAGAAAAACAGAAGATAGAAATATCTATTTAGTAAAGAAATATGTTGTGAAGTTCAGTTGTCTTTGCACAGAAACACCCAATAAAAATGTACTTTTACTTAAATATTTTTACATTTCTGTAGTTTCTGTAGCCTGTAGTTCCCCCCTTTTACATGTCTAATAATAAAGTGTATTTATTTATATAGCACTTTTTGCAGAAAGATTTCACAAAGTGCTGTACAATAAAATCAGAGGTAAAATACATAGTCAAAAAACCCACACACAGCTACATACATAGACAAAAATATAAAGCAAACGGTCATAAAACCCACCCCTGACTAAAAGCCTGTTTAAACAAGAAGGTCTTCAGTTGCTTTTTAAAAGACTTAATTGAGTTTAAAGTGTGAAGTGCCAGCGGTAATGTATTCCAATATAACGTAATGCTCCACATGTTCCACAAGGCTCGGTCTTGGGACCAAAATTATTTACATTTTACATAAATGACATTTTTTCTGTATCAAACATACTGAAATGTATTATGTTTGCTGATGACACAAATTTATTTTGTACTGGAAAAGATATATTTGAGTTATTACAAGAAACAGAAAAAGAATTGGTATTGATAAAGAAATGGTTTTATTATAATAAATTATCTTTAAATGAAAATAAAACAAAGTTTATGATCTTTTCTGGTAATAGAAATGTTGAAAATGCAAAACTATATTTAATTGGAAATTTTATTGGAAATAGAAAGAGTTTATGAAGCAAAATTTTTAGGTGTCATCATAGATAGTAAACTGCGTTGGAAACCCCATATTGAGTATTCAAAGTAAAGTGTGCAAATCTAGAGGCATATTGAATAAACAAGGGACTTACTAAATAAAAACAGCCTATACAGGGTGGGGAAGCAAAATTTACAATGAACATTTAGTTGTTTTTTCTCAGCAGGCACTACGTTAATTGTTTTGAAACCAAACATATATTGATGTCATAATCATACCTAACACTATTATCCATACCTTTTCAGAAACTTTTGCCCATATGAGTAATCAGGAAAGCAAACGTCAAAGAGTGTGTGATTTGCTGAATGCACTCGTCACACCAAAGGAGATTTCAAAAATAGTTGGAGTGTCCATAAAGACTGTTTATAATGGAAAGAAGAGAATGACTATGAGCAAAACTATTACGAGAAAGTCTGGAAGATACTATTAAAGAAGAATGGGAGAAGTTGTCACCCGAATATTTGAGGAACACTTGCGCAAGTTTCAGGAAGTGTGTGAAGGCAGTTATTGAGAAAGAAGGAGGACACATAGAATAAAAGGATTTTCTATTATGTCAATTTTCTTGTGGCAAATAAATTCTCATGACTTTCAATAAACTAACTGGTCATACACTGTCTTTCAATCCCTGCCTCAAAATATTGTAAATTTTGCTTCCCCACCCTGTACGTGATATACTGTTCTTTGGTTCTGCCGTACTTAACATATTGTGCAGAAATATGGGGTAATGCAGGAAAAACTAGTATAGATACATTAGTAAAAATACAAAAAAGAGCTATTAGAATAATTAATAAAGTAGGATATTTTGAAGCAACTAATTTAGTTATTCAACTTAATACCTTAAAATTGCTGGATATTGTTTATATTAACATATTAGAGATGATTTATAAAGTAAAAAATATTGTTCCAAATACAATTCAAAAGATCTTTAAATTAGGAGAGAGTAACTATAATTTAAGAGGTCTTTCTATTTTTGAATGTATGAAAGTGAGGACAAATGTGAAGTCCAAATTATGGAATGGACTTAATGATGAATTTAAGTTGTTCACTTCTATGATAAAATTTGAAAAATGCCCTAAGTATAAGATCCTTCAGGAATATTAAGTGGAGATGGTAGATGTGTTTTTGTTTTGTTATTGATTCTTTTGTTATAATGACAGTGCTCAGTGATGTACACATTTAAATTAATGTAAGTGGTGTGTCAGGTGAAAAGGATAAGCAAAAGATAAGCTTCTGCTTCTGGCCTGTTCCTTTTTTTGGTTTTTGTGTTTATTGTGGTTGTTGTACTGTGTGTGGTGATTATTGTACAAACCAAAAATCAATCAATCATTCATTCATTCATTCATTCATTCATGCTGTGGCTACTTTTACCAGACCCTGTTTTGTTCACCTGTGTTTCTCTGTGGGCTTTTTCCTCCTATCTTTGTCCAGGTATGAATAACCGGGAGGTCCTGGAGCAGGTGGAGCGGGGCTACCGGATGCCGTGCCCACAGGACTGCCCCACCTCGCTGCACGAGCTGATGGTGCAGTGCTGGAAGAAAGACCCGGAGGAGAGGCCCACCTTCGAGTACCTGCAGGCCTTTTTGGAGGACTACTTCACTGCCACTGAGCCTCAGTACCAGCCGGGGGATAATCTCTGAGCGGCGCTGCTCTCATCTCATGCCATTTCACGGGTTTTCCCACTAGAGGGAGCCAGACACCACATATTCTCTCCCATCATGTGGCTCTAACAATCTGAAAGCTCATTGACTGACTTCCAAGCTTCACACACACAGTGACTGACAGCTGCTACGACAGCAAACTGACTATCAGATGAACGGATGCTTTTGGAGGCGGACGAGGGCGCCGAGATGACTGAAGAGTTAAAAAAAAATGACTGCCATGGATGAACGAGATGAGACGAGTTGTGTAACTTGTATGTAATGTAAATACAAATTGCTTGTTTACTTATCTCTTTTTGTTTCATTTTCTATTACTTTTGATATTTTGGAAATGTGTGGATTTTTTTTTAATCCGAGGTCAAAGTTATTTCAGATATACAGCTCGTAGAATACGTGTGAGGCTCACAGTCGGTAACAAATCGTAACATAATAATGATAGAGTACGGAGCTAATTTCCTGCTAAAACTTAAAAGCAAACGAAACAGGTTTCACAAATTCCCATGCGGTTCACGAACAGACACAGTTCGGTTTGTAAATAGAAAATATTCTGACCAAATGTCATAGCACTTTTCCAATACATCATGCTTCAGAACCACTACAGCTTTTATCTCATCTTTCCACTGTTTGTGCTCATTTTTCACATATTTAATTCACCTCTACAACAGCAGGAGGCGCTATGAGTAAAGTTAGTTCTGTCAAAATCAGCTCTGACAAATATCCCCCATTTCAAGTTTATTTTCAGACATTACGAGGATCCAGTAATGTCACCAACTATATATATATATATTTGGGATGTTTTTGCTTAGTATGTCTTATTATTGCATTTGATTCCTGCAGTTTTCAGAATTTCATATGAGATTCATATTAATCTGAAATAATAATGTGTCTAACATGTAACTGACTCCCACTATTTCTTGCTGTTGTGATACAAAGGAGTGGGTAAAGGTGAAAATCAGATTATTTAAGAATAACGTGGGAATATTTCAATGAAACGGCCACAAATTATGAGAAAAAGATATTTTTTTATGGGAAAAATACTTAATATTACAGGTAAACCAAACACAGCAGTCTACATTCAACAGCTGCTATTTGTATTTGATAAAAATACAGTTTTTTTTCTTGAAACAACAGCGTTTCTGTCATGTGAATATCTCATACCACATGTTTTCTGTTCTTTTTTGTTAAGTGGTGAGTTTTGTGACTTGTTCTCATAAGTTTCTTTGTACAATATCATAACTTGAATTTAAAATCACAATATTTCAGTAGAAGGATTGACACCACAAACACGGTAGAAACACTGTGCCATTATTATATTTTTCTCGCTGTATGTTCCATAAGTTCAATATTAGCAAAACAATTGCATTTCTTAGTTCATTGTGTTTTGTTTTTGAAAACTGTATTGTGTTTGGTAGTGAGCTGCAGGGCATTTACAAAACATGTTTTCTTTGTTTGTCAAGTTTTGGCTTGAAATGAGCTCCACAGTAGAGTTGGAAATAGTTAGAAATTGTGGATTGAGATCTCAGAAGTTTTTCTGAGAGTCCGCTGACCTTTTTTTACGAGGTTAATTTAACAATACTGCTATCCTCTTCTCAAGGAACTTAGATGTACTATAACACCTGTTCTTGCCTTTTCATGTTTAGTAATACTCTTATAATGTAAGGGAATGCCTTCATACTTTCTACACACTAACTATAGTGCATCATGGACTTCCACCCAACTTGTATGACATCTGCACTGGTATGAGGTGCATCCATCGCATTTCAGCTTCAGCCAATGATTTTTAGATCGGCTTCAAGTGACTTTTAGTTCAGCTTCATGCAGTTGAAAAAGGGCTCCCAACCCTTTTCCGACTGCTTATTACCTTGATGATATTTTAATATGTATGTTGCTCTATTGTATTGGCAGTAGGCTGTGTAAGAATTCTGCTTCTTTCTGCTTCAGCGGCCAAACAAACAAACAAAAACTGCCACTTACATGACAGGAATGAAGGATGTGTACTTGTGTTTGTCCCTCCATGGTGTGTATCTGGAAATAACATGTTGTTTAAGAGACCAAACATTTTTCATTTTGTTTTATTATTTTTGCTCAACAATGATTTTGCTCAACCGGTCTTAACTGTGTCTGTAGTTTAGGATTACACACGTGTATTGCCAGGGCAGAACACGGCTCTGGGTGACATTTTATCATCTTATGTATTGTCATTACAGACGATGCACCACCTCTGTGTGTGTTTTGTTGCTTTTCATGGGTGGAAAAGTGAAAGAAACAATCACTTTGACTCCCCTTATTTGGTAGATATACAGTAAATGTCTTGGTCTCTGCATTATTTATTGTCTCTGTCTGTTACTTGTACACAGCGGCTGGTTTGGAAATAAACAATCTTGCCATCATCGTACTGTGAGCTGATCATTTTTAGTCAATAAGCGCTCATCTAAAGTCAGGTTTGAGAGCAAATTTGACAATGTTTTTGTTCCAATTTTCATGTGCACACGCTCCTTATTCACATCACAGGTTGTACAATGTCAAGTTAGGCAAATTAGCTACTATTTGTACAGAAGTGTGTGCAGCTGTGTGCTTAAACTGATGAAAATTACTTTTTAACAAGACCAAAAGGGAAAAACAAGACTCCAAAGGGAAATAAATACCCTCGATAGATCTGATGTAGAGGTGCTGCTACATCTGTAGTGGATATAAAATGACAAAAATGATGCTAATTGAACGCTGTAAATGGAGATGGACACACAACCAATGAAATTAAAAATAATTCTTATCCAATCCAATTTTCTTTGTAAAGCACATTAAAACAGCCACAGTGGACCAAAGTGTTGTACAGAAGAATGAATAAATAACAGAGTAAAATACAAGAATAGATTAAAAGACATAGAACAACTGTAAAAATAAAATAAAAAATAGAATAGATAAAACCTAAATAAAAGGAAAAAAATACAAGAATAGATTTTCTCAAATCTCTTGATGAAACAACTAAAATATAGAAAAAAATTCTTATTTGGCGGAGGTCATTGTTTTTGGATGAATAAAACACAATTTCTCAGCGGTTGTTGTCTTCGTACTGTACATACCGTCTCCAGTTTAGGAAACAGTTTGTCACGTTTGTCTCCTTTTAAGATGCCGTTTGTGATTACATGCACGCGGGAGAACACAGCTGATAGATGTTTGTGATTTTATGATATGATATTAAAAAAAAGCCCGAGGCAAACTGTAACTGCACATGTGGCAGCGCAGGGTGACACCATCTAGTACGATACCGCATCCATTGACTCCATTAAGAAGCTCCAGTAGGACAGATCTTGTTAGAATAAAGTGGTAGTGAAGCATTCATTTATTTGAAGATTTAAACACTATAATACAAATATCATTGTCATATATTATTAGCTATGGTCAAATTGTGTTATTTTTAGGTTGACCTTTGGACTTTGGCCACCAAAATGTAAGCAGTTCTTCCTTGAGTCAAAGTGAAAAATTTGTGCCAAATAGACCAAAAAAATCTCAAAACATAAAGATACTGTAAGACACATTCAAGTCTTTGCAGTTCATGCAAAGATTGACAAAGATGGTGCAGCAAATTAAACTGCATTAAACTGTATTAAACTGTATTAACCGTTCTTTCCCTGTTTTCTTAAGCCAGAGTTGTTAAAGATTTTCCCACCCATGTGTTTTTTTCCTCCGGGCAAGATTTGTTTTATTAGATGTCATGAGAGTTTACTGGTAAAGACAGACAGACTTCGAATAAAGTTTATTTTCTCCTAACATCATCATTGTAAACATATCACTTCAAAGTTACTGCCTCTGTTCTTAAGGGTGTTTAGTTCATCTTTGAGTTACATTTGTTCGAAATTTTGCAGCATTTTGGTGACTTTCTCCCAAGATATCACATGTAAAATATACTTATCTAATCAGCAGACACACCTTCTTAGAGAGATGCACCATAAAAAATACTAGAGATATTATTGTAGCATAAATCCTCTGATTTTTATCCTCCTCTAGTGTTGTCATTCTGACAGGAAATATGGTCATGGGGAATAGACTGAAAGTGGCACAAAGGGGAAATTTTAATATATAATGTATAACGGAGTGACAACTTTCTTCAGGAAAAAACTAATAAATCCTGAAAAATAAAAGATGGTGCCAGAATAAATACTTCATATCCATGTGTTTGTGTTTTCAGTGTGTTTTTCAGCTCATATGAACCATGCCTGATACTTTTTTCTTCAGAAAATCTGAAAATGCCTCCCAAAAGAACAACAAATTGAGCAGATAATGAACTTGAAATGTGGTGAAAATGTGTTATGTATTATACGTGAATATTTTACATGTGCACCTATGAGGTCCAGACACACAACAAATCCCAAACTTAACCCAAATCTGATATTTGGATTTAATTATATGAGTTTTGTTTTGTTTTGACCAGCCTGATGTATTATGTTTATGCTGCATCTACTGAGAGGCGACAACTATTCTGACCTTTGATTTGATTCACACACAAAAAAAAAATTGCAATACTCCTTTTTAAATCTGTATGGGATGGCAGAACTTCAATGGTCAGCGTGTCTTTAGGAGTGTTTAGACCCTACAATAACTGCATGCAAATATAGTTTTATAATATTGAATTATTTTATCCTCATAATATCACATCAGTCAGGAAAAGATTAATTATTTCCAAATAGAGATGAATAAGTATTAAGTTTCTTCATGTTGAATCAAATATTAGACAAAAACATACATATTCCACAGTCAGCATTTCCAGAGTTGAACACGTTTCAATCCATCATCACTGTATTCACACCTGCAGCTGAAATTACTGGTGTCAGTAAGATTGATTTAGTCCAAGTGGTTTACCCTGAGGCTAAACGTAACACAAAGACAACATGACTGAACTCAGAGTTTACTGTATGCAAATCAAGCTGGCAGCTGGAGAGATGCCAACAAAGAGGAATAAGCTCCTGGCTTTAAAAAAAAAAAAAAAAAAATTCAAATGAATGTTCTATAATTATATAATCCTAGTCTCCCATTAGCCTTATTTGTGAATAGACATGTAAGTTTAACGTATTAAAGCTGTTGTTTGTTGCAGCTGTCGAATAAACTACCTATAGAAATAACTTTCCAATAACTGAATTCAAGTCCAGTTTAAATCCTTAGGTTACCTTTAACCTTCACTTAATCTTTCTGGCCGATCTGGATCTGCAACACACTTACCACATTCTTTCTTCTGATTGGCCCCAGCTCAAGAAGGGGAGAATTTGCATATAACAAGCTGTCGTGCACACAAGCCTCTGCACCCACAGGACTGCAAAGAATCCTGCAGAGAACAGGTAGGCCATTGTTAGTCCTCCCAAAATGTTTCCTTTATCTGTCTGCAAAAATATTTTATTATGAGGACATTGGGAAAAAAAGAGTAAAAGGATCTGTTTTTAGGAAATGAGCCTTTTTTTCTCTACAAAGAAAAATAATCCTGTGGAACATGATTTTCTGTAGAAAAATGATCTCTTTTAAGGCAATAATCTAACTTTGTGTTAGTTTGATCTTTTAGATAATATTGAGTGGGATGTGTGAACAGAAACAAAACCAATGGTTTGTGTTTTTCCAGCAGATGAACAACATTTTTTTCTTTGTTTTTAAGACCAATTGTAAAACTTCTCACTTTAACAGCGTGTGTTTTCAGATGAAGAACAGCTGTTTTTAGTCTTATGGTTCATTATGGTCTTTCAGTGCCTTATAGTGCCTTTATTGTAGTTTTAAGAACACAAAATGTTCTTTCACCTGTGCAAAATTTATTTGCTTGTTTGATTATTTATTAGTACAAAACAATGTGGTTAAATTTAAGAATATTTGACTTCTTTCTTTAATGCCATAGCTGCAGTGTGACATTAGTGACTGTATGTCAGTCACATTTTCATAGACTGTACATGGAAAAAAACATCTTAACATTCAACCATCATTTGTTTTTAATGCCAGTCTGCACATAATTTTATGTTTTTCAACCCAGCTATGAACAGTGCAACTATTTGTTCATGTTTTCTCTGTTCTTTAAAGTATCCACTGGAATCAAACGGATGAACCAGATCTTAGATACAAATCCACAAACAAACAAATTATCATCAGCCTGTCACATGGCTGCTGATTCTTTCTGTCAAAGCACATGTAAAGGTGGACAGGGGAATAAGGAGCTGAGGAATCAGCCAGTTTATGCTGAACAGCGTTCAGAGCGGATGCAGCACAGAGAAGAGGCAAAGCCAGGAGCAACGTCTGCATGGATGAGTGTCTATCATGAATGTCTGGATGGCTGTTTTCACCATCATGCTGCAGAAAGAGGGCTGTGCTCTAATGGGGACTGGGGCTCAAACCAAAGTGGATCAGCTCAGTCCTTAACCAGAGACACATCTAGGTAACAGGAAACGTTGAAATCAGCCACAGAATGAAGCATCAGCAGGTATGACTGTGGATGGATTAACTTCTGTTTCAATATCCAGGGAGGATGATGAGTACAGTTTTCATCCTGACACTTATGAAGAGGAACTTGAGCCTCCACTGCCGTTGAGATCAGATGATGAATGGCAACATTACAGCCCCTTTGTTCCTCCACAGCACTACCTGCACCAGTACGGTAAGAAAAAACGATTCCCTTGGCTCATATTTGAAAGTTTGGCTTCAGAGAAACCATTTACAAAGAAAGTATACAATATAACAACTAAAAAGAAGCCAGATATTCTTAAATATGAACATTTGTCCTCCATTAAGTCACAGTATTAAGTAAGTATTTTTTCAGTGAAAGTCTTATGTCTAAATGAAAATAAACCATGATGGATGTTAAAAATAGAAAAATGCCAACATCTCAGCAAGATGTGTTTATTACAAGCAAGAAAAACATGGTTATGTAAGATAAATGTAACATTCTTAAATTCTAGAAACTGTGGAATAATTTGCAAATTAAAGAAAACAGAGTTGTTCTTCTACTGGGATATAACACAAACTATCGTTTTAGCTGATTACATCTGTTTACATATTTATATTAAGTCAACATCACTATTAACGGGAAGACAAAGTTATATGATCCTGAAATGTGATTACTTCAACAAGGAAACTGGGGCAGCTTGAAATTCTTTTGCAGTGTTATTATTGTAGGGTGTGGAAACGTACGGTACATACACCTGAGAAAAGATAACATAACAAGAGTATTAGTAACACTAACAGTAACAAAAGAAGTCATGTTTAAAGCAAAAGAAAAGACACAATAAAAAGCAAAATTGTCCATTGGAAGTACACTTTGAACTATATTACTCATCAAAAAATGTATGATGGGAAATTTAATTTTCTGAGATTGAAGTGAATAGAAATTCTGTTGCATTTTTGTTAATTAATACAATCTCCTCATGAAACTAAATAGTTTTGGCTCCTTTTAAATGTGAAATTGTGCAGATGAACATTTATCAGTGGGTGAGAAATTATACTGACAACTGACATTTCAAAATTTCAGAGACTACAATATGAAAGTATATGGAGACAAAAATAAATAAAATTAGAGATCATATCAAAATCTCAGCACTAAGGGTTAAGTGAATTAATTTTTTTTTTTAAACAAATTTATTGATGCATCCACTATTTTTGTTCATTGTCTGCCTGGATTAAACAGAAATCTAACAAAAAGTGTATTGTAAAACATCTAGGAAGTATTCACTAGTCTGACATGTCAACAAAACCAAACTGCTTAAAGTTATAAATGTTTAATTAAAGTTTTAACAAAAGTTACATTTGATATGATTGCATTTGCTCTGAGCACAAATATTTTCAGGCAAAAAGCAGCTAGGCTAAAATTATTTTAATTGGGATGAAAAATTCCACAGATGCATTGTCACACAGAACTATTCTTTCTCCACAGATGTCGATCGTGCCGCAGATGTCAGGTGTTTTTATTCTCCAGGAGAAGGACAGTACAACCTGAACCCAGTCAACACATGTCCACCTCATCCATATCCCCACACTGGGCCCTGTCAGCACAGAAGTACCTGGCCTCATCCTCAAAACTGGTAAAAAAAATAATAATAAAATAAGATTCAAAATAAAAATAGGAGCAAATAAATACAAATTGAGTACATTTAGAATGATCACATTTTGTTTTTGATTCCTCTTTCAACCAGAGAAGATTAATTTTACATCCATGATTCTTTTAATATTTGTAAATAAGATGTTTTTACAGTAAAATAGACTTTGTATTGACAGTTGCAGTAAGAAATATTCTGTCTGAACCTACAAAATTGAGTAGGTATTGAATACTGGAGAACGAAGTGTTTTAAATGGCGCTATAATATCACAGTAATGTTGATCTATGACATTTCAGTGACATTATTTTCATAATTTGTGTGTGAATTTTTTCATTATGGCCAAAAATGACTTTTGCTATGGAATACAGTACTTATCCTCTGACCAACAAAATCTAACCACTTCATTTGCATTCACAAGAATTACCCAAATAACCCACGCACATAAGCTGCCTTCCAGATCACATACTTTTTAAATACATGCTTAAGCTGCTCTTATTTTTACACGTAATATATTTCGGCTTCACACTCTCAGAAAAGCTGGTTTGCAGACAGTGACCAGATGATGTAATTCGACATCCTGATTTTGTTTGTCCTACTTTGTATAAGGACAACTGTGTATGAAGCTTTAGCGATGTCGTTCATTGGTTTATAGAGGGCTATTTTGAAGCCACAGGTTTGGCTGACGACATTTTGTTTTCTTTTTTGGAAACACATGCGTCCATATTTGAGGGTGGAGCTGAGGAAGAGTGAGGACTGAAGTCAAAGTGAAAAAACAACACTGTCATGTTAAATTCACCAGTAACTTCAGCTACTTGAATATAAATATGAACATACACAACCAAGACAAAATAAAAGTCAACCTGTATTTAATGAAGCAAATAGTTCAGATCCTGCTATTGGATAATTACTGTGGTGAATAATATGTTTTTCGGTCTTTAATAACTTTATTAACTGATGCAGTAGCTTCTCATTTCTTAAACAACCATCAGTTTAAGAGAGAGCATCAAGATTAGACTGTTTCAAAGGAAAAAGGTCATGTGATCTGATGAGTCCAGCCTGACCCTGTTTCAGACTGATGGACACATCAAGGTGAGAAAAGAGGCAGATGAAGTGATTACCCATCATGCCTAGTGCCTACAGTACAAGCCTGTGGGGGCAATGTTACACAATCACAGAAAAAAATTATTAGACCACCTTTGTTTTCTTCAGTTTTATGTTTATTTTAATGCCTGGTACAACTAAAGGTACATTTGTTTTGGACAAATATAATGATAACAACAAAAATAGCTCATAAGAGTTTAATTTCAGAGCTGATATCTAGACATTTTCCATGTTTTCTTGATAATAACCAAAACCACTTCAGTTCTTATATCAATATCTATGGCATTGTACTGACAAAAACAGTGCTTTTAGACATTCCATGTTTTCTTTTCTGTCTGTTTTAGTCACATGATACACACAGGAGTTAGTACTTGATTGCGTAACCATTGTTTCTGATGACTTTTGATGGGTTAATAATTTTTTCCACGACTGTAATCTGGGGTTGGTTCTGGTAGTCATGTCTGGGTTCAGCAACATTATGTGTCCATGAAGTGATGGAAATAATTGCATATGCTTTCTGCAAATGTGTCCCATAATCAAAGCTAAAGACAGTTTAACAAAATATAAGAAAATGGAATAGTAATGTCATCTTTAAACACCCTATTTAGCAGGTTAGCTGGCAGACCATAAAATCTAATATGAATGACTGCTATTTTTAGCTTTTGTTGCTAAGATACACCAATAGAATTGAAATTATTTAAATTTTATACTGATATACTTTGGCGAAGTTCATCATACAATCCTGTGATGGTCTCCAAGCTCTGAATGTCCAACTAAGCAGCAAGATAGTCACATGAAAATGAACTTCAAGACTTTTTTTTTTTTTTTTTTTTTTTTTTTGAGGGGTGGGGGGGAACGGGCTGAGACATAACATTATTTTTTTTTATTCATATTTCGGCATTTTAACATTGTGGTCTATAGGTATCGACTCACTTTTGGAGCAAGCCTCATGTGGCCATTTGAGGAACTGCAGGTTTTGGCCTTCAGTATGTTACTGTGGGTATTAGAATGCAGAGTACACCTTCTCTGACTATTTACCCCGTGATTTTGTAATTACAGAATTTCTACGTTTTTCTTCCTGTTCATGTTCATTCATTAAGTCTAACTCCAGTATTTCTATCTTTATTTCTGCTTTCTTGGTACTTCAGGCTCCCACCTCATGACCACATAATGAAGAGCAGCATTCCTCCGAGCAGCGTCTCGGTCAACGTACCACAGTTCTCCGTCCCTCATGTGGAGGGTGTGTCAAAGGTCAACGTGATGAACCTAAACTCAGCCAGTGCAGCGGCATCTATTTCACATCCACACGAGAAAAGGAGAACCATCAGTCTGCCCGATGAGTGCAGTGAGTTATTTTACTCACGTGCTTAATGTGAAGTTTGTGTTGGAGTCTGTTTTGTGCATGGAACTGTTCATTTGTTGGGTTAGGGTCAGCTGACCAGCCAATGGCTTTGGGCTCAGGTCATTTTTAACACAAAATCCTTAAGGTCACTTCTGATTTCTTCACAGCTGCAATTGTGTGCAACGCTAAAAAATGTTAACTTAGACATTTTATTACATAACACTGACAAACAACTGGATTCCAGCACAACTGCACTGTTGAATTTATTTTATTATACCACTCTTGCTTGACTGAAACTCTTTAATACTAACTAGCTGGGACTCCTCCATCCTTTGTAATTTAATATTTGACCTATTTTCTTTTTTGTCCTATGTAAAGCCAGACATAAACCTCTTAAAGAAAGAAATATTATAATTTCATGGTTATAGAGGCAATAGAATCCAGAAAGCCCAATGAAGTCTGAGGAGGAAATCATTAAATAATATATATTGCATTGTATTAAAGCCCACAGGGATTTCTAATACGGACAATCTGAAAGAAATATATTTTGATGGCATAATTTATCTTTTTCCCAGGAAATGTTTTTATCACCTATTCTTCAGACACATCCTCAGAGATGATCCCCTTTGTAGAGTTCCTCAGGAAACAAGGATTTCGACCAGCTGTAAGTGACATTTTAAAACATTTTTTTCTTTTTTTTCTAAATATTTTTGCTGTATCTAACAATATTAAAGAACAGAATTTGTAAAGATGTGGTTTCATTTATATTAAGGCTGCCTAAGGCAAGAAATGTGATTTATTTAGGAAGATTCATGAAAAACTTCAGAGTGTAACTTGGTTGTATCAGAACATTTTTGGGTTTCAATGTAGAATCTCAATGGGAAGTTAAAGAGGAACAGCAGCAGTTTTATGGATGTTGGCCTAGGATCTGACACACTATAGCTGTTTGTAAAATAATGATGGAAAATGTATATGATAGTTCACTTTCAACTCTGATTTCAATTTTACAGATTGACATATTTGACAGCCCAATCAGATCCATGGACATCAACAAATGGAAGGATAGTTACCTTAAAGATGTAAGTAAATCTGATTGATTTGAAGGTGCACTTAAAAACAAAAAAAAAGTTAACTGGAAAAAAAAAGTTTTGCATATGACTGCCAATGAAAACAATTATTTAAGATAGACTTACATTGTTTAACTGAGAAGTTGTATAAGTGGTCCCAATTTTGAATAAAGCAGTGTTGTTCTTTCTTGAGATATGCTGTTGTTGCAGCCATATTCTATACATTAGCCTATATAATTCTTGGACCGATAAACCATGATGTCTTTTTGGGGACACCCCCAGTGGCCATCCATGGTATTACAACTATATGATACTTAAGATTTGGTTAATTTTTCACTGAAGGTCCTTTGATTTTAATTCATATTTGCTCCAATATTTTGTGAAATGTATAATTATAACAGTGTAAGACGTACTTTATTTAAACATCTCTAAGCCTAAAAATTAGATTAATTTCCCAGAAACAAGCCTTTGTTTTACTTTCTCAAAATTCCTCTTTGCAGTAATGAAGTTGTCTTTTAATGCAGCTAAAATGTCTAATATATAATCTTTTTTTAAGCAGCAGTCTACTCTGATCATCATTGCCATCAGTCCTAAATATAAAGCAGACATTGAGGGATCTGTAGTTGACAGCCACGGTCTTCACACCAAATATATTCACTCTATGGTGAGAAAAAAAAAAAAAAAATTATTTGATAAGTCATTCAGTAAATTTGAGGTTTAACACTAACTAACTGCTCGTCTGTAATTTTAGATGCAAACTGAGTTCATCCAGCAAGGCAGCTTGAATTTCAGATTCATCCCCGTTCTCTTCCCTAATGCATCCCAGGTTAGTGAGGATTTATTATAATTAACACTAAGGATTCAGTCTTTTGTTTCTTGGTCTGATGTTTAGTTTACGTTGCAGATCCATGTGCCCACATGGCTTCAGAATACGCGTGTTTACCGCTGGCCTCAGAACACGGAGGACCTGTTACTGCGACTGCTGAGGGAGGAGAGGTATGTCGCCCCCCCCTGTCCCCATGGAGCTCACCCTCATCATCAAACCAGTGGCCCTCTGCACTTCCACCACCATGTAGAAAACAACCTGATGTTTCTATGTGGTCAGTGTTTAGTTAAATATATGGAGTTTTACAGGCTGTTGAAAAGGAAAAAAGAGCGTAATGAAAAAATAAAAATGATTAAAGTTGTAAATTTGAAGCAAAAAAACTTGCAGGTGTGACAATAAACACAACAACAAGTACATATTGAAATAAAAATCTGCTTTTTTAAACTTTAACTTTAATTGTGTTTACTTTTCATTTATTATTTTCAGTCACAGCTTGGTTCTAATTTGCAGTTTTTTTTCTCATAAATGTACAACTTTAATCAGAGTTTTTTCTCACACATTTGTAACTTCATTATCTTAAAGTATATTCAAATATTTTATTACTTATTTACCCCTTTGCCAAAGAATATCAAGGGGTATTGTAAACTTTTGTGTATATTTGTGTATATTTGATTATATTTACCTTTTAAATATGACTTTTTTCTCAGTATATCCATGCTTTGTCTCTTGTAAATTTACAATTTCTCTTAAAAATGTACAACTTTAGAATCTCAGATTGTATTTGAGTTTTTTCCTCATGAATTTACCACTTTAATCAATGGATTTGTGGATTTATTTTGTAAATGTCAGGTTTTTTTTCTTAAAAATGTATGAATAACCATGTCTCTGTGTAATCAAACACATTATGTAAAGATGTTTAATGCCTTTAAGGAAAATATAAATGTGCCTTGACATGTCTTTGTTCTTCAGCGTTCACAGATGTGTATATTTGATAAACTACGTATATCCAGTACAATACTAATGTAGCAGCAACAATGAGCACAAGATGGTGCTGTTTATAAACACATATCAGGCATTTGTTTTGACCAGAAGCTTAAATTTAACACAGTGGTGAAGTGAGTTATAATTATAGAAGCATGTTTGTTTTGAAGCTCCCACATGAAACCAAATGTGAGTTCATATGAAGAGACTGATGTGTCATGAAAAATCCCAGTTAGCTTATAATCATCCACATAATCACAAGCCTCGAGGACTGAAGACACTACAAAGCCACGTTTGCATGTATGTGTTCTTCTTTAAGTGAGTCCCATGAGCATTTATTGGTTTGTGGTTTAGTCTCTCCCACTAGTGTTTTTATAAAAGCAGAAAACAACATGATTAATGCACTAGATCTGTGGCAGGAGGGGAGATAAGAGATCGTAACATATCGTTCATACCTAAAATTATAGCGAAAAGACAATCAGTTTGCATATAACCTGAACTGTGCCTTGTTTTAATGTTTTTTCTCTTGTCTTGTTTGCACCCATTATATTTTATGCCTTTTGATGATGCTGTTACTCCCACAAAGAGGCTTTACTGTATGAATAAATATTGTTACTTTCCTACAATAATTGCCTTAATAATTTTTTGACAAAAGTGAATTTTTTGCCTAAATCTTCAGACACTCAAAGTTTTTTTTGTGTTTCTTGAAAAATCTGAAAAAAAAACAAAACAAAACAAAAAAAACAAAAAAACACTTGGGCAATTATTTTAAAAATTTGACATTATGCAGAATACTGATGCAGCATTGGAAATGGGCACAAGATAGTACTGTTCATATCAGACCATTGTTTATTAAATGCCACAAGCTCTAATTTGACTCACACATGAAGCAATTTATAATTTTAGAAACATGTTTGTTTAGAGGCTCCATCATGAAACCAAATGTAAGTTTATGTTATGGAACGCTGTAGTTAAACACTTAAAACACAAGCTTCAGTTGAAGGAAGGGGCTTCAGTTCATGTGGAATTTGGCGCCTCTTAAAGTTAGTTTTCAATCACTTCGCATTGTGATTAGTCCCAGTTCGAGGATACATTTCTCTGCCTCACCAGTAGGGGTTCCCAGTTCAGCCATCTGATCTAACACACCCCCCTCAACCGCCAAAAAAGGCCTGGCAGAGCAGCAGTTGTGCAGGACTCCAGCTAAGAATAACCCAGACCTTGTGAGGGGATACAGTTACCTTGAAGCCCCCCTGTACTGTGTTCTGACCTATACCCATGTGAGGCACCAATAACACTGGGGGTGGGATGTGTTGTCCGTTCCCCCTCGCCCTACCCTGTCCTGTGCTGCCTTAGCTTAGCTTGTTCCTCTCCTGTGCTGCTTTAATTCGCCTATCCGTCCCTAGACCCCCCTCTGCAATGCTGCCGCTGTGGCAGCTCCAAATTCCCCAAAAACTGTAAAGTCTGATTCTCATTTCCTTCACTCTTTCTTGAAGACGCTCAACCTGAGGATCAATGGGCCAAGAAACAAGAATCTGAAATGGAAATGGAATAATCCAACAATTGGGAATTTTTATTCTGTGACAAGTGGATACTGATTGGATTTAGTGAAGGTGTGAGTGTCCAGTCGGTTCTGCATGAGGAGGCTTTGCCCCCAACTCCAAAGACTACACCTGAAATAGTCTCCATATCACCATGGCTGAAGGTAGGACTGTGAACAACTGGAATCTGACTCAGATCTGATCAAATGAACAGCTTTAGTCTTCACTACAGCTTAGAAATCCTCAGCTAAACCGAATAAATAAGTGGAGATGTTTTGATGTGGTGCATCTTCTTAGGGAAATGTGTTGAAAGTACAGTGCTATAAATACAGGATATCATGTGGCCACAGTATTACCACTGCTATCTTGTGACAGGATATGTGAGTGGTGCTAGGGCTTAGGGTTTGCAACAACCCTGTTTGCACTTTTACATAAATCTTCTTTTCTGGATAAATAAGCTTTATTCTATAGCTGATGAGGCGTTACAGTTTGAAGGAAAACTCGCTATAACATGTAACTCAGATTGTTTTTCTGCAGCAAAAGAACAGGCTAGTGGTGAAATAGTGACACCAGCTGGTCATCATGAATAAATAATTTACTAAAGTGGTGCTTCTGAGATTTCTTAAAGTCTAGTGTTTGTTTTTGAGGAATCGAATGATGAGTCAGACGTGCTCTGACTTCATTCACAGTTTCAAGGTGTCTTTGACAGTTTGGCAGCAGCTCCTCTTGGACAGTACAACACAGCTGCCACTCATCCTCGATGAAGAGGATTTTGTCAAATGCCTGAAGCATTTTCCACAGAATCAGAAGCATATTACATGTTTGGACTGCTACATGCTGAAATGAGAATGACAGATGAAAAGTTCCAACATTAATCTTTACTCTTTGCAAGTTTGATCAATTAAATTCTAGGTAATACAAAGATGACTTGATGTAACATAATTATGTTTTTTAAGAATATAATCCCCTAATATCAAGAAACGTCCCTACATGTTCCCTGGTATTAGAAATGCAACTGAAAACATGGATATCATTATTTATGTAACCTTTAGATCAGAGATTTGATTAAATACTGAAATTATTAGATATTAAACGGTCTCCTTCATAGATTATCTGCTAGTGTGACTAAAATGGGAGATGTTCAGGCTTCTTAATGCGATGATGATGATGGATTGCAGCTGATGTTTGTTATTTTAGAAACATTACAGTTGTCTATATCAGGAACTTCTACAGGGCTCAGAGCCAAAGGTGTAAATGTGCTGTTGGGCAAACATGAGTATTTAATATCAAATGACAACTCATAGTGTGGTCTCTGCAATCAATTAAAAAACTATGTTTGACTTGGCCTATGAATATATATTATGCATGCACACTGTTGTAAAGCTATAGTATAGTCCAGGGGTCAGCAACCCTGGTCCTAGAGAGCCACTATCCTGCATGTTTTAGATGTATCCCTCTTCCAACACACCTAATTCAAATGATAAGCTGATCATCAAGCTCTGCAGAAGCGGTGTGTTGGAAGAAGGAAACATCTAAAACATGCAGGATAGTGGCTCTCTAGGACCAGGGTTGCTGACCCCTGGTATAGTCAAAGCCTCAGTCATGTCATTCTTTGGTTTGTGGTCTGCTGTTTGAGTTTGGCATTTTGACCACCTCCATCTTGATGTTTTTGGACACATTGATGCTAATATTTTGATAAGGGGTGAAGCTGGGGAAAGGTAAGGGGAGTAACTTGCAGAGCTATATGCTAATCTTCAATTACTAAAAACACCAACCATACGGACTATACGACAAACAAACTGCTCTATAATTTGAGCTTCTTAAATATTAGCTCATAATTTGTTTGATAACAGTAATGTCAACTTTGAGTAATGTCTAAACAGACTAATTATTGCTAGTTAACCAAATTAGCATGCTAGCTGACAGACCATATAACACCAAAGAGTGCTAACATTAGCTAATGTAGCTAAATTATGCTAATACCCTGAGGATTATAATTTAATTAAGCCAGGTAAACTTCATGATAGAAATATTTGACAGCTGTACTAGTGAAATGTCTTAGCCACAACTATAGAGGAAGTGTCTGACAGGAAAATATATTTTATTCAACAAACAGAAGCTCTGAAAATCTGACCCAGTAGACTCACTCATCTAGGCTTATCCTTCATAATTTCAGCTAAATTATGCATAATGTTAAGCTTTAATACTAGTTACACAGGTGAACAATAATAATAATAATAATAATAATAATAATAATAATAATAATAATATCACTTGATTTGATATGTTCCTGAGCTGTGCTGATGATTACTTACATGTATTTGTTACTGTCTTTTTCAATGTTGAGTTACGGATACGTCTTTGTCACAGTAAATTTGGTCCATAGTTGTTGATTTTAGGTTGTTCAGTCTCTTTTGTTTTGTTTTTCATTTAACTCACTCAGACTATGACTTCATTTTTTTATGAAGCTGATGATTTCTTTCCATGTCCAGGCACCAAACCAGCCTCCTCTGCAGCCACTGGGTCCAATGGAGCAACAGCGGCACAGTCGACCTCTCTAAAATCCAGAGGTCTGGATCTCCTCAGGACGGTCAAAGTATCTGTGGAGCTCATGATCGCCCTTGTCGCGCTCCTGTCCTGGGTGGTTGTAGGCGTGGTGATGTTTGACTTTGTCGAATACAAGGCAGTCCCTGGTTAGTCATAAAGAGCTAAAAGTCTCTACCGTTAAGGTAACTTTATCAGTTTAGTCAGAAAATGTACAGAGCTGTAAGTAACTTTTTTGTTTGCTGCTCTTTTCAGACATTCAACAAATCATTACAGACCCTGTACAAGCAGTAAACGACGCTGTTGATGAAGTATCCAGTCTAGTAAATAAGTTTCAAGGTACAGAAGCAACAGTGTATTGGTGAAACTCCATTGTATTTCCAAAAGATCACATAAAACAGACCCTCTATCTATCTATCTATCTATCTATCTATCTATCTATCTATCTATCTATCTATCTATCTATCTATCTATCTATCTATCTATCTATCTATCCATCCATCCATCCATCCATCCATCCATCCATCCATCCATCCAAATCTCCTCTCCTCTCCTCTCCTCTCCTCTCCTCTCCTCTCCTCTCCTCTCCTCTCCTCTCCTCTCCTCTCCTCTCCTCTCCTCTCCTCTCCTCTCCTCTCCTCCAGAATGTGCACCTGATTTAAGTGACCCCACGTCCGTTGCCACGTACACAGCTGAAGAAATAGGACTAGCAAAAGATGGAGTCGTTCGATATTTTTCAGATGAGGATGGTACGAAAAATCACACACACCCAACAAGTTTTTGACCAAGAATTTGTCAACATTTAAGTACAAATCTGTTATAATTCTGACTGTCTGATGTTTTCCTACATCTGCAGGCAATTTCTACCTTAGTTACATTGACCCTGTGGTCATTGGAAGACAAGCTTTCCACACTGCTGATGACTTCATGAAAGACGTAGGGGGCACCGTCAGGGACACCACATGTGCTATGATAGATAGTGTAGTTGATGCTATAAAGGATATAAATACAGGTATGCAGCCTATGTATCGCCAGCAGTATGAATTACATGGTGACTAATGTTGTGAAATTTCCCAAAGATATACTAATTCTGTGGTTTAACTCAATTAACTGTCGACTTTCAGTGTGATCCTTCACAATTGTCCATCTTTTTTTCAGGAGAAACGGATCTTAGCTACATAGACCCTGTAGTCATAGGCAGAAATGTCTTCAGCGTCACTAATGAGTTCATGTGTGGAGTTGGAGGCTCCATCCAGCATGTGCTCTGTGCCATCATAGACACTATTTTAGATGTAGGAAAAGGAATTTACCAAGGTAATATTTAACACCCAAACATCTTATAATAGACTCTTAATGTCACTTTTTTAATGTTTTCTCACATTTTTTTTTTCTAATTTCTTTCTTTTTTTTTTTACAGGAACCACGGATGTCAGCTTCGTTGATCCGGTGGTAATTGGCAGAAAAACTTTTCATATCAGTAATGACGCTGTAGGAGGAATAGCGGGTCACATCCAGGACGTGCTCTGTGCCATCATAGACACTATACTGGACATTGTTAAAGGTACCTGCTCCTTTCATTGACACTCAGCATAGTGCAATAGTTTTAATAATGTAAAGTATATTAAGTGTAGTATATGTAAGTTGAGTCAGAGTCTGTTTTGAGCTGAGAGCCAGCCTATTGTTAATATTATTCATTCAGAGTGAATATATAAACTCCACACAGAAAGGCCCAGTGAACTATTTTTCCAAGACAATGACTGTCTTGTTGCTTTTATCTGTGACATGAGCCTGGACAGTGATTTTCTTTTAGGACACTGATTATTTTTTCCTGTAAAAATCGTATACTCACTCAGAAATTCATCAGTCCTTCTCTCCTGTTCCCCTTCAACAACAATGCTAGTAAAAATTACAAATGTGGTCAGATCATGTCAAAAACAACTGTAACGTCTCATAAGCAGACAAGTACATGCAGGTCTACTGAAACTAACTTGTAACTATTGATCATTAACTCTAATTAACATTTTTACTCATTAACTAATGTGTATATGGTAGACATAAAAAAAAACACCACCTAACTAAAGCTGCAACTCTGTGAGCTTAAAGTATTCAAACGGTTCAATATGTAAGATTTACTTTCAGTCCAACACAGACCGCAACACCAGCCTCACATAACACACAAACATACTATTGTCACTGTACTGTACCAAATGAAGCATATGTTATTATGATAAACAATACATGTTGCAATTCATGAGTAACTGTCATGTTCAACATGTCTGTATCAAAACTGAAAAGTGTTAAATGAATTAACTGACTGGTGTTTTGGCTTGAATGTGTGCTGTTTTTCTTAGGAACCACTGACATTAGTTTCATTGACCCTGTGGTTATTGGCAGAAATGTCTTCAATGTTACTAATGACTTTGTGAGTGGAATAACAGGATACATTCAGAGTGTACTTTGTGCAATCTTGGATATAGTCCTGGACATAGTGAAAGGTACAGTATTATCAGTTTTCATCATTTTCACTTTTAATTTTTATAACTGTATAACACCCCATGGGTTGAGGTAAATGGAAACAAAAGCAAGGCTTATATGTGTACTTCTCCAAATACAGGGAAAAGAGGGAAGAAACAATAATAATAATAATAATAATAATAATAATAATAAAACCTGCATACATACATACATACATAAGTAGTAAATGTAAATAGCTATAACAAAATATCCCACAGGTGATGGGGATAAATGGGGATAACCAGTAATCCTGGTGTAAATAAGGATTTCAACCTCAGAAGACATGTCTGGTTCAAATTTAACAATATATAGGCCAATATAGGGGACTGACTCTAGTTTGAGATTATTTAGATAATATTGTTTAGTTTGTTTCCATATACAGTAGGTCGGTATGTTTGTTCTGTCCATACTGCTCTGGTTTTTGCTACTCAGTAAAAGTATTAAAAATTAGGGACTTTCAATCCACCATTGCCCAGAGGTCTTTGCAGTATTTTCATTTTTATCCTTGGGAGTTGATTTCTGCATATCAACTGTGTAAAACAAGTATTGAGTTGTTTAAGGGACTTTCTTGAGTTTGGAGTTGGTAAAATCCAAAAGAGATACTAATATTTTAACAGGATTTGTTAAGCACAACACAGACTGCAACACGAACCTCACATAACACACAAATACACTCCTGTACACTTTAGATAATTCCACATTATATGTATTTTGATAAACTATGTCATAATTAATAAAGCATGTTGGAATTCATGAATAATTGTCATGTTTAATATCTTAATATCTTCTTAAATGAATTAACTAACTGGTGCTTTGGCTTGAATGTGTGTTGTTTTCCTCAGGAACCACTGACGTTAGTTTCATTGACCCCGTGGTTATTGGCAGAAATGTCTTCAATGTTATTAATGACTTTGTGAGTGGAATAGCAGGATACATTCAGGATGTACTTTGTGCAATCTTGGATGTATTCCTAAACACTGTAAAAGGTACGGTATTATTAATGTTTTTAACCTTTAATTAATATTTTCTGCAAACTGAAGGATTTGTTAGCTGCATCAAATTTCTTCCTAATTGCTTCCAACTGACTGTATGACAGATATCATGGACGCTGTGGGATTCAGCCCCATGTCAATTCTGAAGACAACAGCAGAAATCACCACAGAACAGATAAACATGCTGACAGGCTACCTCTCCACAACACTGATGGGCGAACAAGGTCTGCTTTTACATCTGACTTATATACCACCTACGTGTCATTATTGTTGCTGCTATATTTGTGGGTTAAACTACCTGCTTGTACCATTATCTTTTACCAATCTTATGATGTTATTTCAGGTATCATGCCTGAGGTGTCAGTTGATCCCATGAAAGTGGTCGAAGACGCTGTGTTGGAGTTCAGCGACAAGAAAGATTTGTTCGTGGCTTACATGTCGAGCATGGTTGTTGGTGATCAAGGTATGTGTTTTGGGAGTGGTTTTATTCTATTTCAGATGGGTTAATAGTCACAATGTAAGAATTGATGAATACATACAAATAAGATAATATAATGTATTACTAACAGAATATATTACATTATATCTTTTGTAGGTGAACCTGTTACTACACCAGATGTCAGTGTAGTAACTGAAAAAGGTTTGAGCCTTTAATTAACACTTAAGTATTTATCATCTTATTAATGCAATGAAATGAATTAAACAACAATCAAACAAAATTGGTTATGTACTGTTTTAGATGACTCTGCAGCGCCATCATCTGATATAAATCTGGTGCAAAGGAAAGGTAAATACTCATTATATTGTATACATTATTTATTTTGGCTTTAAATGAGAATAGTTCCTTTAAAAATGTCTGGTCTTTCATTGTCACATTTCCTTTGACATGCAGGTGAATTCCTTCCACCTATTGAAAAAGGTAAGTAATTCCCACCATGTTGCAGACTATAAGTTTATTTTTGGACATATGTAATAGTTGTTGCTGGCGAATAGTGCATAGAATTATTCTGTCATGTTCTGGTGTTTAATGCATGTTCGCCCTGATTTTTGATGTTCTTACCCCTTATATTGAATTGTATGAATTGTCTAATACATGAAGCCTGAGTGTTGTGTATTTTTCAATATATAAAGTTCTTACTGCATGCATACTAAGGTAATGTCATACGAATAAATGTCTGTGTGCAACAAAGTTGTTGTGGCTCATCCATCCTTTTGTTGAACAGTTTTGTTAGATTTGGATTTAACGTATCATGTGAATCTAAGTGTATGCGGTTTTGTTCCATCCTTTGTTAATGTGTTTGGATTTCTGTAATAATGCATGATAACTCTGATTATAATTATGGGCCATTTGGAGCATTTCGCCGATGCTACTATGTCTGAATGTGCAGCATCGTCTGACTGAATTCACATGTGTATAACCTACTGCATGAATGGATCTGGATTGTCTGAACTGGATGATGTATGTTTTCACACAGTTTTATACCATAGCATTTTATTTGGTAGTTGGAAAATGTTAAACAGTTTACACCACATGTATCAAAACTTAGGACATAAATCAGTAATTATGGGCTTTTTTTTCTAACTTTACTGCTTTAGATGTATGAAAACTAAACGAAAGCTTCGAGCAGTTATGGCTGGGATCTTACCCCTTTGTGCACACTGGGTGCGCGATGCAGTCCAGAGGTTTTATTGCTGTAGATATCTTCAGAGTCCAGTTAAATGTAGTTAAGAAGGAGCTAAATAAATCTTCCTTGTCAACTGGACATAGAAGGAAATGGGAAAATAAAATGATGAACATCCTAATAGTCATACACCATTGGTCCAAGATATTTTTTTTGCTTATTTGGACCTCATGTATGTGCCTATTAATTTTAATATCAGCCATTATTTTAGGCCATACACCGGAATTTGCATCACTAAGGAACTTCAAAACAAATGTGAGGTTCGTCAGCCAAAGTCTGTCAAAGTTTACTTAAGTACAGTGGCTAAAAATGACAAAAATGAGACAAAATGGAGGCTTTACATTTAAGTATAGATCATGATGCTGATACATGTATACTCACAATTTTGCACATCTGGGTGAAACCTCATTCTGGGACTTCAATTCTTTTATTTTCTAAAATTCTACAGGTGGTCGTATTTAGCCATTTTGGGCCACACATTAAAATTTACATCACCGCAGCTTCAGCTTTGAAGTGTCCATATTTATAATTTTTCATCAGAGAGGACAAAAGTGACCAACTGTGAGGTCACTCAGCTGAAGCTTGTAAGGAGAAGTTTGATAAAGCACAAAGTTTGAAAATGGTTTATTATTGTATATTCACAAACATTAGACCATTTAGTAACACACAAGTCCCCTCAAATATTAAAAAAAGTAGTTCATAAAAATCATAATATCTTATCCAGTTTCTGAGTTCCCCTCCAAAATGTGCTTCTTTTGGGAAAATAGTCTTTACAGATTCATTACATTAATTGCTTATTATCATGAAGCATGCGGTGTACATTGTATAGTGTCATGAATGGCCATCGTTCTTGTTCTCATTCCACTCCATCGAAATCCTTCTGTACCTTTAAAGCAAGATTTGACATGAATGTAAAAAACAAAGGTGTGGTTCAGATAAAACACATCACATGGTTAATGATACAGTTGCAGACATTGTGCACGATGCCAAAGATGAAGCTGCTCCTGCTCCAGAGATAAGTGAAGCCTCAGATTTAAAGATGGAGGAGGGGGAAGCTGAGGTTCCCATCTCCAGTGAAGCAGACAGCAAAGCAGCAGAGGAAGATGATGGTACACATATGGTTTATCCCTATCTCTTTGGTTTTATTTATTCATAAAATATAAGGTCACAAGGCATTAAATCTATTGCTATCACATTACTAGTGAAACTTGCTGATGCTGAAGAAGAAAAACATGAACCATCTCTGGGAGATGATGACCAAGTCCTTGCTGAGGAAGAGGAGGAGAAACAGGAGGACACTGAAGAAGTTCATGCCACCGAGGAGGGAGAAATTATTACTAAGGAGGATGCAGCAGATACTGAGGAAGAGGAGGAAAAGGAGGAAGTGGAGATAAAAGTAGAAGGGAGTTCTGCTGCAGAAGAGGAGGAGGAATTAAAAACAGAGGAGAAGGAAACAGAAGACCAAAAGGCAGAAGAGGAGGAAGAAGAGGAGACTACAGCAGAAGATGTGGTAGAAGCTGAGGAGGAAGAGGAGGAGAAGAAGGAAGAAGAAATAAAAACAGAACAGGTGGTAGAAGATGAGGAAGAGGAGGAGGAGGAGAAAAAAGAGGAGATAACAACAGAAGAGGTGGTAGAAACAGAAGAGGAGGAGGAGAAGGAGAAGATAAAAACAGAAGCCGTGGTAAAATCTGAGGAGGAGGAGGAGGAGGAGGAGGAGAAGAAAGAGGAAATAAAAACAGATGCCGTGATACAATCTGAGGAGGAGGAGGAGAAAGAGGAGATAAAAACAGAAGATGTGGTGGAAGCTGAGGAAGATGAAGAGGAGATTTTAGCTTCTACTGCCACCATCGAAAAATATGTGGTGTCTGAGAAAACAGAGGAAAGCATGGAAATAACTGACACAGATGAAGAACTTCAGGTGGACATGGTTTTGGAGGAAGAAGAAGACAAAGAAAGAGAAACAGAGGGTGAAGTAGAGATTAAGGTAGAGGTGGACGATGACGTTGAAACAGAACCATCAGTCCAGAAACTTGATGTGGAACATCTGTCTGCTGTGAGGCCTGTTAATGAGAGTGTATCTGATGAGGAGGATGAAGAAGGAGAAGCACCAATATCACTGCCTGTTCATGACCAAGACATCACTGAAGACCACGATGAGAACAACAACAACAGCGAGAGGCTGAAAACTGACCCTGAGAGGCTGAAAAGAGCTGCATCCAAAGCTGATCGCAAAGACATACACCTCGAGAAACAGCTCGAGAAAGGTACAATACAAATATGCATCATCTTTTTTCATTGTCTGTACATGTTTCTGAATGGTGAGTGGTATAATTACTACACATGGAACATGTACAGTGTATATGTCCATGTGAATTGTTTGTATCCATGCAATATTCAGATATATTTTTTTATCTGAATAACTTGACAGTGTAACTAAAGTTGTTCATTGACTACTGCAACATATTTAATCATTTTTATTTTAGTACATTATGTTAATTCTGAGTTTATAGTGATGTGTGAATTATCAAGTAGAACATCAAGTTTCATACCAACACAATAATATCACTGAATCATAATATCATCATGATGGGGTGTGATTTTGATCAGCGTGTAGTGCTTATAGTGCTTATGCAAGCATGAGTTCTTTGTCATGATAACTCTACATAATTGAACCTCTTTGCAGATAACACCATTATTTACATTAACATGTTTCTCCATGTATCTGAATGGTATACTGCAGTTCTCAAAGAAGCAAAGGAAAGAGATACATTAAAAGAAGCTGAGAAGCCATTATTAAAGGTAATATTCTTCTTCAGTCTTCTGCTACATTTGCATTACTTAGTTTCACTTTTATTCCACAGGGACATTTTTCTGTCCTCCTCTAAAATCTCATGACTTTAGTGCAGTGGTTCTTAACCTGGGTTCGATCGAACCCTAGGGGTTCGGTGAGTCAGTCTCAGGGGTTCGGCGGAGGTCAAGACACACACTCGACTCATTAGTCAGGTGTGTGTGTCGGGCTAGGTCCGTGTATGTAAACAAACGGCTTCGGAGACTCTTTCTCTGATTGACATCCAATATACGCGGTGTATTGTTGTTGCTTATAGCACTACAACACATCCGGAAGTGTTTATAATCTCCTCCACTCGTCTGACGATGAATTATTTGAGTATTTTCCACATCGGTTGTTATGACTTTGCTACTTCCTGTTAACCACGGAGGCAGCCATGTGTAGCGTTCGTTTACATTTTTTGGTCACCGCACTGGTCAGTTACAGTCATGTGACAACCGACGCACCGTCGCGGACGGAGAAATCGTATTACGCTAAAGCCGAGCTAGTGTCGTAATAAAACAACGATCACAAAATACTGAGGAGTAACGAGAACTTTTTTTTGATACACTACATTCATTATCTTTTTTTATGTCAAAATTGCGTGGTTCGGAAAGTTCGGAGCGAGACGAAACGAAAACCGGGTTGACCTGACGGCCTACACATACATATACACAACAGCAGAAGTCACACTGATTTGCAGTAAATATTCATTATTATTGTAGCCTAATGGAAATTAGGTGATGGGTGTGTGTTAAATGTAAAAAATGATAAATAGCATAAAATACAATAAGTTCATTATTGGAATACATAGGTTAAAAATTAAAACCATTTCAGTGTGGTGTATTAAAAAAGGTCTGTCCTTTGTGAAAAGGTGTGTAATTTGTTGTAAGTTCATGCACTGTATTGGTTTTGTTCTTTGAGCACAGTGATGTTAATGCACAGTTCATTTTGTGCACCAGTAAAACATATACCTGTGTCTTGAATTTGAAAAAAAAATCATATTGTATTTTGTAATAAAGAAGGGTTCAGTGAATGCGCATATGAAACTGGTGGGTTCAGTGCCTCAACAAGGTTTAAGAACCACTGCTTTAGTGCAACTTGAGGCCACTGTTGGTCATATAATGAACTAGAAAAGCACTCGGAGAGCGCAGACCTCTCCCAAGGCAGATCAGTGTCCCCCCCTATCACCACCAAAATTTAATCGTTTGTTCCTTGTGCTACTATCAACATTTCCTGAAAATTTCATCAAAATCCATCCGTAACTTTTTGAGTTATCTTGCTAGCAGACAAACAGACAAACCCCGATGAAAACATAACCTCCGCCATTCCTTGGCGGAGGTAACAATGACACTTAGGAGCCAGACTTGTGAAATCTACAAATGATAATGGATTTTAAAACAAGTAACCCTGTCTCAAAGAAATTATATTCATATTAACTCAGTTGCTCAATGCATCAATAGATGAGACAGGTGGGGTGGAAGGTGGATTTACAAAATCCAGGACTTTGCCACCAGAGACAGGAGTTCACATCCAACTCCTCTAACTATTTAGTTTTAGGTAATATGAATACTTTGGTTATGGTTACGAAAAGATTGTTGTTTGAGTTAAATATAAGTATGTACTGTCAGTGTGTAAAGTAAACATTGAAAGTTTTATAATCATGTTGTCAAACCAGATCTTGTAATTCAAATTGATAGGTTTTTGATAGACTATAACATGATGTCAGTCAATAAGTTCAAGAGCAAGATTTTTGCCACTTCATGATATTAATTTACACTTATTTCTTCTAGCATTACATTTGTAACAGTTACCACTTAGCTGCAGATTAGCACAATTTCTATTGGGGTTTAAATTATGAATGTTGGATGTGCAAGAGGTGTTATTTTGCTAATATTGCACAAAAACTGTGACTCATTTTGTTTTGTAGCAAACCAGTTTATTTTTCAAATGTGTTGTTGCTTATACACCTCAAAGCCAGAGAAATTAGACAGGGGAAAAAAGCCAAACCTGTGAAAATAGAAATAAAAGAAGAGCAGCAGAAAAGATTAGGTCAAATCTGAAAAGCCCAAAGGTATTCTAAATTAGTAATCAAGTAATAATACTCTAAAGTGAAATGTACTACAACTGGGGAAAAATATGTATAAATCTTTCAATTTGTACCTTTATAACTTTATCTTGTCATGAAAAGAATTTCATTGTTGGATTTGAGCTACATTTTAAGAAAGGAAAACCAATAATACTGGAGATATTAAGAGATATTTTGAAATATAAAATATTAAAAGGTGTTTGGTGCATCTTTCAGATGAAGTAACCCAATTATCCAAAGAGGAAGAAGTGGAGAAGCCCTCTGAGAAAAAGAAAGATTTATTAGAGCCTGAACTTGAAAAGAAGGAAGCATCCAAAGACAAAATTGAGGAGGACAAAAAACCAAAACAAAAGAAAGAAGTAAAGAAAACACCCAAAGAAAAAGAAGAAAAGAAACATCCAATACAGGTAAAGAAACTCCTCAAGAAAGAAACAGAAGAAAAGAAACCTCCCAAAGAAAAGGATGAACTGAAAAAGCCTCAGAAAAAAGTGAAAGAGGAGGAGAAACCTTCCAAAGAAGTAAAAGCTGAAAAGAAACCTCTCAAAAAAGTAAAAGAAGAGAAAAAACCTCTCAAAGAAAAGGGTGATCTGAAAAAACCTCCAAAAGAAAAAGAGGTGAAAAAACCTCTCAAAGAAAAGGATGATCTGAAAAAACCTCCAAAAGAAAAAGAGGTGAAGAAACCTCTGAAAGAAAAGGAAGAAGTGAAGAAACTTCCCAAAGAAAAACAGGAAGGGAAGAAACCTCCCAAAGAAAAAGAAGAGAAGAAACCTCCTAAAGAAAAGGCAGAGGTGAAGAAACCCCCCAAAGAAAAGGAAGAAGTCAGGAAACCTCCCAAAGAAAAAGAAGAGACAAAACCAACCAAAGAGAAGGAAGAAGTGAAGAAACCTCCCAAACAAAAAGAAGTGAAGAAACCTTCCAAAGAAAAAGAAGAGGTAAAGAAAGCTCTCAAAGAAAAAGAAGTCAAGAAACCTCCAAAAGAAGTAAAAGAAGAGAAGAAACTTCCCAAAGAAAAGAAAGAAGTGAAGAAACCTCCCAAGGAAAAGGAGGAAGTAAAGAAACCC
The DNA here is from genome assembly GCF_902148855.1 of Sphaeramia orbicularis. Taxonomy (NCBI): domain Eukaryota; kingdom Metazoa; phylum Chordata; class Actinopteri; order Kurtiformes; family Apogonidae; genus Sphaeramia; species Sphaeramia orbicularis. The sequence goes on from NC_043978.1 coordinate 31,129,231, forward strand.
CCTAAAGAAGTAAAAGAAGAGAAGGAACCTCCCAAAGAAAAAGAAGAGGTAAAGAAAGCTCCCAAAGAAAAAGAAGTCAAGAAACCTCCAAAAGAAGTAAAAGAAGATAAGAAACCCCCCAAAGAAAAGAAAGAAGTGAAGAAACCTCCCAAGGAAAAGGAGGAAGTAAAGAAACCCCCTAAAGAAGTAAAAGAAGAGAAGGAACCTCCCAAAGAAAAAGAAGAGGTAAAGAAAGCTCCCAAAGAAAAAGAAGTCAAGAAACCTCCAAAAGAAGTAAAAGAAGATAAGAACCCCCCAAAGAAAGAAAGAAGTGAAGAAACCTCCCAAGGAAAAGGAGGAAGTAAAGAAGCCCCCCAAAGAAGTAAAAGAAGAGAAGAAACCTTCCAAAGAAAAGAAGGAAGTCAAGAAAGCCCCCAAAGATGTAAAGGAAAAGAAGGAACCTCCCAAAGAAAAGAAGTCAAGAAACCTCCAAAAGAAGTAAAAGAAGAGAAGGAACCTCCCAAAGAAAAAGAAGTCAAGAAGCCTCTCAAAGAAGTTATAGAAGAGAAGAAATATCCCACAGAAAAGGAAGAAGTGAAGAAACCTCCAAAAGAAGTAAAAGAGAGAAGAAACCTCCCAAGGAAAAAGAGGAAGTGAAGAAACCCCCAAAGAAGAAAAAGAAGAGAAGAAACCTTCAAAAGAAAAAGGAAGAAGTGAAGAAACCCCCCAAAGAAAAAGAAGTGAAGAAACCTCCCAAAGAAAAGGAGGAAATCAAGAAACCTCCCAAAGAAGTGACAGAAGAAGCAAAACTTGCCAAAGGACCAAAAGATGAAATAAAGAAACCTCCCAAAGAAAAGGAGGAAGCGAAGAAACCTCCCAAAGAAGTAAAAGAAGTAAAACCTCCCAAAGAACCAAAAGAGGAACTGAAGAAACCACCCAAGGAAAAGAGGGAAGTCAAGAAACCTCCCAAAGAAGCAAAACCTCCCAAAGAAGAAGTAAAGAAACCTCCCAAAGAACCAAAAGAAGAGAAGAAACCTTCCAAAGAAAAGGAGGACGTCAAGAAAGTTCACAAAGAAAAAGAAGAGAAGAAACCTCCCAAAGAAGTGAAAAAAGAAGCAAAAACTCCCAAAGAAAAGGAGGAAGTAATGAGACTTCCCAAAGAAAAGGAGAAAGCTAAGAAGCCTCCCAAAGAGAAGGAAGAAGTCAAGAAACCTCCAAAAGAAAAGGAAGAAGCCAAGAAACCTCCCAAAGAAGTGAAAGCAGAGAAGAAACCTTCCAAAGGACCAAAAGTGGACGTGAAGAAGCTTCTCAAAGAAAAGGAGGAAGCAAAGAAACCTCCCAAAGGAAAGGAAGAAGCCAAGAAACCTCTCAAAGAAAAGGAAGACAAGAAACCTCCCAAAGAAGTGAAAGAAAAAGCAAAACCCCCCAAAGAACCAAAAGAGGAAGTGAAGAAGCCTCTCAAAGAAAAGGAGGAAGCAAAGAAACCTCCCAAAGAAAAGGAAGAAATTAAGAAGCCTCCCAAAGAGAAGGAGGAAGTCAAGAAACCTCCCAAAGAAAGGAAAGAAAAAGCAAAACCCCACAAAGAACCAAAAGAGGAAGAAAAGAAGCCTCCCAAAGAAAAGGAGGAAGCCAAGAAACCTCCCAAAGAAAAGGAGGAAGCCAAGAAACCTCTCAAAGAAGTGAAAGAAAAGAAAAAACCCCCACAGAACCAAAAGAAGTAAGAAAAGAGCCTACCAACGAAAGGAGGAAGCCAAGAAAGCCTCCCAAAGAGAAGGAGGAAGTCAAGAAACCTCCAAAGAAGTGGAAAAAGAAAAAGCAAAACCACCCCCAAAGAACCAAAGAGGAAGAAAAGAGCCTTCCAAAAGAAAAGGAGGAAGCCAGAAAACTCCCAAAGAAGTGAAAGAAAAAGCAAAACCCCCCAAAGAACCAAAAGAAGGAAGAAAAAGAAGCCTCTCCAAAAGAAAAGGAGGAAGCCAAGAAGCCTCCCAAAGAGAATGATGAAGTCAGAAAACCTCCAAAGAAGTGAAAGAAAAAGCAAAACCCCCCAAAGAACCAAAAGAGGAAGAAAAGAAGCCTCCAAAGAAAGGAGGAAGCCAAGGAAACCTCCCAAGAAAAGGAGGAAGCCAAGAAACCTCTCAAGAAGTGAAAGAAAAGCAAAACCCCCCAAAGAACCAAAGAGGAAGTAAGAAGCTCTCAAAGAAAAGGAGGAAGCAAAGAAAACCTCCCAAAGACAAGGAAGAAGCTAAGAAACCTCCCAAAGAAAAGGAAGAAGCTAAGAAACCTCCCAAAGAGAAGGAGGAAGTCAAGAAACCTCCCAAAGAAAAGGAGGAAGCCAAGAAACCTCTCAAAGAAGTGAAAGAAAAAGCAAAACCCCCCAAAGAACCAAAAGAGGAAGTAAAGAAGCCTCTCAAAGAAAAGGAGGAAGCAAAGAAACCTCCCAAAGAAAAGGAAGAAGATAAGAAACCTCCCAAAGAGAAGGAGGAAGTCAAGAAACCTCCCAAAGAAAAGGAGGAAGCCAAGAAACCTCTCAAAGAAGTGAAAGAAAAAGCAAAACCCCCCAAAGAACCAAAAGAGGAAGTGAAGAAGCCTCTCAAAGAAAAGAAGGAAGCCAAGAAACCCCCCAAAGAAGTGAAAGAAGAAGCAAAAACCCCCAAAGAACTGAAAGAGAAAGTGAAAAAGCCTCCCAAAGAAAAGGAGGAAGCAAAGAAACCTCCCAAAGAAAAGGAAGAAGTCAAGAAACCTCCCAAAGAAATGAAAGAAGTAAAAACCCCCAAAGAACCAAAAGAGGAAGTGAAGAAGCTTCCCAAAGAAAAGGAGGAAGCCAAGAAACCCCCCAAAGAAGTGAAAGAAGCAAAGCCTCCCAAAGAACCGAAAGACGAAGTGAAAAAGCCTCCCAAAGAAAAGGAGGAAGCCGAGAAACCACCCAAAGAAAAGGAGGAAGTCAAGATACCTCCCAAAGAAGTGAAAGAAGAAGCAAAGCCCCCCAAAGAACCAAAAGAGGAAGTCAAGAAACCTCCCACAGAAAAGGAGGAGGCCAAGAAACCTCCTAAAGACGTGAAAGAAGTAAAAACCCCCAAAGAACCAAAAGAGGAAGTGAAGAAGGCTCCCAAAGAAAAGGAAGAAGTCAAGATACCTCCCAAAGACGTAAAAGAAGTAAAACCTCCCAAAGAACCAAAAGAGGAAGTCAAGAAACCTACCAGAGAAAAGATGGAAGTCAAGAAACTGCCCATAGAAGTAAAAGAAGTAAAACCTCCTAAAGAACCAAAAGAGGAAGTGAAGAAGCCTCCCAAAGAACCAAAAGAGGAAGTCAAGAAACCTCTCAAAGAACCAAAAGAGGAAGTCAAGAAACCTCTCAAAGAACCAAAAGAGGAAGTCAAAAAGCCTCCCAAAGAAAAGGAAGTCAAGAAACCTCCCAAAGAAGTGAAAGAAGTAAAACCTCCCAAAGAACCAAAAGAGGAAGTGAAGAAGCCTCCCAAAGAACCAAAAGAGGAAGTCAAGAAACCTCTCAAAGAACCAAAAGAGGAAGTGAAGAAACCTCCCAAAGAAAAGGAGGAAGTGAAGAAACCTCCCAAAGAAGTGAAAGAAGTAAAACCTCCCAAAGAACCAAAAGAGGAAGTCAAGAAACCTCCCAAAGAAAAAGCTGAAGCAAAACCTCCCAAAGAAAAGGAGGAAGTCAAGAAACCTCTCAAAGAGAAAGAAGAGAAGAAACCTCCCAAAGTAAAAGAGGAAGTAAAGACACCTCCCAAAGTGGAGAAAGAAGATATTAAAAGGAAAGAAATCAAGACAGGTACTGTATGTTTAATACAGCATTTTATGTCCGGTGAGTAGGAGTTAGAAGAATCTGTGACATTAAATGTATGTAATGTTCACAGTTATCACTGCATAACCACCAGAAAATAAGAATCACTGTGTTGTTGTTACCACAGAATGGCTCATTTATTTCTTCTTTCTCTGAGATTAGAACAAACACATGGGCTCTTGTCATGTTTTCATTGGTCATTACTGGTTCTTCCAGAAGGGGAAGATAGACGTGAAGGTATATTTGTTGGTTGCAGACTACAACCTCACCACTAGATGCCAATAAATCCTACACAATGGACCTTTAAACATTACAAAATATATGGCTTTATATGCATTTCCTATATATACTATATACAATACAGACGAATTGGTGAAAGAAACAAAAAAAGAGAATTTCCATATATATCTCAGCAGAGAGTGAAATTGAACCACTGATGGAAATTTAAGTATTCCAAATACATCTGCCCCTAATTGGAATCATGTAATTTATTAACCCATAAATTGCTATATTACAATATAATTTGAGGAACATGGTCATACACTATCTCTTTTTTTATTTCAGTTGCTAAACCCAAAAAGATTATTCGAGTAATCAAGAAGGAGGCTGCACCAGTGCTGACGAAGGAACATGTTAACATCACAAAAGCAGGTGAGATGGAACGTAAAAGTAACAACTGCAGTGGTAAAATGCTGCAAACAGCATGTAATTTTCTGATTATAGCAATAAATCTATTTATTTCAACATTATTTGCAAAGATTGGTTCTTAAATTTTCTCAGGTCAAAGCTAAACCAGAACCCGGGGATCATTTTCTTATTTGTTGTTTTTTCTTTAGCTGTTCACATGTACAGTGATAATTTCCTTGAAATAAATGCTATCTAAATGAGCTAGTGGTGAATTCAAGGATCACCAAGAATATTATGGTATATCACAGATTTTTGATGTCAATATTTTACACCTCTGACAACTCTTAATGTGCCTGAGAAGAAACCACATTGTACAAGGAGGCTAATAAATGATGCTAATGTTAGTTCATAACTTTTACTTCCTATGTGTCTCCACAGTCGAGGTTGAACCAAAACCAAAACCCACACTGGTTCACAAAGGTAAAAACAGATGTCTGCCACAATAGTTTAACTCTAATGTGACCACGTTTGACTCAGGAGATACTCATACTGTACTCATACTCATACTATAGACAAAGAAACACAATTATATACTCCTAACAACTTCAGCCATTATTTATTTTCTGTTTTAAGATGCTGAGGTTACCAAAGAAAAGGCCAAAAAAGCTCCTCCCAAGAAAGGTAGGTTATATTTAATGTAGATACTGTTTAATGAAATATATTTACAGTTTCTTTGTTTGACAGTAATTTTCTGCATGACAAATTCACTATTCTAGTGCTGTAATTTACATAATACAGTTTTAATGGAGCCATATAAGCTAATACCATGATACCAGGTTATGTTATATTTTGTTCTAGAACAGTTTTAACTCACTGATCCTACCAATGTGCTTTGTTTTGATACAGAAGCTCCAAAGGAAAAGGTCAAAGCTGCTCCTGTTAAAGGTGAAACATACATACTATCATTTACAAGCTATAAAGAGTAAAGCCATGGATGTAGCCCACTGTAACATTATACTTTTGTTAAACAGAGGCAGCTGCTCCAAAAGAAAAGGCCAAACCAGTTGTTCTGGCTAAAGGTAAGTCCTTTATGTGCCCTTACATATGACAGTAAACTTACATTTACATACTGCAAGTGATTGATATTTTTCTATAATTTTTCTTCAGAACCAGAAGTCGCTCCGAAAAATGTTTCTCTGGTCAAAGAGAAAGTCAAAGTAGTCCCAATCAAGAGAGGTATATTTATTGTGTTCTTACTCATAATTGCATTAAAGGTAGGGTAGGAGATCCTGGAAAAACAGTCTGAGCAAGCTACATTTTGAAACTATATAATTCAAAAGTCCAAACCCCTTTCTTCAGACTTCCCCCCAAAGCCATGCCTCCAGAGTACCGGACTGTACTCACAGAGGGGGGAGGGACCAATGGCAGTTGAGCTTGATAGACATATCAGCATTCAATCATTTTGATGGGCTGGTTAAAATGATTGGATGGTGATTTTCCGTCCTGTCCATTCCACAGGTGACTAAATTTGTTATTTTTGTGTTACATCATTTAATTAATTGGTTACAATCGGGATGTGAATGGGATTTTTAGCAATATAATAAAAAAATGCTCCAGGAAAACATCTCTTATCCTACCTTTAAAGTATGCATAAATATTTTTTCATTACCTGCTCAGCTTCAATATTCTTGGAGAAACTGGTCATTTCCATGTTACCTTTTGAATGCTGTTTATCTAACTTTACCTACTTTATGTTTTATTACATTCAAGTGCAAAAACACAGAGTCAGAGCAGTTTCTGCCAAGATCGGTGAGACAGACTTCATATATTACATGTACATGTCATCAGGGGGTTTGTTTCATATACTGAACATCATGTTTTATGTGTTTTATGATCTGTGTAGCTGAGGTTCCAAAACCAAAGCCGAAACCGACCCCGGTTATTAAAGGTAAAATGATGCAAATCAGTGAGAAAAGTTCAAAGTTACAGAACAGTGTTTCATTATTATCACCAAATGTTTCTGCAGAAGCTGAGGCTCCACACAAAAATGTGTCTCTGACCAAAGAAAAGGTGAAGGTCACACCACTGAAGAAAGGTACGTTTTACTGTTTGCAGCTTATTTTAATGGTGTTATAAGCTCAACCCTCAAATTCCATTTACAAATACACTGTTGCCCATGAAGTTGGAATAATTTTGTTTTCAGACACATTCCTCTTTTTATTCCTATTTATACACATCAACAATGACCTTTGACCGTTGCATTGGGTCCCAGTTATACTATCTATCCAGAATAAATCACATTATCACAATCATTTCATGAGAAGAGGTAAAAATATTTTATTCCAACTTTATGGACAATAATATATTTTATTTATTTTATTTTCCACAAAGTCAAAGTTAAAAGCTTTAATATTGTATCACTGTTAGTGCCTGTGACCCCAAAAGAGAAAATCAAAGCAGCACCAGCAATAAAAGGTAACATGTTAAAGTATATTCAGTATATTTATTTTATATGGGAATGGACAATAGTAGATAAAATACATAATGTATAACTGTAATCATTTTCTTGTGTTAGAAGCTGAAGTTCTCAAGGAGAAAAAGGCAGGGCCAGTTGCCAAAAAAGGTGTGTCTTATTTGACTTTATAATTGTTTTCTAATAAAGTTATTGTTTTTATCACATTTTGCATAAATATTTCCCACTGTAACCATGATAGTTAAATATGACTGTGTATTATTATAGTACCTGTTACCAAAGTGAAACGTACACCACCTGAAAAGAAGAAAGGTATCTGTAGTAGTAGAAGTGTGTGTTGTAGCGCTTTGTACAGTAGATGTAGAAAACTCTACTTAATGCATAATCCCTCAATCCATGTATATTTTTGTAGATGTGATGGGAGATATTCTCTTCCTAAAAAAAAACAGTAAAATCTTGTGACTTTTTTGCCCCAGTTTGACTTACTAAGAATTCATGGATTTGATGGATTTAGTATGCTTTCATGTTAAATCTCTAATTCTCATAAAACAACACAGATTTCACCCAGTATCACAGCTTTAAAATGAAGTTATCTCATTATTTATTCCATCCAGTCCCAAACACTCAGTGGTTCAGTGTTTTACTGTCACTTGAATCCCTCAGTGTTTATGTTGAATTTTCATGGTCACATTATTCAGCAATTATAGAAGTAATGCTATAACGCAAGTACGATTGATTCTGTATTTACATTTATGATTAATTTATCTGCTATTGAAGACAGACTGCAGTAATGCATGTAACTGATCGAACATACAAACATCATATTCACAGAAATACTGACTTTTTCTTTGACAATGCAGTCTTTTCTTACAATTATTATAAAGTATATGGCCCTTTATATATATTTTCTGCACTTATTTAATATTTTTTTGCAGTATAACTGTCTCTATGTTGCTATAACATTGTAAATACCCCCATCATTGGACTGATTAAGGATTATCTTATCTTATCTTATCTTATCTTATCTTATCTTATCTTATCTTATCTTATCTTATCTTATCTTATCTTATCTTATCTCTTCAGTAAATGAGAATGTTGATTAAAATACTGAAATTAACTGAATTTTCCTCTTTTCTCATTAGAACCTGAGGCCAAACCAGTCCATGCCAAAAAAGGTAATGCATTTATAATCCTTTAGTAATTAAAACCTGAATGTTTTCAGCACAAAGACTGAAGTTTTTTCCATCCATTATATTCAGAAGTTACAAAGGAGAAGCCTAAAGCAGCCCCTGAAAAGAAAGGTGAATGAAAAGTTGTAAAAGCCAAAGAAATATGCTGTTCTTATCTCTAAATTGTAAATATGTCTTTGCATTTGGAATTTGCTTCTAAAACAGAGCCTGTAGCAAGAAAAGAAAAGCTCAAACCACACCTTAAGAAAAAAGGTACTCTGGCTTGAACATTTGCATGCAGATTCTTATGTTAGAGCTGCAAAAATGTTTAAATCTGCAAATGGCATTAAATTAATATGAAGATATGCCTTACTCCTATTTACTCAGAGCCTAAAGTCCTAAAGAAGAAAGTCAAACCGATTCTTACAAAAGGTACAATGTAAAAAAAAATAATGTTAATGAATGGATTAATTTCTTAATGTAGGAATAAACAGCTGTTTTGTGGTGAATTTTCCTATATGTTTTCTAACTACAGACTATAAATAAGTTAATCCATTACATTTTTTTCTTTGATGGCTCAGCTGCATTGAGGATAAAGCGCAGGCCTGTTCGTATGAAGAAAGGTACATTAGTAAAAATATAACATGTATGAAGGAGCAACAGATCTGGACACGAAATGAAACAAGCCTTTTGCCTATGAGAAACCACAGCAGGTCCATAGGCAAACACCTGTTTCTGTCCAATGATCCTAGGAATATGCTTATGTGGACATCAGTTAATGAAGCTACTTGATAGATGATAGGCCTTCAAAGTAAAAGCCCAAACCAGCATTAATACTGATTTTGATTCTCTGGATAACTGACATGTTATTGCAGAGTTTCTTGCACTGACCAAAGCTGCTTTATGCTCTGCCAGCTGCTTAGAGGTAGCCACGCAGTGATTCGAGCTGCATTACGAATCACATAAAAATGAGCTGATCACAGTTTCAGCCTGTTTGTCCATGTCTGACCACACTTTTTTTTTTTTTACAGAACTGGAGACTCTTAAAGAGAGGCACAAAGCTGCTGCAGTGAAGAAAGGTATGATGATGACATTCAGGCTTCATATTCTTATCACTTAGATCAGTGTCAACAGGGGATTTTAAGGTCATTTCATATATTAAATACATGAATGCAGTGCTACCATGAGTCAAAGTGTGATGCTTTTAGTGTTTTTGCTTCACTGAGGAAACCACAGCAAGCATTTCTGTTTAAAGCTCTAAACCAGCCTTGACCTTTGACATTAAAATGAAGAAATTTGAATGTTCAAAATACGAAAAACAATATGGGTAACCAAAATTTGGATAATTTCAACCAAATAGAAAAATCTCAGATTGCAACGAAATATATCCTTGAATATTCAAACAGTTAGTTTAGTGGTAAAACCACAGACTAAGTGGATGAAGCCTCTGTGTCATTAGCCACTGGTCTGTGAATGGACTTTAGTTTGGTATTTTGATTGTTGCCATCCAGTTTTTTGGGAAACTGAAGTGACCATACGTGGATAATAAGGTGCAGATGAGGAATAATGAGGGATGAAACTCATCAAACCAATGCTACTCGATAAATGATGACACATACAGTTGTGTTTGATTAGTTATGTTAAATTTGCACAATGCACTACAACTAATTATGTCCAGGTTGGTTTATCTTCAAACTGAATGAAAAACTGTATAAAATAGTATAAGGCAAAGAGGTCATTTCCAAAAATTAAAAATTCAATCCCTGTATCTTGAACAGGACATTAGCTATAGAGACCAAAAATGGTTTCCATATGGTTATTTCTGCTGTGAAGTTAGACATTTTAACATGGATGTCAATGGAGATAAACTTGCTTTTAGAGCCTCAAGTGGCCATTTGAGGAACTGCAGTTTTAGCATTTCCACTGGCACAGTTTTGTTTGTTTGTTTGTTTAGTTTTTTATCGCCCAGGAGGTTCCCACTTAGGTAAAACAACAACAAAATCTGGAGTATTTATGATCTACAAAAACCTTTTTCATATTCTTTCCTCTGTCCCTTAGAAAAAGCAGTAGAGAAGAGGACAGTGAAAGAAGAGAAAACTAAAGGTACTGTATGGAACCAGCTTTAAAAATTAAAGATATCTGTAAAACACAGCGGTGTGTTACTCTGATGGAAACGGTTTATTATCAGACAATATTATTGATCTTTTGCTGCTATTCACAGTGGACAGAGTTTTGAAAGAGATACAGCAGCCTGCAAAGAAAGGTATGATGATTAAAAAAACATAAATATATCACTGTAACATGATTTATGAGTTAATCTATGAAATATCTATTTTTGTGATAGAAAAAGCAGTGGAAAAGAAAGCTGCCAAAGAAGAAAAAGTAAAAGGTACTGTGTTAAACTGTACTGTATTAACATTCTTCACTGTAATGTGTGATTAACATTATCTTGTCTTTTTAACAGCAGAACCTGCCATATCAGACAGCTATGTTATGGATGGTACGTCCAAATACCCTTCTAACTAATGAAATGTCACAGATGTGTGCAAACTCCAAGCAGAGGGAACATGTTGTACTGATTCGATGACTCTCCTGTGTCTCCTCACAGACGAGCTGCCCTACTTCCAGTGTTTCTTTGTGGATGAGGATGAAGCCCAGTTTCCATTCTATGCTTTTTCACCACTGATATTTTGAAACTTCAGCCTGAATCCAGTCTGAGGTTTAGTCAGTTTTATTGATAAAATGCCCAGCGCTGCTGAAATGCAGTCTGCTGTTCATCGTGGGTCTTCAGGAGAAAACCCAGGGCAGCAGAGCATCATGGGTAATGGACCGATTTGATTTTCTTTCCAGATTTGGTTGAGCTCTCACACCAAATACATGCAGCCAGTGTCATTCCTTTCCTTTCATTTTATTTTATTTTTTTATCTTGATATTGATATAATGGGATGTCCAGTATTAAATGGAACAATCTATTCTACTACCTGTGGATCATCCATTTACATCATAAATGCAGATAATACATCTACTGTTAAGAGCCTTTGTGCTGCATCATGGTGCAAATTGTTTTTAAAGGAGTAAATTGTGCTGTAAACAGGGTACAAATATGCCACATGTACAACTGAGGCCTGATCGCTCTGAGCCCAGGTTTACTTGAAAAGTGGTTGGTACAGTTGTGTTCCTTTATTGCTTTTTTTTTTTTTTTTTTTTTTTTTTTTGCTTCACTACATAATAGACATGTACATATGTCCATAATGCTTATTATTCATTACACTTTTTTTTTTTTTCTTTTTTTTCTTTCTACCAGAGGAATCACCTCTAATTTACAACTTTTTTTGTTATTTTATTTTTACATTTCAAAAGGAATGACCATGCACTGTATATGAGAGCTCCCAAACATAACTACCTGACTTGTTGACAGTTAAAGTCTTATTAAACTACACCATCTACACACTTGTGCTAGTCCTTCATGTTAATAATGGCTACGATCAACGACTCTGCTCTAATTCCTTTACCCGTTAGTGTATGAATGTGATTCTCTCTGAAGGCACATGGGATTATTTTCAGATTATTTCAGTCAAAGGGATGAGCGCTGTCAGAAACTGAAGCTGCGTGATCGACCAAAGATGCTGTTAATCAGCGTGACAATAAGATAGAAAAAGCTTTTAATGAATGGAAAAACCTGACGTAGCTAAACATGATTTTAGTCGCAGCGAGTCGGGTTAAGTGCCTTTGCTCAAGGACGTAGCACAGTGGCTAAATAGGGGATCAAACTCACAACCCCAACATCTAAACAGGATTTATAATAACTGAGCGTCCTGTACCAGATTTCAGATTGATCATGAATACCTGCAATTGGACTCGAAGCCAGGTCATGTATTCGAAATCTCTGAAAAATGATAGAAAGATAATGCACCACTGGTGTTAACGTGGTAAAACGTTTATATCTTTCATTATGTGAAAACATTGTGTGCTTATTCTCAGAGTTGTGACAGAGGGTGTCACATGTTTGGACAGATTGACGTTGTAAACTGGACTCTGGTACATTCAATCTCAGCTTGTACCAGCCTTTGTTTACATGTGACTCTATACATTTTACTCCATATGTTGTCTAGAAGACAGTTAGCACTAATCCTGAAGCTATACATAATCTTTTTAATGAGATACAATGAAAACACACTATTCATTGAAAGATGGTGCTGTAATTTCCAGTCTAGTCCAGTATGAAGATGGAGTTTGGTGGATTTTTATTTAAGATGCTCCATTATCAGTGATGAAGTGGGCATCCGGTCTTTGAATATTTCTATGAGGTGTTACATCTAAGTGAATATTTTTGCCAAATAAGAGACGTATATTTATGATGGAATAATAAAAAAAAATGTAGAACAATGACATGTTTTAATATCTCACTGAAACCAGGTACACATGTGCAATAAATAAATGATCTCAGTGGTCAAAGCACTGTATGTGACTGAAAGTGAAGAACTGTGCATGTGTGTGTGTGTTTGTTTTAAAACCAGACATAAGAAATAAATGTTTCTCAACCAGAATCTTGAGAATTACAACATTAACAACAGTATATTACTTGAACTGAAGAATGAAGTTATTAAATACCAGTAAATGACACATTTTGGTGTTACTAACATATATTAACAAATACAACACTGCTTGTATTTGAAGTAACCTCATTGTAAATAGTAAAGGACTGAAAAATAGACAATATTTGCTATAAATCTGTTTTTATCCCTGAGAAAATTTTGTGTATTATTTGTCACTTCCATCTTCGATATGTTTGTGTATAGTAGTGACATTAAAAACATAGAAACGCACATTTCTTTTGTTGTCTCTTCTTTCTTATTTAAAGTACACTTAAAACTTCAGTGTGTAACATTTAGGGGGTTTAGAGGAGACCCATTATCATACTCATAATTATATACTTTATTATTGTATAATGTCCCAAAAATAAGATTTCTGGTGTTTGTGTTGCCTTAGAATGGCCTGTTTATTTCTACAGAGAGCCAGCATGTTTCAGTAACTCAGTCTTTTTTTTTTTTTTTTTTTTTTTTTTTACATTTTATACTACTAGATATACAGAGTTATGGTATGTAACTGTCACCATCTACTGTATATCTCACCAGAGTTAATACGTTATATAAAAATATTCAGACCTGTCACACCTACAGCTCGTAGGACTTCCCATTTCGGTTGACTTGCAATAATTATCACAGTAAATGCCAAATCAGTGTGTATTAGAAGTTTAAAGGTTGATTTTCACTCCAAGCTGAAGAAACCAGACAGTTATATGTGGTTTAAACTGATTATTTAGAGTAAGAATGTGATAATATTTAATAAATCTAGAGGCAGAACATTAAAACTATTATATTAAAAAAAAAAAAAAAACAGTGTTGGGTAAAAGTGAAAACAAACTGAAGCATTTTCTATGCATTTTGGATGACAAAGTTAACCATGAAACACCTGAATTCAGTGTATCCAGTACTTGTGTCCATATATTGTGTCTATTTAACCAAAGCTCAGAAGAGGCATAAAAAAAGATTGGTTTTGATGAAAGACTTTTTTTTGGTTTAAGAAGCCAATGTAAGGGAGGGTGAGATGAGGGGTATCCAGTTAGTTGCAATCTTCAACTTCACCACTCGATGCCGACATACTGCACCTTAACCCTTTCATGCATGAAATATGAGAACCTTAATCAACATTTTTTTTCCAGAGTGTTTTTAATCTACTTTAGGCATGAAAAAAAGAACAATTTTATCATACTCTAATACTAGTTTTTACTCATTTCATGGAAATAATACATTAAAAAAAATTTAAAAAAATAAACTTTTTGTTTAAGAAAATTAGCTGTTGATTTACACTCAAACAAGTTAGTACAGATCAGGCTTATCAAGAACAGCAAAGTCAAAGAAATGGTCTGAATATCAATGTAGATGATGCATGAGCATCACTGTGTTGGCTGATATCCTCCTGAGACCTAGGAAAGTGAAAATTTTCAGCTTTTTTACATTAAATAGTCATCTTGATTAGAAACTGCATGATGCAATAGTTTTTCAGATAAATTTTTAAAATCATTTATTTATTTTTTTAATAGAATGTTCTTTGCAACGAGCAGCATTTTTTTTAGTAAAACTGGCAAACTTTTGTCCCCTACAGAGGACAAAAATGCATTGCTGGGTCTCAGGAGGACATGGAACTAAACCCATGAACAAAGAAGAGAACAGCTGGAGAATAGGTGTCCACTGTAGTGACCACTATGCATGAAAGGGTTAAATAAAGTTAAATACTAGCTGATATTTCTATTTTGTCCCAGTGTCATATAAAATATAAACATTTATTTATACACTGTTGCCCAAGAAGTTGGAATCGATTTATTTTCCCTCTTCTCATGAGATGATTGTGACAATGTGATTTATTCTTGATAGATAAATTACTGGGACTCAGTATGGAATCACTGCACCAGGTCAAAGGGGATAACTGATGTGTATAAATAGGGATAAAAAGAGGAATGTGTTTGAAAACAAAATTTTTCCAACAGTGTAAATTGTGCTTTTTTTTTTATTAGCAAATAAACAGTCATTATACTTTCTGTTATTCATACTTGCATGTTGGAGAAATATTATCACTGTTAATTTAATGAACACATGTAAAATCTATAGTTCTATTCTGATCCAGGTGTTTGCTTTTGCATGTTACAAATGTATTTCTTTCCAATCAGAACTTCTTTAACCCATAAAGACCCAAACATCCACTGGTGACCATAATCATTCACTGATATAAAATGTTTAATGTCTGTTCATCCAATAATCCTATCAATCCATGTAAATAATTGATGTCAAATGCAGCTTGTCATCTTTTCATGGTCATCAGATATGACGTTCAGAGGCTCCGTAGTTACCGTGGAAACACTGTCATCTTCAGCAACATTGATTCACCAGCAAACCCATGGAGTTTAATAAATGACAGTGGTTGGAGATGCTTATTTTATGTTCAGTTTATGATATATTTTGGATAAAAATATATGTTTAATCTTCAATTTTCTCTATTTTGGATACAATAACCCTCAACTTTAATCTGAGGTTTTATAAACATCTACATAATCAGTACATTAAATATAGACAAATACCTGATTTTCCCTTAAAACTGAACTAAAACTAAATACAGAGAATATTATCAGAGTAAATGGTGATAAATTAGTTAGGAAACGTTAAAAATAGAAAAAAAAAAATATTTGAGACATGTCATAAAAGTAACACTGGGTCTTTATGGGTTAAATCCTTCACACTAGACTTTAAAAAAAAAGTGAAGTTACCTTTTAACATGAGCACTGACCAAATTAAAATCACTTCCACACAGTATGTGGTTGTGAACGGGAGATAGAGTCAGCACAAAGGAGGATCTAGAGTAGGTGGGCAGGTCCTTCTCTAATGAGGCCAGACAGAGGTTACTACAGGTCAGTCTCCAGCACTGACACAGATTTCACAGAGAAAAAGAGAAAAAACCCTGCTGCTCTTCTGGGAAGCATACCTAAACCCACCAAGGACAGAAGACGCTCCAGTAAACTATCATCCTACACCATCATGGAATACGATAAACTCTGTTTTTGACCTTTTAAAGTAACACAGTGAGATCATGCTGCTGTATAATCCTCAAACTCGTCTTTGAGCTGGATAATTAGGCACATGGATTTGCTTAGTGTTGTGAGAATCAGTGCAATTTTGGGTGTACTACAACTAGAGCATAAAGACGGGGTTCGATCCAAATTAATTCAGTGGGTAACAGCCAAATGAGTTCCACTCCAGTTACCACAGTTTCTTTGTGTCACTGTCTATTCAGAGGTAGCCAAAAACTTGGCAGCTTGTGCGATGAGATGAGAAGAATGACCTCTTGTAGTCCCACTGTTCAGTAGGCGAGACACAACTCACAGGGCAGTGACAGAGGGCTGGGGTCTGATTCTTACAGTGTGGGAAAGATGAAGGATGGAACCAATGAAATGTCCTTAAAATACTTGTACCAGGACCAGTGAATCTAATTCTTCAAACCTAACCCTCTTTGGAGACTTTTAACAGGTCTCAAGACTTCAGAGTGGATTGTATTCAATCTGTATTTCAGTATCAGTGAACTCACAGTTTAAGTTTTACATGTTTTTGTTGGTGCTTCTCATTTTAAAACCACTGATCTCTAGAGCAGAGAGGCTTTGGAAATATTCAAAGCATTTCCATTAAAACTGCTGTTACTCTGAGACTGTCTGCAATCATGACACCATTTTTTCCACAAATGCAGCCACATTTGTCCTCTTTCAGACCGTGTGGCAACCAAAGCCTTGGGATTTACACAATTTGAGCAATGAGCCTGAAAGTGATAGGAGTTCCATCCACCCACCCCTCTCACCCAACAGTAAATTAGAGCTGTTGATTCTGTTCAAATCCAGAGAATGCACTCTTTCTGTGTTGTAGTTTTTCCCCCACAATTTCATCTAAATCTTTATAAAATTCATATCAATACATTCAGCTATGTTTTCTGTCTCTGCTGGTGATCTGAAGTTCCCACTGTGTCTAAGAGGCCTCTGAGTGCTCAATTTCACAAAATATTGCTGTACCCACATAAAACGCAAAAATGATTACATCTCACTGCAAATGGTTCAATACACTGTTGTTTCTGGTGGATTTAGCAGCAAGTTTTAAGTGTTGATTTGTTTTGTCAATTTTACCACATGTTCCTGCTGACTTCTCCTAAATGTGTCTATGTTGTTAGTGATCTAACACACTGTAATACTCAGACTGAGTCTTAGGCCACCTCTAGGTTAGTTGGTTTCACATTGTCTTTTCTACAGATACAAAAAGAAAATACAGAGAATAATTGCCTTAAAAGGCACATAAACAACTGAACTAAATGGGCTCTAAAAGTTAAAGTCAGTGTTTATTGTGAACCCATGACAAGAAGCAGCACAAACAGAAACATCTGACATGTGTTAGATGAAACCCAGTGTAAAACATCAGAAAATTAATTGAACAAAAAGGGTTAAAGCCATATTAAATGTAAAGGGAAGTCATACTAAATACTACCACTATGGTTTATAGAAACTGTTTTTCCCTGTAACTTTAGTTTTTGCTGATGTACATACTTCACATATATCCAGATTGTATCTTAATACAGAGACTGAGAAATGCATATGTTCATTACAGCTTTACTAAACCAACAAACCTGATGTTTGCCCGGAGCTTTTGCACAGTACTGTAAATGATCTATATCTGAGGTCTTATGTGCGTATTTAGTACATGTGTACCCTGGTTAGTACATACACACCTTGTGTGCAACAATACGTACACAGGGTGTGTATGCTGCCTTCCTCCCACTGTCCAAAGACATGCACTTTAGCAGGTTAGCTGGTCAGACTAAAATTGCACATAAGTGTAAATGCAAGTCTCTGTTGTGTTCATCTGTACTGTCCCTGCGATGATTTGTAGACACATCCAGGGTGTACCCCAACTTTACCTGTTAGTAGTTGGGATAAACTCCAGCATCCTGCAGTGATGATGATGATGTAAATATGTACATAGTATTTAATTTAGAATTCAAATACTTTATTTATATAAATATTTATATAAATGCCAAATTTTGAATTTTTCTCTTTGTATTTTTCATTTTCACACGTGTGTTTTTTTCTATCTGTCTTTTGTCTCTGTGATTGCGTCTTATATGTTGCTGCTGTTAACTTTGAAATTTCTCCATGGTGGGATAAATAAAGTCTTATCTTATCTTATCTTATCTTATCTTATCTTATCTTATCTTATCTTATCTTATCTTATCTTATCTTATCTTAACCCTCTCAGAGATTAATCTTTTCAGAAAATGAATGAATGAATGAATGAATGAATGAACGAACATGTATGTACTGGGAGATAATGCCATCATTTTCTGATTTCTTCAGTCTGTCTGTCCAGATGAAACACAAACTGGAGTTTTTGGCAATCTTAGAAGGTGTAAAAGACACAAAAACATTAAAATACACTTTTAAAGAAGCTAGAGTTGTTTTCATGTGGATAATGGGCCCACACCGAGAAAAATGTTTGCAAAATATCAGTATTAGTGTGGACAAGCCATCAGCTTCAGCGTCTGTGCTTTACTGAGAAAAGTGACAGGAGTAACCATAGAAACCATTCACCTGTGCCAACATGGGAGGTGTCCAGAGTTCCACACTAACATGCTAATTAGTGGCTAAAACAGTACACAGGTTTCTTTTTAGTATGTCTGACACCATAGTATGAAACCAATAATATGTCAGCTGCATACTATTATAGTATGCAAACTCTAGCATAAAAATCCCCACAATGCAATGCAGTCACAGTGACAATGGACAATAACAGACGGCAGTAACAGAGCCCAGTGGCTGGTGGTCCGTAGTATTACACAGATGCTGGTGCAGTTTGCACATTTACAAAGTTACCATTAGAGTAAATAGTTTTACAGTAAAACAGTTAGTGGTATTTCCCAGATGGAAGTAGGGGTGAGGGTGGTTACCATGGTTACGTGCAAAGAAATAACATCGGTTCATGCCCTGAGCAGCATCTGGAGAGATACAGTCATGGAAAAAATTATTAGACCACCCTTGTTTACTTCAATTTCTTGTTCATTTTAATGCGTGGTACAATTAAAGGTACATTTGTGTGGACAAATATAATGATAACAACAAAAATAGCTCATAGTAGTTTAATTTCAGAGCTGATATCTATCCATTTTCCATGTTTTCTTGATAATAACCAAAATCACTTCAGTTCTTACATCAATATCTATGGCATTGTACTGACAAAAACAGTGCTTTTAGGCATTCCATGTTTTCTTTTCTGTCTGTTTTAGTCACATGATACACACAGGAGTTAGTACTTGATTGCATAACAGTTGTTTTTGATGACTTTGATGGTCTAATCATTTTTTCCATAACTGTATGTTGTACCTCATCATTGATGTTTTGTAGAGTAAATAGTATTGGATTTTGAATGGATCCATACACTTCATCACACAGTTCCTCCACTGTTAACCCTTTCATGCAAAATGGTCACTACAGTGGACAGTTATTCTCCAGCTGTTCTCTTGTATATTCATGGGTTTTGTTATTTTAGTTCCACATCAGCCAACACAGTGGACACTTATGCATCATCTCATACATTGTAATTCATACCATTACTGTAACTTTGCTGTTCTTGATAAACCTGATCTGCAGTAACATGTTTCAGTGTAGATCAATTATTTGTTAGAAAAAAAAAAGGTTGTTTTTTTTTGGGTTTTTTTTGGCATATTATCTCCATGAAAAGAGTAATAATTAGCATTAGAATATGTTAAAATGTGAGAAAACATCAGATTTTATTTCATTGTTTTAATATCAATTTCTGATATTGGGTTTTAAACACGTTTCTTTACTTCAAAAATTAAATCCATGGACATTTTTGTAACTCCATGAAAAAAAAAAAACAACTTGATCACATTGTTTTTTTCATGCTTATGGAGGAATAAAGACACTCAAGAAAAAAATCTGAACTAAGGTTCTTGTAATTAATGCATGAAAGGGTTAAACTTCCTTTTGTTTTTACTGATGAACAATGAACAGCAGGTACATTCATAATTCCTGTCGACATGTTCTGGTTGACAGATACTATGTTTAGACACTGAACCACTGACCGTCCTCTATTGGATTGATTCCCACTGACCACGTCCAGTTCAGTGTCCTCTCTCACCACTATCTGCCTGTCATGCCACGGTTGGCCCACGCCATCGAATGATGCCTCTACGTAATGACACCACAACTTAAACCAGATTATCCCGAGGCCGGTGACATCACTCGCCTCCTCCCCCCTCCCCTCCTCTGCAGCTCTCTGCCGTCCAAAGCCATCTGGAGGTTATTAGCGGACGTTCCCTGTCATGAGTTCAACGGCCACAGCCTGCACCGTCACCCTGCAGCTGTCACCTGGATCTGGACCATCACAGGGACAGGCCTGTTCCCACACTCCACTGTGACACAGGAGTCTGAACACAGAGTTGTACATTCTCCCTTTGAAAAGACTAAACTGAAACATCACACATTGAGCTTTAGACACATCCTTTATTGTTTCGTTTATCACAAGCGATACAAAGAATGAAACAGTTTAGCCTCCAACACCACGTTGGAATTTCTTACAAAAGATCTTAGAAAAGAATTCCCAAAATATTTATCTCAAGTATAAATCACTGCATATTGTAAAAACGACCGATACAAAATAGTTAGGGATGCTGGTTTAGTAATTGTTTGCAGTGCTGGGATGGTTTCTGGGTCTTTAGGCTTTCTCGTACGTACGGACCGCCTGGACGCCCTCAAAGGTCAAAGTCTGTCAAGAAGAAGAAGAAGAAGAAGCAGAAGTCTGTCAGAACTACAATAAGACAGAACACGCTGAACCATAACTGTAATCAGAAAATGTAAATGAAGCAGGTTTGACTCCATACACATGAGATGAATGAAACTGACCAAACTACTTTACAAATGGAAAGCATTATTTTTATTTAGTCTGTCAGTTTGTTCCCTCCTCATACATTTGTTTACAGAAGACATGAGAGCTTCAGTTTTTAATTAACTTAGTGACTTTTTCACCGACTTGAATTATTTATTCGTTGTTTCCTGTATTTTTGATGATAAAATTATAACTGTGGTGCTTTAGTGGAACATCTTTGGGATCTGCTTTTATTTATGACATTTTAAAAACTAAAAACAAGAAGTGATTCAGTTTGTGAAATGCTCTTTTAATTTTATTTAAACTTTTTTGTTCCATTTCTATGTCAGTTTAGTGTTGATTTTACAAGTACATGAGCAGTTTTACTTTTCCTTTCATTTAGATGAAAAAGGTGTACGAAATAATCCAGGATTTTGCAAAAATAACTGATACTGATTTGCTGTTGTTTGTTTGATTATTGATTTATTTACTGCTGGCTGTAAAACAAATGACCCCTCTGTGATAATAAAGATATTTGAACCTTGAAACCACTGATTATTCCAAAGTCCTGTATTGCAAAATCCTTTCATCCTTATTGGGATAAAAAAAAAAATGCTGTTATATTTAGTTCATGTTGCATTGTTCATTGGTGTGTATTAAAAGTGTATTTCAATCAAGTAAATGATCTTTAAGACTAGTTTTGTTTTAGTCATAGTTTTCATTCATTATAATAACATAACCTAACATTTGTGAATACGTTGTATATTACATAATTAATTCCTACTCACTCCATATCCATTTGTTCTCTTTCTTCTACCTTATTTTATTTAACTTATCTATCTATGATTATTAATTATACTTAATTTATGACTTATTTACCTGTTTTATTCATATATTTTAACTCTATTGTCATACATGGCACAAGAATTTCCTTCAGGATTAGTAAGATTCTGTCTTATATTTAGTTCATGCTGCATTTTTCATTGCTATTTTTCTTTTCTGTGTCTTAGAAAACCGTATTTAAATTAAATAAAGCCGCTACTTTTTTGTTTTAGTCATAGTTTTCATTGATTATAACCCTGTTACACATCCTATTACTCTTCATTTGTCAATTTATTTTCCTATACTGTACAATTTATGGCTCATTTATAGTCTCTCCATATGGATTTTTTTCTGCTCTTCTACCTTATTTTACATAATTTATCTATCATTATTATTATTCATAGTTACCGTTGACTTATTTGCTTGTTTTATTCTAATAATCTAACTCTGCTGTTAATATATGGCACAAGAATTTTCTTCAGGATTAGCAAAATTTTGTCTTATTTCATGTTATATTTAGTCCATGATGCATTCTTCATTGATATTTTTCTTTATTATATAGTAAAGTGTATTTCAATTAACTAAATTATTTTCATGTCTGGTTTTTATTTCAGCCTTGTACATAGACTTCTCTTTATTTGTCAATATATTCGTCAAATATTGTACAATTTATGGTTAATTTACAGTCTCCCCTTATGCATTTTTTTCTTCTCTTCTACCTTATTTTACTTCATTTATCTCTGGTTATTATTCATACTTAGTTTTAGACTTTTTTACCTGTTTTATTCTTGTATTTTTTAACTCTGTTGTCAATACGCGGCACAAGTTTTTCCCATCAGTGTCATTAAAGTTCGGTCTTATCTGTATCTAATATTACATAATGTCATTCGTCTTACCATCACCATCTTCCCATCCTTGATTTCTCGGACAAATTTGGTCTCTTTTCCGTCCCACTTCTGCGTCTGGACAAATTTGTCTCCATCCATGGTGAAAGTGGACTGCAAACCAGAGACATGTGATTTACACCCACTCCACTCACCATCTTTCAAACCCAGTTATTGTGTAAAAACCTGAACCTGTTGGTGGACGTACTTTGACGTGGCGGTCATCAGGAGTGGTCTCATCAAACTCTTCTCCCAGTTTGGCTGAGAGCTCAGTGTTCCTGAAGGTGCTCTGGGTCTTCACCACCACCTTGTCTCCATCCTGGCTGATTATAACTGTGGGTTTGGTCACATTACCCACTTGTCTTGTGGCAAAACCAACACCTTTGCAAAAACACAAGACAAATACATAAGAAAGTACTTTTTTTTTTATAGAGCATCGAGTCATAAAGTGCTTTACAGTGCAAAATGCAATTAAAATACAATTAAAATGCTATAAATACAGTTAAAATACAATTAAAATGCAATAAATACAGTTAAAATACAATTAAAATGCAATAAATACACTTAAAATACAATTAAAATGCTATAAATACAGTTAAAATACAATTAAAATACTATAAATACACTTAAAATACAATGAAAATGCTATAAATACATTAAGTGCAGTCAGTTTATAACCACTAGTGTTTCCTCCCTTCCGAATGATTCCACATAAACATGCATCCATGCATTTTGCAGTAAATCCTCCACAGTTTGCTCACCCAGTGCTTTCATGTAATCATCAAAGTTCACGCTGTCCACCAGTTTCCACGTCGCGCAGAAAGCATCCACCATGTTGCAGCTGTTATTGGTCCCGTTCCGTGTCAAACTGTCACGCAGCCTCTGTTCTCCGTGTAGTGAGTCCTGCAGATTGTCCCACTGCCAAATTAATACTGTGAAGGAGGGCTGGAGCTTAAGCCGCGGCGTGGATCTGAGTGGATGTGTCAGGTCCGATCTGAGCCCTGATTGGTTAGATTTAGAAATGGACTGAATGGGTTTATTCTGTGGAAAAAATCTCCCGTGTGTTCATTACTATTAACGAGGAGAAACAGTAGGAAGGCAGCCCTTAAAACACGGTTAGCTGTAAATATAGAATACATATATAAATATTCACCAAAAAAATAAATAAATAAATAAGACTTTAAGATACTAAGAAGATAATAAGACGGCTTACCTTGTAATTACTAAGTTTGTAAAGATGAAGCCTAGACATAAGTTTAAAAAAAAAAAAAAAAAAGTAAATAAATAAAATCATAATTAAAAATAAATAAATAAATACTAAAAATAATCAAATGTATTCTGTTTTGAGGGACTAGCGTATTGGTGGAATTGTATTGTAGCCACCAAAAATAAAAAAAATATAAATAAATAAATAAATAAATTGGACACTAGCTTGAAAAATGAGAAAATATGTGTTGATTATGGTAAAAGTGAAGCCTAGTTATTAGTTATTAGGGCTGTGTAATGGCAAAAGACAAATAAATAAATTAGACTGCTTACCCTGAAATTACTAGGTTTGTAAAGATGAAGCCTAGGCTTGAGTAAAAACTAAATAAAATAAATAAAATCATAATTAAAATAAATAAATAAATAAATAAATAAATAAATAATAATCAAATGTAATCTATTTTGAGGGACTAGTGTATTGATGGAATTGTATTTGCAAAAAAAAAAAAAAAATTTGAACACTACCTTGAAAAATGACAAAATATGTGATGATTATAGTAAAAGTGAAGCCTAGTTATTTGTTATTAGGGCTGTGTAACGGCAAGAAGATACCAACATATCAACATGAAGGGGATGCAATTTTAATAGATTGCTATACTATAAAAAAGCTAATCTATCTATCTATCTATCTATCTATCTATCTATCTATCTATCTATCTATCTATCTAAACATAGTCATAATAATGGTAGAAAATTTTGTTTTTTTTTTTAATTGGAAAAATGCAGTGCACTGAAAACTGTGCCTCACCCATACAGCCAAGTCTTCCCCAAACTGAAGGAAAATCCACGCACTCGGACTGTATGAAGTCGTCTGAAAATCTTGGAAAAATGTGCATTAGCAATCTTTTTTAATTATATAATTTGCTTCATACATGTTATAATATAAGCATACTGAGGTAACTAATTTGGACATTTGTAGTAATGATACTCTAATATACAGAACCAAGGCTGTAAAAATCTGGTTTGTCCCACATTAACATAAGTTCCTACAGTATTTTACTTTGTAGCATATTTCCTTCATGGAAATACAGAGGCTGAAAACAAGAAAGAAAAATACTATTTATGATAGACTTGGTGATTAATCAAAATGTGTCCCAAATTACCAGAATGATTGGCACAAATGATTAAAAAATGTTTAAAAACTGCAAAACATATTGTAAAATACAGATGACAAGGGACAAATGAAAGGAAAAACCTGATGAATAAGAATCTGCAGCTACATTAACATGAAACATCAGTATTTAGCATTGTATACGTTTATTGTTTGTAAAATTTCAGCAGATACAAGTTGACTCAGATGCAAACATCCCAACTTATAATAGAGTAGCTCGGTCTTAATGTAACCATAATCCAAAACACTAATAAATGATATCACATGATGCAGATTGTAGTTTGCTGTTGCTGAGTTCAATGTCAGTCTTTTGCATCTGCTTCACCAAAAAAAAAAAAAAAAAAAAATTAAAAAATCTAGTTGCAAATTCTTGGCACAGATCAAGGCCAGATTAATATATGTAACAAAATCAGCAAGCAGCATAAACTCTTCATAACAAAACTGAAAAAAAGAACAATTCATATCACAAGTATTTGTCACTTTTCACATAATTTATATACAGATGTTTTAATTCCCTGAAGTTCACACATAATGCATGCAAAGGAAACATGAAACGTTCCAAGGTGAAAAAGCAATGCAGTAAATCAGAAGAATAAGAATAGAAAACTTCTAATTCATTTTTAACTGTTGATTTTGTGGAGTTCTTGAGTGTGAATTCACCTTTTGCCAAAGTTAAAGTGTGTAATATTTAATATTATTTAGAGGTGAAGTGGCAGGTTGCAATAAAATGCAACCCCCCCCCAGTGTCTCCTACAGCGGTTCAGAAAACAAAATACAGAATATTTGATGCATCTGGCATTTGACGGTTTTGTGCTCTTTAGTTTTTAGATGATACGAAAAGCTAAACGAGAGCTAAAACACAGACTGCAGAGATGTTGAATTCTGGACACGCTGGACCATCTAAAAAAAAAAAAAAAGTACATAGATACTTTAAAGTGGCTTTACAGTCGCGTTACATCCAAAGCGCAGTCCCCATATCGTTGAAGAAATACTCAGTTCATTGTAAAAGAGTGGGTCATTGAAAAGAAAAGTGAATACCGTCACAAAGGAGAGCAGAGGTAGAGGTGGAAAGGCAGAGTGAGGTAGAAAACAGAGTAGCGCTGAGGCTTCTCCACAAATTTAAGGCCTGTCTCTGCTCTCCATTCAAAACATTTAAAGACCACCCACTACGGCCAAGATCTGGTTCTGGATCTTGTTCCGTTTTTTCTTTACAACCAGGCGATAAACAAACTGTATGACCAGAACCAAGTGATTGATCTGAAACAACATATTTTGGTTTGTAAAAGCAGGCATTGGACACGTGTTACTAAAAACTCTGTTACAGTTAGCGTCCGTGATGTGAAACCCCTGCGTGTGTAATGATACCAGTTTCTACCTTAACAAATCAGAATATCTGCTGCAAAAAGGCTCCGCAGAGGCTCGTTTGGACACAACTTGTTCAATAAGTCAAAACGTAAAAGCAGGTGGGTATGAGTGTATGGTTTTAACCCTGACTGCTACAGTTTCTACAGGACAGTATTTAAGAGGAAAACTGCACTTAGCATCGACTTTAAGGTGTCAAGAAAATGTACATACTGTTCATTAGAAAATCCATGCTGTAAAAATCGTACAATTCTGTACAGTTCTTCCTAAGGATCACAGTGGCTTCGTATACCCCATGGAAAAGTTTGGCTGTATAGACACTGAATGAAATACTCATACCCTTGTTTTGAGGAAGCAATACTGATGCATAGGCGTAATGCATTTTACAGTTATACCTCAGCAAATCATGACACACAGGGAAAAGTGTATGGTCCTGATTTTTGTCAGTTTACAGATTTCTGCAGAAAACAGTAGCGTGTAGAACATACTCACATGGTGGACATTTTCCTGTCATGTCACACTAAAGGGGTGAAGCTCAAATACTCTGATCAAAATAATGAGCTCATGCATTAAACTTGTATAAATCCCAAGGAATTAGGGTAAAGTGTTATTATTACACAACTGAGGAGGAGATCAGACAGTATTTCATGGTAAAATGACATACTTTATCACCTATTATCTGTCAGCTGCTAATGTCAGTATTCAAACCCTTCTGAGAGTGTGAAAGGTGTACATTAATTCTTAAAATGCACTGGATGAAATCAGTTTGTCTAAACAATTTGCTGGTTTCCATATTTTTTTTTTATAAGTTTAGCATTTGAGAATTTAAATGACTCTTTCCATGAATCTGGGTTTATTGTGGTATCTAGCACTTTACCAGCTTTTTTTAGACCCAATAGTAAAGGAGAAATTTAGACATATTTCGCCTCCAGGATGCACCTAATGATGACCTCAGATAAAAATTATACTCTTGCTCTGAGCCATCACAAAATTAATGAATTTTTAATAAAATATTGGGGCCAAAAATAGGACCAAAATTGGGACATGAAAAGTTACCTCAGTGTCAGTGCATTTGATCTGTAAAACATGGCTTGAAATGGTCTTATATACCACAATAAATAAAGACACTGTGTTAAATGTGACAATCCTAGGGGTTTTTCTAACCCAGACATGCCGGTTTTTCATGAACTGGCAGTCTCATTCCAGGTTTTGCGCGTAACCCATCGTGTCTACCGGCGTTATATGCAGAACCTGCCCATTTAAACACATATAAATATCGAGTGATTTTTCAGCAGCGGTCATTTTGGTGAAACACTCTGCCTTGCATATTTACTTTGATTCCCAAAATGTACCTGTGAGAGAACAAAAAGATATTAAAAAAAAATAGTTGCGCATAATTTTTGTGTCCTTTTTACTGTTACATGCAGATTCTTGTAAAAAAAAAAAAAAACATATAAAAATGTGTTTAATCTGAAAAATGGTTTCTCTTTTATCTCAGTAAATATTTATTTTTAAAACAGACCCAAAGAGCTTCCAAACTGGCTTCATAACATTAATCTACATCTGGTTTGAATTTTTAGCCCCTAGGGACCAGTTTCATAGAAGCTCCCAAAAACGAAAAGCAAGATTAGACCAAAAAATCATCGTCACCTCATTTGTTATTAGGGGTGTTAGAAAATATTGGTTCTGCAATATATCGCAATATTTCATTTCACAATACTGTATCAATATTAAAATGTACTGTATCGATATTTTTAGGTATTTATTCAAATGCAGATATGGCAGAGGTTCATTTTTGTTTTTCTTTATATCTTATTTATTATTATTATTTAACACTGTTTTATTAAATAATGTTTATTTGAAGCATCCTAAAAGCACTTTTTACTGTCTGAGAGGCAGATGTTAGTTCCTTTGTTGGGATTGCACCAAACTAATGTTATGATTTTAGTTATGAACTAATAGAATATGAACGTATGAACTGTAATGTCTGTAAAACATAATTTAAGTTTTAACACAGGAACATTTTGTGATATAGCAATAGATCCTGTTGTGATCAAATAAAAATGTGTTTAGTATTTGTGAATATTTCTGGTGTAATTCAGTTCTTCCAGGAAATAATCATTTAAAAAAAAAAAAAAAATGCCTTTTTAACAGTATCATGACATATCGTGATATATCATATCATGATCCTAGTATTGTGATTTGTATCGTATCTCCAGATTCTTGCCAATACACACCCCTATTTGTTATTTTAAAAAAAAAGCTTTACACTAAATTTTCTCAGTCACAGCACTTAATGGGAAATTAGAACACTTTTTTAGAATATGTTCTGTTTAACAAACATTTAAGTCATGTGACTGATATTCCCATAAACCATCAAAACACACTACTTTATTAAAACCAAACTAGATGATGAAAATGTTTTGAGATTTTTTTAAAGGTTCAATTATCTGGTAAAAAAGTCAAAACCCTGCATTATTAACTTGATAACATCCAGTTTTTTTACAACCTAGAAAGAGGATTACTGCTAACATTGTTTTTAATCTAATGATGGCTCATCAAATATGTTCCTTTTCCTTCAAACCTGCTCTGATCTCCCTCTGGATTCTCACTGTCTATTGTCTTTTCAGTGATTTGTCAGATTCCCTCTGTTTCCAACCACAGCAGGACCTTGTTTCAATACCAGCATTTGAGCTTCACATCCTGGTGTGAAATCAGAGGAAACTGCCCAATATTAGATATGATCCATTAAATTGGCACCAGACTGTGTGCATGTATCTGTGTAGGTATGTAGTCCTGATCTGTCCATGCCCCGTGCCTAGAAGGTGCTATCTGAAAACTCCAACGTTGATTGACAGCGCCACTTCTGGTTTCCTGGATTTGTTTTGTCCGGCCTTCTTCTGCTGCTCCGTGCCATTGAAGCCTGCCGTCTGCTCTCTACAAATAAATAAGAAAATATAACATTTATCGTAATGTGAAACAAAATCTGAGGTTTATTTTCACAGCTGTGAAGAGAAGGCCCACCCTTTCCTGCGTTGCTCTGCCTGTTCTCGGAGCCTCTGCTGACCCTGCTCATCCGCCAAAGTGCAGAAATCCCTGTTGCTGTCGATCAACAGGTTCTATAAAGGAAAAAAAAGAAACAATATTTAAGTTTCCTTACACAGTAATTAGACTAGAGATTAGGTTAGATGAAACTTTACTGATCCCAGGATAAACAGGATAAAGTGCAAGAAAATGTGCATGCATAAGGTAGTGCAAACAAACATTACAAAAAATATTTGTAATAGTGAGAAGTAACAAAACTCTATGACTCATTAAATCATTTATCTACCACTTATACCACCGACCTCATGAAAACTTGTTTTCTAATACCTTGATGCCGATTGTGTCTCCATCTTTCAGGTGGAATGGTGCTCCCAGTAGTGATTCTGTCTTTTTCTTCTTTTTCTTTTTGGAAACCTGCTGATTCTACATCATTCACACAAGATATGGATAGATTGAACAGTTAAAAAGAGGTGAGGGTCAGGTGAGTGTTTTGTTTAGGGAGCCTCATAAGTGGATAAATTAAGTACAGATCAGTCTCATGTTGGATCAATAAAACACACATCTGCATCTAGGGCGTGAAATTGATATTTAATGTCATACGAATAAATGCAATTAATTGTATGCAACTCGCACTATATATGCCTAACAATAACTTATATACATATAATACTACTAATGAGGAAGATGTGATATTTACTAGGATTGAACACTTAAACATAGAAATAAAAGCTGCATTTCTGTTACACTACTGTTGGAAATATTGTATTAAATATGATACTATATAATATTTAAACTGGACTATTCAGACTAATCTTCTGAGCTGGACAGAACACACAAAAAGCTGAGTTATAAATCAAAGAGTATAAAGTTATAAAACACCTCCTAAAGGTCTGTCTATTATATATCAGGGTGAATTCACAATAACTAGCCCCAAATTTAGTTTTTTCCCCTTCATTTACGAGTTGTAACTTTACTTATCCGTTTGTCCACTTCCTCTGCTCTTTTACATAACATGTAAACAGTAGATGGGTTTTATGGACTCAAGAATACAGTTCTGCAGCGGACTGAATACAGAGTAAAGAACAGTGGACCTGGAAGTAGGAAGTGCCGTCTCCACTTAACAACTGGATAGGATACATCTCTGCTTCAGCTTCCTCTTTTTTTCTGAATTATAAACATGAAGAATTTTATTTTTACTGCTACTAAATGTTTGTCAGTTTACTAAAAATTGGTATCTGCCCTTAAAAAAACCATACTAGTTGAGCCCTGCTGGTACCCATTGTTGCTTTATTTACAGTATTTCTCAGACTCTCCAGTACTTCCCTATTTTCTGTATAAACCTTGTATTAAGACAGTGGAAATACATAAAAATTTTGATTTTTTATATTAAATTCCAAACTAAAAATGTGTTCTTACCCAGCTTGATATTTCCTCCCAGCTGTGTTTCTCTGGCAGATGTTTAGCCAGCAGCAGCGAGTCAGGAGACAGGCCGTAGTGTGCAGCCAAGCAAGTGCGTAGAGAACGAGGGGAAGAATCGCGGGAAGAGTCCCAGACCAGTTCCTCTGGAGGATAGTAAGACCTTTCACCAGGAACGCCCATCTTCACATTCAACAGCATCTCCTTGGGCCTTTGGACGAGGAGGGAATGAAGAGCAAAGGTCAATGACGGGCTCATTTTTCCAACCAAAGGTAAAACTGTTAATGACGATATTCCAAACTTACCCGAGGTCTTCCTCTTTCAGTAGCTGTTGCACACACAGATCTGTACCAGTGCTCAGCTTCAACTTCCTAAACAGATACACAAATAAAAAGTCTTATAGAGAACCATCAGCAATTCTTCAAAAAAACATCTGGCATCAATTAACTCCAAAAAGACGTACTAAAATCTACATTTTGTCTACAGTGTGAAAAGGTACAATCAGATATTGTTAGTATTAATTCCCCTGTCACATGACTCTGCATCGGTCACTGATGGAAAAACAACAACTGGATGCACCCACTCTTCTTCACCTGTTTTCTAGTGTGATGGTGTGATGTACCCCGGAGTGTTCAAAGTCATTAGCCAGCACTGAGTTTGAAAGGGGGATTGAAGTAAAAGATGTAAATATGTCACCATGGTAACACAGTCCCTGTGTTTTCCACTATTCTCTACATAGAGATGTGATGAAAGAAAAAAAAAAAACAATAAACAGAAAGGTAAACTTCTGTCCTGGTGCCTATTTTTAGGAGGTTCAGCCATATTAAACAGAGGAAAGCTGAACTTTAATAAAGTTCAAAGTGAATTTGAAGATAAATATTGAAAAGTCAACAGCAAAAATGCAAATTATGTGCATATCCATAAAGTGGTTTTGTAGAGTGCCTCATCTAAAATGGCTGTGGTGCCTCTTTTCACAGATTTAAAGGAGGGAAATCAGATCCTTTCATCAGTCCACACTGCTGAAGGTTTTCTGACTGACGTAAGATTCCAGTCTTTACAAACAAATATTTTGAATGGAGAGTAGAGTTGGATGTATTTGAATGGAGTCTTATGGGAGAACTGGATCAGTTTACTGAACAAACAAGTAGTTTGTTCTTCTGTGATGATGGTTAACAACATGTCCATAAACTGGCAAGTTGTGACAGCATCTGATAAGGTAATAACATAAAAAAAGGTAATTTTGTGAGACAATTTGAGGTATTGTGACAGGCAAGGCTCATTTACTGCAGACCTACAGTCTGTCCTGTAATTGAATTATGGACCAAACACGCATGCATTTCATATTTTTCTTTATCATCAAAACCAAACTTAAAAATAACCAAAGCCACCAAACACATCAATAATCTCTTTTGTCACAGCTAAGAAATCCACTGAACCACTGCAAACATTAGGAGGACAATCAGTGATGTAAGAAAATTGATAGAAGTGATTAAGGGTTGCTTGAAGCATCTGCTAATTAGCCACAGGAGAGCTGTTACAAGGTCATCAACAGTTACAATGGCCACATTAGAATCTTACGCCTTAATAATAAGCATCTTTCACACTTCATCTGCACATGTTGGAAAATGCTGCAGATAGCTGAGGAGTTAAATGTTTGCAGATTTTTTCAAAAACAGTGTTTCAAGTTACTTAGTCCTGTGCAAATGTTATCTGTTTTTCTAATTTCATTTTTTTCATGAACATTTTCAAATGAAAAATTTCAAAATGTCCATTAAATATGTGTATGGAAATGTACCTATTTGATATAAATATTAGTGTCAAAACATAAATTGCAGCACGGTGTGATACCTGAGTGTGAGTTGTTGTCCTCTGAGAATACGCATCAGCCGTCGTCCCTCCAACTGCCACATACGCAAGAATGCAGAGGTGGGTGCACACAGATCCTGAAGGGCAGGCAGCGTCAACACCTGAAGGAAGCACAGACACAGCAAGGAAAAATAGAGGGTCTAAATAGAAACATTAAACAACAGAGCAGCAAACAAAACAACAGTTTGTTATCATTGGCCTTTAGAAATTAGATACTGAGGCAAAACATGAGGAATGTAATCTCCACGGTTGGGTGGGTCATGTTCCACTCTGTACTGTGGGGCCACTCCTAAAGGCTTATGTAAAGGCAATATGTACCTCAGGATTATTAAAGCTGCCGCCAAATGTTTGTTTAAAAGAAATCCTCCACTGTGGACCTTAAAGGGATTATCAATACAGCCCATGGAAAAATGACTTATTGGTTCGACAAAACAAAGACCAAGGAGAAGAATACTGGAGGAGATGAAAGTGTTATTCACAGTTTCACATTTAATTGCATATTTGTTTTTGTTTATTTGTTTAATTTGATCATTGTAATGAACTGAACTGTACTAATAATTATTCGTCTTTGACTTTTAATGCTTTCATGTGTCTTTAAAGGTGCAGGAGACTTTCGTGACCAATTTTCATCAAATCTGTAAAACCTCAGTCATAGCCTAAGTATCACAAATCTGTAAGTCTTTCTGTGATCACTCACCTGAATCTCTTGCATTACGGTGAACAATTTCGAAGTGCCATCCACCATAAACAAACCATGTGTTTACAAACAGAATCGGAAGGGAACTCCGACATCTTCGGAATTTTGTCAGGACGTGCATCGTGGGAAAGGGAGGTTCGCGCAGCCACCTGACAGTGGCAGCGCAACCATATATTATATGGATGAAACAAACATGACGCAGAAACGGCTGGAGGAATATGCATAGAGGGAAGAGAGCTCCTGCTGTTTCCGCATCGTGTCTGTTCCAGCTGCCATTGTCAGACAGCTGCGCAAACCTTCGCTTCCCACAATGCACGTCCTGACAAAATTCCGAAGATGCCCGAGTTCCCTCCCGACTCTGTTTGTAAACACATGGTTTGTTTATGGTGGATGGCACTTCGAAATTGTTCACTGTAATGCAAGAGATTCAGGTGAGTAATCACAGAAAGACTTACAGATTTGTGATACTTAGGCTATGATTGAGGTTTTACAGATTTGATGAAAAATTGGTCATGAAAGTCTCCCGCACCTTTAAGTTTGTTTTTGTTATAACTGAAAATTTGCTAAGAAACAAGATTCAAAAATCTACATACTGACCCTCAGCAACATCCAAAAAATAAGTCAAGATTCTTGAGCTAAACTGTCAAAACAAGCAAAGTGAAGCAACGACACAACTGCTCTTTAGAGTAAAATCATAGAAATGGAAGACGGTGTATTTGCTCCAACATCTGATTGTCATTCTTAATGAAACATACATACACATTTGGGTGTACTGATAGAACATCTGTTCTGGAAAAAAGACAAAACACTTTTTCCATCAGTTTAGATCTACTGGGGCAAGAAGACAATTCCCCTTTTGTTTTTCACTTTGTGCTCTGCAGCATTGTATTACTACATCATGGTACACATGTCCATAAAATCTGCTCTAGATACAAACTGTTATCAACAAATCACAAATCCAAGGCTTAGACTGAAGGAATCCTCTGTGAACCAGTCAAGAAATTAAATCTCATTTTAATCCCACATACAAGGCGTGTTCAAGGACATGAATATTATAATCTGTGATTGTAATATGATGTCTGCATCTTCATCTCCTATAATGTTACAAATGGAGCGGAGATGAAAGAACATTTTCAGATAAGGATAAGCCTACACACTGTACCTGAGTCTTGAGTTCCTCCAGCGTGGCCTCGTCTGAAATCTCCACCTGTCCTACACTTCTCACTTCTGTTGTGTTGCTGCCACACAGAGGAGCTGAGTGACCTGCAGTCTGTCCATCTGTGTAGCCATTATCAGTGTGATGTGAATCCGTTTCTGAGGGAACTACAGAGCTGGTTCCAGGATCCGGATACAGCCACACAGACAGTTTGAGGAAACCCTGAAAGAGGAAGAAAAGTACTGTTAAGGTCATAAAAACTATAATATATACTGAATCTACAGGAGAAACCAAATGTTTCAGTACCTTAGGAGGCAGCTGTCCCTCAGTGATGACTAATGTCTCTCCATGGATGATCTTCAGCTCTGACAGCGAAGCATCCTGAACATGAAACACTGCTGTTAACATGTAGACTGATAGATATTTGATAGACATGGAGAGAAAGGAATACCACTTTCAGTCCAAATAATCCAAATATTTTACAAATCAGAGACAAACAGATTTGTTCTTGAATTCCATAAACTACAATGAATTTAAGGCAATCAATATTTTTTTCATACATGAAGATTTTTCTAATATACAGATGAAACATATAAATGGTTCAGGTCAGGATTTGTCAGAAATTATTTAACGATGGTCTCCACACTGATTTAAAAATGTTTTAACTACTCTGAGTTACTCTGAACAGTGAATACATATTAATATTCTGAACCATGATCATCATCATAACTTACCAAAAGGTAGAACAAATGAATTTACAGCTTAATTTTATACAGAAATATATATATCATGAATGATATCAGAAATAAAGTGACTACTAAATTATTATTCCGTTTCCATTGCATACTGTAACATACATGCTGATATTCATCCCTATCTTTTCTTTAACATCCTCCATATCAGTTATAAAACGATACAATTCCCACTCTCTTTCTGTCACAGTTCAACACTGCTCTTATGACTGGTCATTGACAGTTCTAACCTAATATTGATATTTTCCGTTTTGTTCTCATATAACACAGCTTCATTTGTTAGTTTTGTAATTAAAACACAGTACAATTTTCCCTTTTATTCATTTTTCAGAATGACCATTTGCAAATGTATAGGGCAGGATAAGGAGTTTTATGTGGCATTGTCAGGAGAATAATTATGCTCATTTAAAATTGTCATGAGCACAGTTACAATATTCTGGCATTGATCATGTTTATGTCATTTACACAATTATATGAAGTTAGAACTGAATGCTGAGTGTTTTGTGGCATAACTGTATAAGCCTATCATTTAAATAAAACAGTAAGAAAAAGAAAGAAAACATAAAAGTTGTTGTAAGAGGCTCATTGTTAGATTTAATGGCTTTGTGCACAGATATCTTCGTTAGTAAAAGGTGTCATCCTGTAAAAATGAGTGCTATTAAAATATTGCAGTGTGAGTAACAGCTTCAAACCTTTTTTAAGGTGTGCTAAATTATTAAGATTAAGAACTGATAGAAAATTTACACATGCACACTCTGATTTCAGTTTGATATAAGGCTTAAACACTCACTTCATCCATCAGTGGCTCTCCAACCTCTTCACACCAATCAAGCCTCCTCAGGTGCCAACAGCTGCCTAAAAGCAGAAATTTAACAACCGGAAAATGTTGAATGTTACTAAAAGACAATATACATGAACCAGCAATGCTACATCTGAAACAGATAACTAAAGTCTACTTCCACTGAAAAAATATGAACATTGTACAAAGGGTTTTACCATCAAGTCCAACTGCTTCCAGCATGGCCTTCAGACACTGAAAGTAAAGTGAAATAATGATTCAGATAGAACACACAGGTTATGCATCGTGGTCATGTTTCACATTATTTACAAAACAAGCAATTGGAACATTTTCCTCACCTCTTTGACAGTGCAAGTCTTTTCTATTATGATGTCCATCTCCATACCAGCAGAGGGCGCTGTGCCAACAGAGAAGTGCAAGAAAAGCTGCAACACAGTAAAACATGTCCCAACATCAATCAACTATTTAAAAAGCTAGTAAATGTCTGATACAGTAAATGTACTTTGCTTGATTCTCTTTGGCTTAAGGACAAATTTAGGTGTACTTAAGTGTTCTGTAACTTCACCAGTGCAGCTGCAAGTACAAAGCATTTATTGAAGATTCCAAATAAAACACACACCTGTGACGCCTTCGGGGCGTTTCCCGGACAGAGAGTGAGCGTGGTCATGAGTCGCACGCCTGCATCACGAACACTCAGCTCCTCACACACTGCTCAGAAAACCAGGAGAAGAAAGGAGTCAGTGAACTCAGCTAATGGTATAATAAAACTTCCAAGACAGATGATCAGAAGGAAAATTACAAGCAGGGGGAGTACCTTTTAAACTTTAACAAGGGGACAGTGTAGAGCCTGTATTTCAACTTTTTGTAACATAAAAAGGGGGTTTCCATCCCCCAGTAATTAAACAACACCCTTAGGTAACAAACAACATCAGCAGTACCTGGAGGTAGGAGTTTCCCTGTGCTGTCCACCTGCCTCAGACAGTACTGTGCACCTGGTCAGTGAAACAACAGCTCATTTAATGACTGTACACATCAACATAAATAATATAGGAAAAAAGTTGACATTAAAACAACAATTTGGATATCTTGAGCTAGTTTTTCCCAACAAATCAAGGTGTGTTCTCATCGGTAAATATCACAAATTTAAGACACTAGGACAATAAGATCCAAACTCTGGGATTCTGCATGCATTATTAAAACATATATGCTGTTTTTCCACAGATGGAATCAGTTCAACGTGTCTTAACATGACTCAGTTGGCACCAAAACACTTATTACATTCCCACTGCAGGTATAGTAGGAGTACCCAAATCCTGACAATGTAAACATATTGCGATGTCATCTTTAACATGACTGCAGGTACGAGCAGGGTAACAGTGCAATGCACAGTGTAAGTTATAATTTCTGAAATAAAAACATGGTTAAGATGTTTTTATGACAAGAATATAGTTGTTTATACTGCAGATCTGTGGTTTATTTATCAAGACACAGATTTCCTGCTGGGTTGGCGTCCTACATCCCCACATGATGACAAACATAAGTAATGACACAGTGATGATTCTGGATCAACCAAACAATGACCTGCATTTTTTAAAATCATGTATGGTATTGTTTTGGCTCGTTTGGAACCAGGATGAAAGCGATACTACAATTTCTGCTGGTACCTGGTCTGCTCTTATGCTATGGAAAAAAGAAAAAAACAAATCAAAAAAGTTGTGCTAAATTGAACTGATATGGGCATAGGAAATGCTGTGATAGACTGAGATGCACCAACAATTTTCTAGTCAAAAATAAACTCTAAATCCAGATTTGTGCTTTGTTGTGCAATTAAAAATAATGTCAGTTGAGTAAAGCCAAGGAAAGTGGAAATAAATAGAGTTCAATCAACTTTTGGATGTTTGCTTATCCAAAATAAAATGGCTTTAAAATGCATTTTTCAAAATGTTCATGTCCGATACATAGACTGCAAAATAAATATGGATGCTACAACAGCATTTCCTTCAAGTGAGGAAAAATACTGCATTTGGGGGAGGTCGCTTGTTGCCTGTATGATACAGTCTGTGAGGTAGAGACATTGGGGACATTATATTGTTGCCCACCTGACTGCCTCCCAGTCAAATCTGATCAATCCTGAACTACTGTTGGTTATTACTGCTTATTACTGCTGTCAATAACTCAAATGACTCAATTAAAAAAAACTAATAAGAAAGACAACAGTTTTTAATAGTCATATATTACACTTTACTGGACTTACCTGGTAGCTGATCCTGCACCTGCAGCTCCTCGATGGCCCTCTGCTTCACCTCAGACAACAGCTGAAGGGGTACATTAAACATGACAAATATGAACAACTGGATGGTTTAATAAATCAACAATATAGCCAAAAGAACAGCACACAAGGCACTGACCATATTTCCTGTGGCTAGAACCTTGACTTTTCTTCGGTCCTCCTCCTTCTCCTCTTCGCCTCCATCTTTGTGTGATTGAAATTCCACCTGTAGCCAGCGGCAGTCTGAAGGTGTTGTTACAGTGACAACATCTCCATTTCGAGTGAAAACACTGCAATAGAAGAGATTAAGGCTAAAAAAAAAAGCCATTGCACTAAACTGAACAATATGTAAAAAATATTATCAGCATCAGTCATAGAAGTTCTAGTGGGAATGAGAATTTCTGCAATTGAAGTTGATAGAATATAGAAAAATGACAATTATTTGATTTTTGTGAGTTTGACATGTTCTCTTACTTTGGAGCACATTGCTTTACATTTCGGATAGGGTAGAAATTTTTATTCATTCATATGGCTGAGACCACCTATGCAACTTCTCAATTTAAGAATATCAAGAGCGTGTTCTGTTGCTTGAAATTAGCACTATTTGCTTAAATTTCCGTTTTTTCCAGTTTTATGGTCAATTCTGATGTTTCAATGGTTAGGTTTTTATTCAAGTTTTATGAAATCTTGCCAAGCCCCATATGCATACCCTATTAGTAGAAACATAATTTATACCAGATGATTAGGTTACAGCTAAAAATAATAGATTTTTTTCAGGTGTTCTGCTGTTTTCACTATGTTGTTCATGAAACACACTGTTGATCTCACCTGTTGTCGAAGGACTGCGGCTCCAGCACCAACAGTGCATCTCCATCTTTCAGCGACAGCTCCTTTAGCGTGCGCTGCATGTCATCAGGAGGAAACACCCTCCATCCACTGGCGCCTCCTCCTTCTCCTCCTCCTCCTCCTGCCCCCTGCTCACTTCTTTTTCCCCCCTTATGCTCCTGACACAGCAGGCTCTCTTTTGGCTCTCCCAATGCCTCTCTCACTTCTCCCAGAGTCACCCCACCTGCGAACCCTCTGGCCTCCTTCTTCAGACCCGGTGCCCCGTTCTGAAAACCATCCCCCCCTTCCGCAGGCCCGACCCCATCCTCCACCACCTGCTCCTCATCCTGCCCCAGAAAGGGACGCACTACAGTCAGCAGCACTGGTTCCCACTCAGCTCCGGTCAGGACAGATGAACCACAAACCTGAAAATCATCAATACACACACAAATGAGCAAATGCAAAACCTGAATAAGGCACTACATCATTAAAAAAATGTGACACTGATACGAATATCTTGTTGTATTCCCCTAAAAGCAGTTTTCAACATCAAAAATAAACCTATTTACCACAACCACCATCGTAACTGAATGGTGAGTCCAGTGAATATTCACACCTCAATGCACTGCAGAGGGATTTATATTTTGACTTTGTAATGCATGTAATGTTCAGAAGTGGTTGAAAAGATACTGGTGTTGAAAATGTTTATATATATACACAGACTGCTGATGTTTCATGGTGAAAATTAGCTAGCTATATGAAGTAATATAGAAAACTCAAGATGAAATATATTGAGAGGCATGAACAAACAGGTGAGTTATAATCAAATCTAATTCTGAGACCAAAGAAGATCCACATCAACCAGCAAGAAGCATAAATACAGTAACCACAGAGATATCCATTTAGCAGGTGTACAAAGAAAATAGTGGCTTTGCATGGAATAAACTGCAAAATATGGCTTGCAGATATAATAGCCTGGCATATAAGCATGTACGGGCATGGGCATCTGCAGGAGCGACACTGAAAGAATTAACCATCAACTGTAAATCAGCCTTAAACTCACCTCTCTGCCATTCCACACAAACAGGTCTGTGTTTGTATGTATACCTGCACTGTACAAGGATACACCATCATCTGCAAAGACAATGGGCTGTGAATACAAAAACTGATTTAACAAAAAAAAAAAAAAAATTCTTAAGGGATTCTGCAGAGTTTTTTACCTGTTAGAGTGTTGTATAAGTGCAGACCAGCTGGAAGACTCTTAGCCACGGTCAGAGCCATATCCCCTTCCCAGAGTTCCTGCATCTGTGTACACAAATCCACATATGCCTTTAATACACACAAGCACACAGAATGTTAAGGATCCCCAAACAATACAGCTGCCTTTCCCAACCATAGGCTTAGAGCCCAAATTGGAGCACAGACCTGTGTTTATTAGATAAATTAGATCAATATAATAGGAAATGGTCTGATTTGTTTCATGGTGGTGAGAAACTTCCCAATCCCCAAATTTGACTATTGCTGTGATGTACTTTGATGATGAAATTCATAGTTTATTGTGTTCATTATCATTAGTTTATATTATGGTAATTGATGGTGTATTTTTTCTGGTCTGGATTCTGTAAGACACTGAATGTATCTTGAGTTGAACATTTTTGGGAACGCATGATTCATTCTGTAGTCACAGTTGAGTTTACCTGATAAATCGCTAAGCGCAGGTCTCCCACAGTCTTTCTGCGGTCAAAACTGAGTGCGGTACTCCCGTTCTGCTCTTTGCTGACTGTTTGCAAGGCTCCATTTTCGAGCCGATAAGAAGGCGCCAGGTGCAGATGCAGCTCCACTGTGTTATTACTGGCTTCAAACTCCTCACTATAACAGAACAATGTTGATTTATGTGAATCATTCGTGACTCTAAAAACACTGGCTTTTACCACACAGGACACTCTTGAAAATGTGTGAGAATAAGTGTGTGTACCGCTTCTGCTGCACTCTGCTGTTCTCCTCCTGAGCCATCTGGATGAGGTGAGGAGGAACTTTATATTGGGGATTATTCACCGCTGCAAGTATAAGTAACCACATCATCCATGAAAACACAGTACTCACACAAGTCATATAATTACTTCTTTTTACCTGAATAATACTTAAATGACAAACCTTTCTGAATACTAATTAAGTAACTCCCTTATGAACCCACGTAACTTTTAGTCTCTGCTGACTCATCTTTTCCATTACAAATGCACACCGCTGTGCCGTTACCTTCACTGGGCCTGTGCAGCTGTGTTTTTCTGTAGAACAGCATGTAGGCACTCTCTTTGCCCTGGAACTGCTTCTCTATGTCCGACTCCCTGATAGAGGTCACCGTAGAGTCATTGAGGTCAAACCAGTGGCTACCCTGCTGACACACAGGATGACACATTGTGATAGGCTGTGATCAGAGTTTTCTTGAATGACTGTTTTACAAATTTTTAGATTTTCTTTCTATATGGGCTATAAATAACTTACATTTTCTCTAAAAGTGCAGCAGATTACAGGACCTTCTTCAATTCAACCTAACCTCAGACTGTTTCAAGTTATTGGACACAGTGTTTTGTTTGAACAAAAGCCAACTAAAAATGAACTGCAGTATCTCCCACTTGATCTAAAACTTTGCTGCCTAACAGATTCACAGCAGTTTGGTACGACTACTGCAGAAACAGGTGATATTAATTCCTCTGCAAGTCATCACTAATAATTATGTCCTTTGTGTTTCTTCTCTTAGTCACAGTGAAGAACTCTATCAGTGTCACAGTGTACATGTCTTTGACAAAGTCATATATTTGAGACTGATTAGCCCCATCAAACTGAAAACAGCTCCATTCACTGGCCGATCAGTGTTAATATCTCTGTTTTACATCTATACAACTTTCAACTTGCTGTTAAAATGTGCTTTTTGTACCTCTGGTTCAGGCTCCAGCATCTGATCACATCCTGACTGTTGTTCAGCAGCTCCTGAGTCTGGAGCCGATGAGGAATCAGAGTTCTGATCT
The DNA here is from genome assembly GCF_902148855.1 of Sphaeramia orbicularis. Lineage (NCBI taxonomy): Eukaryota > Metazoa > Chordata > Actinopteri > Kurtiformes > Apogonidae > Sphaeramia > Sphaeramia orbicularis. The sequence continues at coordinate 31,171,041 of NC_043978.1, forward strand.
ACTGGGCCAGGGGGCTCAGTTGTGGGGCTCGGTGGGTTTGCTTTCAGTGCCACACGGGTGCCGTTGGACACCAAAATGAAAACATCATTGTGGGACTGCAGGAACTAGAGCAAAAGAGATTATTACATACAAGAAAAAAATAAGGAAAATATCGTAAATTTCACCAAACTATCTGAATGATCAAACATATAAAGGAATATAAGTGTATCACAGACCAAGCATACCTTTCCTATGGGACCGTAGTGTTTTCTGAACTTTTTGCTCCAGGATGAACCAATCTTATCCATGAGTTTTTGTCCTAGCTGGTCCAACAAGACACTCTTTGATGGCTCCTAATGGACAAGAAATGAACAGGACCTGTTACATTGGTCCTGGCTACATCCAACACAAAGCATGTGAAAGCAAGCACAAATGTAAAACAAAAACACCCATTCTGATCTTAGCATGCATGTTTTTTTGTGATCTGAATAAAATTAAACAGCTTTAATTACATCCATTCTCACTGCCATTAGAATGCACTCCACACTCAAATAAACAACCTCATCTATTAACCTAACATGTAGCACAAGCCTGGTCTGGTTTAACAAACAGGCTTCATATGTCTCTTTAGATTGGAAGGATGTGGTCTCTTGGAATAATCCTACCACTAGAAGACTATTTCAGTCTGTATTTTCCTCCCCTCTGATAACTGTGTGTTACTGTATTCACAGTCCTCCTCACTATGTGAAATAACAACCCAGAGCTGCAACTGGATACTCAAAGAGATCTGAATGGTGCAATAAGGAAAGTCTGTTTGGTTCTTTGTGGTTTGTTGTTTTCTTTTGTGGGAATTGAGACATTTTAATGACAGGGCTCTCTTCTTATGCCAGAAAAAAAAAAATCCCCTGACACAATTTTGCACAGGCAAACACCAAGGTTTAGCTCCATTCATGACAATTGTAACTGATTTGACAGAATAAGGAATACAAATAAATCAGAGAATTTACCCATTCCAGGAAGATAGTGGATAAGACAGATTTATCTCCACAGCACTAAAAACAAGTGTGGAAATAAGTCTGGATGTGTATATAAATAAATAAAGACTGCACCAAAAGACTGAATGATGAATGAAAGGGTGTTCCACTGCCTTTTCATCTTTACTAGTTAAAATTAATGAAATAGGGAAAAAATAATAATTCAGAGTGCTGATAAAAAACGACTGGCAGCTTTTAAAAATAAATGTTTTCTTGACCTCTTCTCACTGCCTGAGGTGATGCTGTGAATTAGCACAATTTAAATATTATTATTACACTTTAACCAGCTATATTGTTACTCGTGAATGACATAGGCTGTAGCGATGACTGCATCTTGAACCATTTAAATGTATATGAAATGCATATGTGTTTCAACTAGTTATGTGAACTAGAACTATTCTGTTCCTCAAAGAGAGAAAACAGATTTGGAGTCTTGTTCAGTTGCAGTACACATATGACGCACCTTTAATAGAATATTAAAATGTTGTAATCAATTATCGCTGAATTTAACACTTCAGTATAACATTGTTGTTGTGTGAACACGATGACTTCAGCTGAGTTGGCGGTCCTTTAATGTGTCCCAGGATGCATTAGTGTTCACATTATTACAAGTATATGTCCTAGAACACTGAATGTCATCAGACCTCAACTCGTGCATTCATAAAAATCATGTTAATATCAGTTCAGAGCACAACCTTTGGAGAACTGTTGTTGTACCTGGGCAATGATAATAGTGAGGACAGAGAGAGGGTCGTCCTCCTGTAGTTTTGGCTCACACACTTTAACCTCCTTCACTTCCCCGACTTTCTTCTTAGTCTTAGGTTTAGAGTCATCCTCCTGACAAACAGACACAGAGATGCTAGATTTAGTACTGCTCACATTCAAAACTATTTTACATTCCAGAAAATAATGAACACATGGAAATGTGCATATACTGCATATTTAAGAGGACACTTACAGGTGGCTCCCATTGGCCCAGATGGTCAATATCCCTGATGTAAACATGGTAATGGCCACCATAGCAGCCGCCTTTATGGATGATCACTGAGAACAGCTCATAGGAGTAATCTGAGTCATCCCCGTCGGTCTGTATAGAGCAAATACATAATAAATTTCACAAGAAAAGTACAGGCAAAAAATCTTTTTAGGCACAAAAAGTAGTGGTCAACAAACCTGTTCACAAAATGGCCGAAGATTGATGGTGAGCGGGAAGCTGTAGCGCCCTGTCTCCTTATACCGCTCACATTTGGCAAAATCAAAGCTGAATCTCAGCAAAGACATGGTCATAAATGGAGGGAGCTTCCTCATCTTGGCAGACTGAAAGACAGAGTAACGGGATGAAAAATAAGGCACGTGACAAATGATGCAAAGATAGTGCGGCACTTTTGTTATTGTTTCAAATAAGGAATGTTTGAAACCTTTTCACTATCATTACTCATTTTTCTGCTTTTCACACCATAGTTTAAGGCTGCCTTAGCACAGGAAAGGCGCACCCAAACATTACCTCAAATTTAAAGTACACTGACCTTGGCAGCAGTGACCAGTTTGTTACACTGTGCACAGCGATAAAGGTTATTGCCCTCGAACAATTCTTCCTCTACAAACATGTTCCATAGAGCCTCCTCCAGACTGGACATGCCACATACACAAACTGTCAGGTCCAGGAAATCCTCCTGAACAACAAAAAAAAAACCACATGTTGGCACCAGAATTAGGTTTATTAAGCACTATGTAGCAAGGAGATGTTTACTGTCACAACGTGGCCAATCTAAAATTATTAACTGAAATAACATAAAATACTTAAACAAGTGGAGTGTGTAGGTCAGTGGCATCAGCAGTACAATTGTAGATGTATTGAATGATGTGACTGATAACGCTTTACAAGATGTTAGAGGGAAAAAGGAAAAGTAGGCTTAAGATTAAATATCTCATGATCAAACTGGTAAAAGTATTAGTCTAGTCAGGATTCTTTAAATCCTGTGGAAGGCAATTGAAGTGGATTAGATACATCAAAATGAACACAATAAAACTGGAACAAACATGGGCACACCTGTCTCTGGCTGACATTCCCACACTCCTTGCAGACGATGCTGTTGACAATGGTCCCATGGTACAGACTGTGGATAAATGAACTACCACTGGTGCCCACCAGAGAGTGCTCCAAAGCACTGAACAGAATCCTATTCAGCTCCTGAACATCGTGCTGATTTGTTCCCTGAAAAAGCATTAAACATAGTCATATAATTCCACCTGATTCAATTTTTTTCAACTGTGAACAGCTATCAAATTTCCTACGATCAATGCAATGCAGTACAACAGGATGCACCATAAAAGCTCAACAACATTTCTCCTCTTTGAACATAAGATACACTTACAACTACTAGCGTAGAGTTTTTTTGTGTTGTATGAAACTGAGAGAGACATCGTGTCTCCTACCACAGCCTAGGACTGTATAATAAAACTGTATCATATAGAAAACTGTATATACTCATGTTAATCTCTATTGCTCTTTATGTTGTATCATATCAGACTCTTTACAGCTATAGTTTTCATCTATTGGACTACACATTGTGTTGTTCGCAACACACAGGCCTGCTACAGAACATTCATTGCACTCTGCAGACACACTTCCTAATGAACCTATGACAGTCTGGGTGCTAATACATACACTGCTTATATGCTCACTTAATCTCAACCACCCCATGACGAACTGGACACAAATCAGTGTAATGTGTGTTTTTTTTTAATATTGCCAAGTCACTGTGTACTGCAGAGCAAATCCATCACTGATATAATAACTGTAACCTGAACCTCTTTGTCTCTCAGTGACATGACAAAGGCAAGCAATAGATATAGACCTCACTGCTGTTCCAACCGAAGCTGTCGGTAAGGTCGGCAGTGGAGGCGCTCTGCTGGTCCACCAACAACAGACGGGCAAACAGTCTCTGGAGCTCAAGTGGAATTACTCGGACCTTCAGAGGACAAAAGGAAAACCTGGTTACATTTTCACAAAGCCGCAAATCACAATCTGTATGTGGCAGGGATGTACGGGTTGAGGATAATAAGGTGTGATTTGAGCAATATCATGCTGTTGTACACACAGATAACCACCATTAGAGCTGAACAAGCTTTGACATTGTTATAAATTGGATTAACTGTAGGTCTGAACATTTAAGTCAAAGAAATAAGTACCTGAATAGAAAAAAAACAAAAAACAAGGATGATTGAAAATCATAGTCAAACCTGGAACTTAATTTTAACATAAACATAAAAAACTAATTGTAGGTGTGATTTTGGAGGCCTAATATCAGACTTATGCCATTATCAGAGTTCTGACGATACCAATAGTTCATATAAAATCCTATGGCTCAAAGAGCATCACTTACTTTGGCTCCTGGTTTCTCTTTATCTTCCAGATGTCCTAACTCCTCTGGCCCCAGACTGAACAGCTCCTCTGCAAAAACAAACACCATTCTGAGGTCAAACAGACCAACACCTGCCCTCTTGGTGCCTTTAGGAGGACATGAACCACCTGAGAGTCACCTGCCCTCACCTCTGAACTCTGGGGTGAACAGCAGGGTCTGGAGCAGAGAGTTGAGGTAGCAGGTCCCCCCCTGGTTCTTGATGCCGCACAGATTGCTCCTTCCTCGGGGCGGAGGAGGCTCGTCTCCCCCCTTCGTCACTCTCCCCTTGGATGGAGTGGAAGAGAAGCCTCCCTCCTCCTCTTCCTCGAAAAGATTCCCAAACATACCGTGGTGTGAACTCTGACTTTCTTCGTTTTCTTTTAGTAACACAGGGACTCAGCCTGGAAGTACTGGGTGTGTGGTAGCACTATCACTATGTGCCCTCTTGCTATCTCATCTTGGTCTTTCCGAGTTCTCTGTTGACGATGGCCGGGCTCACTCTGAAATAAGACGACTTCACGGGGCTAAACATAGCGACTATTACCGGATGTGAATAACGCTACGTTGCAGTTAGCAGCTATGCTCTTTAGCTAGCTTAGCGCGCTAACAGGCGAATCAATCGCAAATCAGTCGCAATCCGAAACTGATGTGAGGGTTGACAGCTCAGCGAAAATGAAGAAAAAAACCCAACGTCAAATTGTCGATGACACTCCGACTGTAAATACTTTTTAACGTCTTACGTCCTCTAAACGAAACCCTACCTCTTAACCCAGCTGTATTTTTACTCAATGTTGCTCTAGACTCTCCGTTTGTCTTCCTCTGTCTTTCTTAAAAACGGTAACACTTTAAACGTAAATAAAAATGCCTTCGGTGAACAGTAGGCAGCCATGTTTCTTCCTGGCAGAGACTGTAGTGATGCATCATGGTAGTTGTAGTTTCATGTTTACGGTCCAGGTCAGACTGAAAAATGAATGAAAAACCTTTTATGGAATTATTAAATACGGTTTGTTTGACTTAAATGAAAAAAAATATTGTATCTTTATTTCATTTTGAGTTTTGTTTTGTTTTTTTGTTTTTTTTTACTTTTATACGCAGCAATAACAGAGCAATGGCAAAATATTTCCTGTATTTTTTTTGCTGAAATAATAACAAAGGGGAAATGGCTTTGTTCACACTAACATATGAAAGAAACATTATATTAAAACTTTAACAATGAAGATTCACCTCTCTTTATTTATTTACTTTGTGCTTAAATTCATTCATTTTACTTATTAAATTATTTATTTTTTCATACCACATTTACAGTGCAGCACACGAAAAGAATTGGCAAGTTTATGGCCCCCTTGTATTTTCTGCCACTTTCCGATATATCTATATAATATGTTTATTTTATTCTACAGGTACCAGTCTTGTACACCTAAACAAAGTGTAGCAATAAAAACTATAACTCTGTACTTACTCTGAAATAATGCCACTTGCTGTAAACATATTTTTGGTTGTTTGTTTTGATAGAGGAATGCAGATATCTGCCCAGGGCCATGTATGTGCAGGACTACATACCAATCAAAGACCTCAAATGTTACCTGATGAAATGTTTGGAATGAAAAGTTGTGTGAGTTTGAACCTGTGGGGCATAAATATTTGCCACCCTGCGTGCTTAAAGATTAGTGGGGCAAAAACAACTCCTGATTTGCATATGAACATAATAAATCTTGTTTATTATAATTTCAATAAGTTATTGTCACTGTTTGATATATATATATAATTGACACAGACAAAGACACAAAGTGAGAACAATTTAATTTCTGTGAGAGAAAAAAAACTTCTAATGAATAAACAAAATTTTAAATATAGCATGTAAATAGTCTGTACATAAAGTTGGGCTGTCTTGAGTCGCAGCCGATTCATTTCTCTCTGACAACAAACTCGAAGACATTTGGACGAAATAGCAATGATTCATCAATACAACAATTAGCTGTCGACTATTAAATTAAATCATCTCCTTTTTGAATTTTTGTTAAATGTTTAACCAAAAAAAAAAAAAAAAAAAAATCCACGTTCTCTTACTACATCTCAGTTATTAATATTTTCTGGATTCTTTCTGTCTTTACAACAGTAAATATCTTTCAGTTCTGGACCAAAAAGACGTTAGAGGATTTTAAGCTTTAGGAAAAACTGATTCAGATATTTCACCATTATCTGATAATGTATAGACAACTAACTGACAAATCAAGAAAATGATCTGTAGATTAATCAATGAATAAAATAATAATGATTTGCTTTTCAAGACAACTTTGCTTATAAACCTTGCACATATAAAGCGTTAAAAATGAGGTAAATCAGTTGATAGCCTAGTACTGACGTCTGATGTTTTGCCATGAACTGGGTCTAAGGTTTTTTTTGTGGCAAATGACAGAGAACTCATAAAAAATTATACATTCATTTATCTCCTTATAAAGGTCTAAATGCTGTTTGAACATTTTCTTCATACTCAAAGGATATCATCATGAAGATTCATCCCATTTTCATTGTTTAAAACCAACAGGCTGTCAAACTGAAAGTCATAGCATCTCATTCAAAACCCACAATATAATTTCTTTGAAAATGTTGATATGTAAACTCTCCTTTAGATTGAAAAAACTACCAGTTTTACAGAAACAGGGCTAAGGACATCACCTCAGACGCTCTTTTCCACCAACATGCTCAATCTGAGCCGATACTAAGATTCACTTAGAACTGGTTCATTTCATTTTTGATGATGGTCAGAATAATCATGTCTCCAGTGTCAGATGTAAGTGGTTCTTGGTTGTAAACCAGAAAAGTCTTCTATTCTGGAACCAGTTTTGCTTAGAGACATTTTTTCAGCTTTCAACTCAAGATTAGACATCGGTTTCAAACCAGCTCTGATGAAGTTCCCTGGTGGACAAGGGGTATCCATATTCATTGTGGTTCAACAGCCCTGACTTTCTGTGACACTGATGCTAAAGTTATTGATAGACACAGGCTTCTAAATCCATTAAAAACATATTTTAAACATTATTGCAATTAGTGTCTCACACAGGGACATTCAGACAAAATACAAATATGACATTTCTTACTCACAGAGATACAGTACACATACACACAGGCACTCTTTGGGCCTAATAGGTCTTTAGCTTGAAAACTTTGGAGAGAGGTGCTTTGGCACTAGAGTAGATCAGATACGATTCTCCTTTTGAGGTGAAAAACTCCCAATCACTACACCCGATAGTTGGGAGCCAGTGAACAGGAACAAACCCTTCATATCCCTGCCACCTGAAAAGAAAAAAAAAAAAAAAAAGCTAATTACACCAAACGTCTATGAGTCTACTAAACACTGCCCTAGACTATAAATCTGATGTTGTCAAGTTGTTACTGAAAATGATAAAGGTGTGGCTCACAGGAAGAAAATCATTCTACGTTATAAAAGAGCAGTGTTTGTCTCAGAGATGATTTCATGACAACACAAGAGAACTCAGGATGAATGAATTATTTCACAATGAGAGCACGTTGTTGACAAGTTGAGTACCTGTAGAGAATGCTGTTCAGAGAGTAGGATTCTCCATTAAAGGAATTAGCTACAACCAGAAAATATTCTTCCCCGAGGCTAAAGAACTCCCAGTCCACTGCACTGCAGACAGAGACACAGTTATGAGGTGAGGAGAGAAAACAAATAGGTTGTTACACAGGGAATGCTTTCATATAGTCTGTGTATGTGTGTTTGGATGAACTACTGTTTGAAGCATCCTATAACATCAACACATCTACTCCTAACTTTCCTTGTCACCAATCAATAAAAGATCAGTCGATTTGGGGTAAATATGTGAATTAACACTAAATAATACCCAGCTGACGGGAAATGTCTCTTCTATTGCCTGTGAAATGTGAACTTTACCAGAGATGTTGTGTGAGTTCTATACATTCTTAAAACTAACGAACACTATTTTTCTCAAACTGATGCTGTTTTGGATGGAAATGTGCACATATTAACATTTTCTGTAAGAAATTTCTGAAATTCTGGTGCTATTTGCTATACATTAGAATGGAAAAAATTATTGGCTTGTGCATAACTGTATACAAATCATAGACTGTATATAAAGATGGACATTGCAACACGTTTTTTTCCTGCTGCATAAAAATTAAGCTATTTTTGCAAAATCAAATTACTAGTTAAAACAAACTGATGAGAAAGATGACAATTTGAATACAAGTCTTATGACACCTACCAACAAAGACCAAAAACACCTTTGGGAGAAATTTATTGGAAGTGTAGTCAAGTGGATGAAGTCGAAGGAGGTGAAATGTATGAAAAGTAGTGCAGCCATCCATCAAGAGGAGATGAAAATGTATTAGCTTCACTTTTCTATGATACAGACCTGTACTTTAATTTTGGTGGTGGTGGAAAAGCAAACCAATTCTTAAATGGTCCACAAACTGAACCAACCAGCACCAGGATCATGTTAGAAAATGGAGTATATACTTGGTGGAAGTGCTGGTATCTGATATCAGACTGGGTTTTGCATCCCTACATCCTTCCTGTCTGTACTATACCTGTAGGTGACAATATCCTGGAAGCGCACAAATATGCGTCCAATGACGTCCAGTTCATAGATAGTGGAGTTGATTGCATATCGACTCGGTCCAGTTCCATAGAGTCTGTGACCATTGGCAACAACCAAGAAGACTCTGCTGCCAATCTGAAACATCTCCCAGTCTGTAGCACAGAACGTCTAGATTGGCAGTGAAAGAGAAAATATCCTGTAATCACGCCTGAGTTAACAGTTTAAAACTTGCTCGTAAAGTGATATGAAAAAGGTCAACAGTTAAATTATTAAAAATGTGAAAACAGACACCAGATGTACTTTATATATTTTTAATCATTTTGGGTGATTAATCTCTACTGGCCCTGAGGTGTTCTTGTGAATCCTCAAAATGCAGCAGTGGAGTTTCCCTAAAACATACATCTCCTCTGGTTTCTTGTGTGACTATCAATGTGTCAACACTCTCACCTCAAATGGGGCTAGATTCGAATATATGATTCACTATCAGTTTCATGTCAAAGCACTGCTGCCTCTCAAGCAAATCATGGCAAACCACATGCTCTATTTATAGTCTTGTCTTAAAATGAGTGGAAACGCCTGTTCTTTACTCCCCATCTCTCTTTCATTACCCTTTTATCTTAAACCATTCCCTTCCTTGTGTGCACAGACAAGATGGTTTTTCATACTTATCATAAAGATACAGATCGTATCACAGGAAATCAAAGCCCAGCTGGAGTTCAGATAAAAGGGATGGAAATATAAAACAAAATGCTATAATAAAGTATGAACATGCTTAATAAGTCTACATAAATAAACTACAATTACTGCCTCACGGTTGTTTCCCTCAGTCAAGTTCAGTTCACATCCATGTCTGTCTAAACTCAAACATATAATTAAGACTTTGAAGGAGTTTCATAAAAGGCAATTAAATGTATTTAATGGTGAAATGGAAGGTATCCCTATAATGACATCTATAATTCCACTGAATCATTTCCAGAGAGAAACATCCTGTCTTCACTTATAGATTGTTTTTCCAGAGCAGTATAAGGAAGGCCAAGTGAATTTTTTTTATTTATTTATGTTTTTGCCAAATGTAAAAGCTTTCTTGACATTTCACATTCTCAAGAGTGAAGCTGACCTTTGAGCTCTTGGACATAAAACACGATCACTTTATTGTTTTAAGAGGTAAATACAAATTCTTGAGTTGTGGCCAGAAATACAGTACATGTTACAGAGAAGATGACCATCAGGTTTGTGCTAACTTAGAAGAAATTCCATTGGGAATTCCATCGTGATAATTAGACATAATGTACAGCAGGACTAAAATGGTAAATGGACTGAAGTTATATAGCACATTTTCTACACTTTAATGGTGCCCAAAGCGCTTTACAACTCCTCACATTGACCAGTAGACGGGTGCTGCCATGCCCTACTGGGAGCAATTTAAGGTTCAGTGTCTTGCCCAAGGACACTTTGACATGTGGACAGTTGGAGCCAGGATTCAAACCTTGACCCTTCGGTCAATTGACGACCTGCTCTACCAACTGAGCCATAGTCACCCACACTAATGATGGTACATATGAAATTCTCTTTTGTCTTCATTTTAGGTCATTTTTCGAGATTAATGATGTTTTCCCCATTCAATATACCTTAATTGTCTGGAACACCTGGAAGCTTCCGTTGATCCACACATAGATGACAGAGTCAACTGCAGTAGTCACCCCGTCAAAGGCATTTGCAACCACTAGGAAATGGTACGGTCCAACAGTGAAGAACTCCCAGTCGTAGGCTCCTGAGGTTGGAAGCTTCTGATGAACCTCAAAAGACTTTGTTAACCTGTTCCACGTGTAAATCACACTATCTATAGTGTGATTATTATTTCCTGAAAGACAAACCAAAGGAAGAAAAAAATGCAATAGACAGATGGTCAGTGGTTATTTTTATAGTAATGTAATTCAGTCAGTACTTTTATTTTTGCAGCAATGTCCTTACATGTGTCTGATTGCTTTAATTATTTTTCAACCCACAGCTTTTCACCCTCTTCCTGTCAAGTGTTCAGTATATGATATTTTAATAAAACTTGCCAATTTTCAGTAAGGTTTTAGATGCACCTTTTAAATTTAGTGGAATGTTAATGTAATGTAATGGATCAGCAGATGTATTCCATTGCTGAATTCAGTTTATACTAAAAGTCTACATGTACTCAAGTGTTTTCCTATAAGTTTTTACCTAATCTATGATTGGCCACAGCAAGGTAGGTTTGTTGATTGATGTTAAAGGCCTCCCAGTCCCGTGCACAGTGGGTCTGCAGTGTCTGAAACGCCACAAATCGTTTTCTCCTTTTGCTCCACTTGTAAATCACAGAGAAGTCCGCCTCAGGCTCTTTGTTAGCATGTTTGTCTGGACCTCCCCCAAAATTAGAAACAACCAGAAATGTCTAGAATAAAAACAGGAAAACACAGGAAACATCAAATGACTATTTTGCTGAGATTCTCACTGCATATATTTAATTGTTCCTCACTATCCCTTATCCAACTCTACCTTTTTGCCCATGTTGAAATGTCTCCAGGATAGAGCTCCAAAGGTGCTGACATTCTGGTAGAGTTGGAAACCTGTGGGTGTCCACAGATACACAGCAGAGCCCGACACAGAGGAGCGATGAGCCATAGCTGCCATTGTACCAACACCAGGTACCTGGAACACCTAAAGACAACATGAGTTATACAACTACACCTACTGGAGTTTGAGTTCAATGTGTTTTGGAGTGACATTAACAGTTAATTTTATATCAAGGCCTTGTTATTTACTTGTGTTACATTGCATGGGTCTGGACACAGATGGTCCTCCTACACAGTGTGAAAACTCAGTGGCTTTTGAAGGAGTTAACTTTTTCAAAGAAGACATTTCTAAAGCACTTTATTTAGTAGTAAGAATAAGCAGATGCATTTGACAGTTGTGCTTCTTTCAGATCCACAAAAGAGGCACCTGTAGTAAACTTTATCAATATTCTACTGAGTTCATAAAGTTTATATTAAATATGTGATATGAAAAACATTTTGTTCTGTGCTTTACAAAGAATGTAAAAATCATGTTGTCTAAAAACATTGTGTCTGCTGAAAAATGAAACATTTTTGTGCATTGTGAAATACAAATTAAATCACTATTCTATTTTCATTCCTTGACTTTGTGTTTCTGAAAAACAACACACATTTATGAAACATGTCATTAAACTTTTTTTTTTCATTATTTATATTAGTAAAATGAATCATACATAATTAAGACCGTACTTATTTCTCTGAGCGACAATAGCTGTGGTCAGAGGAATTTTGTTTGTGGGTTGTCTGACCTTCCTTGATATCAAAGGTCAAAGGTCATTTTATGTCTGTGCATTTTTTTAACACAATATTTTAGGAAAGACTTAATAGAATTTCATAGAAAATGGCACAAGCCCTCACAGTTTTTGGCTCCTATAAGATTTCAGTTTTGTAGAAAAGTGCATGGCAGAAAGAGTATATTGTTATAATCTTAGATACCCCTAAAAAGGTTTTCAGGTGAATTCATGTCTTATTAAGAGGAGAAAAACTCCACCTGGATACATTGTAATTCACACCGTGTTTCTGTCGATAAATGAGAATTCTTTTACTATTGGATCCTAGCAGCAGTATGTACACACACACAAAATAAGCAAAGTGTTAATTCTTAAAACATACCTCTACATCATGTGTCTCTGAGCTGGTGGTGAGGACCTGATGCTCCAACACATAATCCAGTCGTTGACGATCTAAGTGTGAGTTTATGAATTTTCAGTTACAGTAGAAAGACGACTTCATATGCCACTGGTTAGTGTTTAATCCTCACCTTGCAGCACGGTGATCCATTCTGAACCGTCACACAGGTACAGACCTTTCCTGAGTGGGTTGAACCACAGCTGGCCTTCTAACAGAGGTGTACAGGATCGGTCCAAACCCACTGACACTTGCCGTTCTATTTGAGACAAAACAGGGTGAAAACACAAGCATGTAGCATTTTATGTGCCTATGTGTTTTATATATCTAGGTGTGTAATTTTAATTGTGTTATATTTTATTTTAACAACTTTGTGCTGTGATCTTGAGTATCCTGAAAGGTGCCTATAAATAAAATGTATCATAATTATTGTTAGTCAAAGAGCATCATACTTTATTAAAAGCGTCGTAGCAGCCCAGTACTTTTTCTCAAATATTTACTTGAGGAGCACAAGAGTGGTTACAGTGGGTTCTGCCCCTTCACCCACTGTCAGCTGGGATAGTCTCCACCCCCCAGCCCACATCTTCCAGAGGATTAAGCAGTTACAGAAAATGAATGAATGAATGAATATTTACTTAAGTACAAATTTGCTTCCATTCTATGCTACGTTATCCATCTACTCTACTACATAGTCAGAGACAAATATTGTACTTTTTCTTCACTTTGTCTGATCACTTGACTTCCTATTCAAATGAAAATCCAATACAACTGATAATAGAACAAACTATTAAAATCCAACACAATAAAGATTAACCCACTAAGACCTAAACAGCCACTGACGACCAAAAGCATCTACTAAAATGTTTAATAACTTCCGAACCACTAAACCTATCAACATGTTGAAATAATGCAGGTGAAATACAGTTTGGTATCTTTTTATGGTCATCTAATATGACCATTTGGACGTTCAGAGGCTCCGTGCTGAACCCGGAAACGTCATCTTCTACAACATTGATTCACCAGTAAAACCCATGGAGTTTGATAAGTAACAGTGGATGAAAACACTTGATTTATTTTCAGTTAATGATAAGTCATAAAGTGCTTGAAAAGTCACTTTTTTCAGTTTTCTATGTTTTTTAACAACAAGGATGGACAATATATTAATAAATGGTGATAAATCCCTTAAGAAAATTAAATATATGAAAAAATATTTTGGAACTGCCACAAAAGTACCACTGGGTCTTTATGGGTTAAACCAGTGGTTTACGACATTATTTTTTCTTTATGATGTCTTACAAAATGCAATGCATTGTCAGCTGATAACAACTGTCATCATGTATCTCTGAACTAGTAATCATAATTAGACATAAAACCCAAGCAATGGTTTTTCCTTTAAATGTTTCTCATGTTACAGTGTAGTTCAAACTGACATCACCTCCAGCAGCTCCAACAGTATAGGCTTCACTATTTCAGATGATTTGCATGTGCTTATGTGTGGTTTGTGTTGGAAATGCTCTTGTACACTGAAGTGATGCAGGTGACTCTTCTACAGGTGGAACAGTATCTGACAGTAGGATGTGTTCCACCTGTTGTGTTGAAAACTGTAATAATAAAACAGTTGGTGCAATATTTTTGAATTAAAGCTGAAAGCCCATACTCTAATTTCATCTTGATTACTTCATTTCAGATCTAATGGTGATGTAGAGAAGGTGAATAACACTCTCCAAATACTTCCCTGATGTATGCTTGAACAAAGTGACAGTGATTTTCTTATGACTTTCAGGATGTGATTCACATTCTAAGCAAACTCATCAAGTCAAAATGAAAACCTTCTCACAAATATTAATTAGAGAAATAACAGTAAATGACAGAACATAAAACTGACAGGTTCTGTTCCTGTGAATGAATGGAGGCAGGTCTGGGAGGAAATATAGCTGACATTAACCCTTTATCGGGCAAGTGACTATTTTTGGTAATTTCCGCAAATATTAAATATGGGGCCAAGTGGGGGTGGGAGTGGGAATATGTGAGCGAATGAATAATGGATCAATAATGTGAAGTGCTTTAGGTGCCTTGAAAAGCACTATAGAAATCTAATCCATCATTACTGAACCAGGTAAGTTAGTTGAGAAGTGATTCTCATTTTCAATAACAACCTGCACTGTAAGCCCAGAATTTGTATTTACTAAAATGCTTTAATTACAATGCACTTAAAAGATTTAAGTTTTATGATGTTACTCTAAAATGTTAAGTATATTCTACTAATTTGTAGACATAGTTGAAAGTACGAAAAAGTTTAAGTTGAATGGAATTAAATCACTAAGTTTTAGTCATGACCACACCTTTTTATCTTCACATTGCATTGTGGGTATTGGGCATGATGTTGAAAATGTGTTATTTTTATGTGCAGGGGTTCAGCAGGGTTGTGGTGTTAGTGTTAATTTGGATTTAATGTGTGTATGGCAGTGTTTATTGGCCTTTTTGTGTTTGTTTTTGTATTTTTGTAGAGCTGCACCATGAGTCAGAGCCATAGGAAGAACAATGGCTTTCCTGTTCATTTAAGACTGGTAGTACACAATGACAATCATCATGTTTGATCAATTGAAAGTACTTCCTGTACTAGCAAATGACAATGAGTTAACTTGCACTCATGCACAATATATGAAATTGAGTAATTTCATAACTGATTTGGTCAGGAATAGGATTTTGAGTTTGATTATCTTAACAAAAATTGTTTAATCAATGATACATTAATCTGGCTGCAATTGAGAAAATTAGTCAGTGAAACCTAAAAGGCTGAGTTGAATGGTAGGATAGTGGGGTAGATTTTTACAAAAGATTTAAAGTACAAATAACTTGTCTTTTAGTGTTTTCTACTTCATAGTTTAAGTTCAATACTTTTAGCATTAAAGTTGAACCTACTTAAACCAATTGATTAGTCGATCATTACTCAAATCATGTAAGTGCAATCACTTGCCTCAAATTTTTTGAGTAAACGCTACTTATCCGGGCTTACAGTGTGGTGATTTTCGTCAGTTTATGGCCTTATAACAGTTGTTGTATTGGATGTTTATTTCTCAGCAAGTGCTGCTTGTATGTTTTATGGCGAGAGGAAGCAGACTGTTGTCATGGCAACCGACAAGGAGGTAGATGTCCGATAACACACTAAAGTTAAACTTTGAATTTCAGAGTATTTCAATGAGTGCCCTATAAAAGGTTGACTCTATTTTGAAGTTAATACTTGTCATGATTGTCTGCATCTATGACAACAGCCACAGTTTTCCATGTGGATTTTTTGGTGGTAAGTGAGAAATTCCTCACTTCTTCTAGCCTCAAGGAACAACAATGTGCAACACTAGCTACTGTTAGAAATGTGATCAGCACCAACACAGACTCCACAAACATACAAACGTTACTTATTGAACCTTTAATAATGTATATCAGTCAGAGGGACAAAGCCAGTGTATTGTGGTATTAGTTTTGTTCTGCTTCAAAACTTATAGTTGAGTATTTTTGTATTGCTGTAAAAGATGTTAATACTGAACTTACCATATGAAGTGGGTCCATCATTGTTCTTTCTCCCCGTGATAGGCAGGTCTAGGAGAAGTGGTGGCACTGACAGAGCCGTTAGCTGTGGTTCGGACGACGGGCAGATGTGCCCAGTGGCATCTGAACCTGGAACCAGAACCAACTGTCGCAGCAGACCCTACACAGAGCACCACATATAACAACAATTTGTTTAAGTGGTTTGGAAGCTTATTTATGATCAAAGCAGATACGAGGAGTGATCATTCTTACTGAGAAAAGGCCTTTCCATCTGCCACGACTGCCAATGTGGAATCTGGATCCCTGAATGTTGAGCTCTGAGGGGAAAGGCCTGGAGGGAACACTGATTGGCATAATAGACATAATTAGATATAAAATATTGCCTTCCGTGAGCAGACTCTAAATGGGTTTTGTAAATAGACTCCTGTGTCCTAGGTTGGAGACAGGAAAATTTGAGGCAGGAATCGTACACTATAGGTCGTGTTTGGTTGCTGGTGTTACTCTCTTTAGCGTGCCAGAGGGAGTTTCCACTAAATCTATCAAATACTGTCAGGTCACTTTGATATGGCTGCAGGGTGTGAGCCGATTTGGAGCAGTGCCATTGTATTGTGTTGAAAGATCTACTATACCTCAAGGCTGTTCAGAGGGAAGAGGAAAAGATGATGGCAGGACATAAAGGTGTAGATTTCAGGGGGAAGCCAGGGATAAGTCCCTCTCAATATTAAGAATAGACACTTTTGCCCTTGCTAATGAAAACATGAAAGAAGCAGAGAGCTAATTTTGAGCTCCCATAGATGGAACAATGCATCTCACAGGAAAAGATGGATTGTTCCTGTCAAATGCAGATCTTTTTTCCACATACAAAATATGAAAATGAATTTTGAGCTCATGCAAACATTGATTTATCCCCACCTCACAGTACGTTGCAGTCATCCTCGTCTTCTTTTGTCTAATGAACTATATTTGTAGATTATTGCACACTGCTATGTTAGTGTTAAGGTCAAAATTCACTGTTTACTCCTGTTAAATAAAAACCTACAACTTGGGAAATGCAGGCAAATGTACTGAAAATGTACAATGGAAGAGACAAGTTCGAGTAAAAAAACATAAAACTGCTGTGATGGGATTTTTTTTGCGAAAGCGTTATTTGCAGAAGGGTCAAAACACAGTAATATCCCGTCAGAGAGCGAACTTTAATTGATTGCCATTCCAACATTTATTTCAATATAAAATAGCTCCTTGTTTTGGATAATCCCTTATGGTCCAACTAAAGCAAAACGGAATTTAAAAGTAACAATGTGGGTCATTTAGCAACACTAATCAGTCATATTGTCTCTGAAATGTCCCGTCAGAGAGATTTCGAATACTGTGTTTTGACCCAGAAACTAATTGCATTCACTTTTTCATATCATTTTCATATCTCTTTTTTGGTAACTTTTCAAATGCGTAAATAACACTAAAATTCTATTATTTCTTTTGTATAATAGGATAAATTCTGCTTTTTGTTGTTTTGGTTGTTTTCTGTTGATAACTTGCTTTGGGGATTTACTTTGTTGGTGGCTGTACTGTGATATTTATATTTTAAAAAAACATTCATTCATTCATTCATTCATTCATTCATTCATTCATTCACTGTGAAGCATACAAACAAATAAGTGGAGACAAACACTACCAAATTTATGTATGAAACGATTACACTTAGATTTCTACTAAAATATTATCAGCTGACAGGTAATTGTATCTATGGTTATGCACCTGGTGGTCATGTGACTTATACCACTGTACTGTGGTATTAATACTCATGTAAAGCACATTTCACCATATTCCACTGTGGAAAATAATAACAAATGCAACATCCAGTATATAAGTCTAACACCAGCATGCTTTTTCTCCTTTTTCTATTTTATGGTGAGTAGTGTCCTCCATTAAAGTACAGTACCATCACCTACTACACCAGACCCCTACACTGGCTCCAAAAGTGCAATTTTTGCATGGGTACTAAATCGTAGCAAAGGGCGAGATGAGGTTTATTTGGCTGGCTTCAATCTGCAGCTTCACCACTAGATGTCCCTAAATGTTACATACAGAGCCTTCATTGTGTTCAAACAAAACCTACATCCTTTGAAGGGCATAGAAAGCAGAGAAGAAAAAAAAAACAATAGAACAAAGTCGGCATTGAACTTACATTTCCATTGGTGCGTTGCAGTCAACTGTGAGCCTCACATGACGACTGTTAACAGCTAAAACCAGTGTGTGCCACCGGTTATCAGTCAGTCCTGTGCCTCGAAACACCCAGTGC
The DNA here is from genome assembly GCF_902148855.1 of Sphaeramia orbicularis. Lineage (NCBI taxonomy): Eukaryota > Metazoa > Chordata > Actinopteri > Kurtiformes > Apogonidae > Sphaeramia > Sphaeramia orbicularis. The sequence continues at coordinate 31,189,587 of NC_043978.1, forward strand.
TCTACAACCCCTGCATGACCTTTAAAAAGGAAGTGCAGGCGGTTTCTAGAGAACCTCAGTCCGAGTATGATTCGTCCATGTTCCTCTGCAGCTGTGGAACGTCTCTCCTTCTCTTCCTGTTGCTCTTCTCTGCTGTTACCCCTCTCTTTATCCCTTAAAACGTTACGCTTGTGACTCTCCTCTCCCAGCCCTCTTCTGCCTGATTTTTTAGACTCCATCAATGTGAAGATGTAGTCATTCCTCTGAAACACAAGGAGCACAAAACCACTCAGGCATATTGTGAGTTGTTTTGGACAAATATGGCGGACAGCTGATATTTACCGTGGAGGCAACATGAGCTGCTGCAAGTGTCACAACAATGGAGAATTCTTTGGGGAAGATGTCGCAGTTTGCCAGCAGCTCAGAGGACGGGAAACTCATGGACGCATGGGGGCTCGAGAAATGGATGCCCCTCACCCCTCCAGATTGCCTAATATGGACCCCTGGCAGGAGTTTAGAGGTGTCCTTCTCCAGGACAAAGGACAGCAGGTCCAGAGGCACCAAGTCTATCAACAATAGCAAATAAAGAAGTCAGGAGGATTGTTTTAGGGCTTATAGAAACTGCTACAGGCTTTTTATAAAACAAGGGCTGCACCCAGGGGTTGTCACAGATGCATAACTTACAGTTTCTTAGACTTATTTAAAGGTTTAATGTCTGTTAAGTGTGGCTGTTGGGTCTCTATTGTGTTGGTAGGAGGTTGCTTTTTGGGATTACCAGTAGCTATGCCACTGTTGAGGAGCAGGTGACAGGTACTGAAGAACTCCAGGGTGAATGTAAAGATTTTTGTGGAAAATCTGACCTGAATCAGTATACAGGCTGTCATCAAGACATGAAGGGACAACCCACTCAAAAAAACAAAACAGACTCCAACATAAACTTCACATAAGCCCAGTTTTGGCAGTGACAAAAATTTTGTTTTCCACATATTTGTGAGGAACGCTGAAAAACATTTATAAGCATTTTAGTTTCATTGACTTTTATTGGGAAGTGTGCAACATTTATGCAAAAAGTCAACTTGTGTCACTGCCAAAACTTTGGCCATGACTGAACACAAGCACATGCAAGTCTTACATATTGAACCTTTAATATTGTTGTGGTTTGATAGGGACAGGTACAGCATGCACAGATAAAACAACAACAGACATCCATGTAGAGTATAATGTTAACTATACTGTATGCAATACCTGTATATACAGTTGAAAGGGTCTAACGAGACTAAAGAGTTTAGAAAAATACGTGTGAAGCAGGCCACATTAGGCAAGGCAAGGCAAGGCAAGTTTATTTGTATAGCACATTTCAGCAACAAGGCAATTCAAGGTGCTTCACACAGGACATTGAAATAAAAGAAACAAAAAGAAACACATTTAAAACATTATAAAAGAAACATGTAAAAGGTGATTAAAACAGCGAGTAATAAAACAACACATAAAATCAAAAAATGAATAAATAAATAAAAATAAAAACACACACATATTAAAGTAAGAGTTGCAGTGCAGAGTTTCAAAGAGAATATAAAGTTTAAAAAGTCAAAAGCCTTTTAGTCAAAGGCAGCAGTGAACAGGTGAGTCTTTAACCTTGACTTAAAAGAACTCAGACTCTCAGCAGACCTGATATTTTCTGGTAGTTTGTTCCAGATATACGGAGCATAGAAACTGAACATTGATTCTCCATGTTTAGTTCTGACTTTGGGAACACAGAGCAGACCTGCACCAGATGACCTGAGTGGTCTGGATGGTTCATACTGGACTAGAAGGTCTCAGATGTATTTTGGGCCTGAACCATTCAGTGCTTTATATGCTAGTAAGAGAATTTTGAAGTCTATTCTCTGAGAGACAGGGAGCCAGTGTAGAGACCTCAGATTACATTTAGTTGTCATGAATGAGTCATTCTTTCATGTTATATTGTATATTATTATAATGTAGTTTGTATTGTGGACTGTGATTGTGTACATATTTGTACAGTTTTCATGTTGTTGTGTTTTATGTACTTGAAAAGCCCAGCGAGGGACTGGCAGTGCAAATAAGCCAGGGCTAAATGCCTTGGTCTATGGCAATAATATATGCTAGGTACTTGCCCACACATTAACTAACCAACTAAAAATAAATGTAATAATATAGTAATAAATAAATGCAGCCATAAGTGTAAGTTTGGTTTTGTATTAAGCAGGCATTGGTAGCATTGTTGGAAGTCCATTGTTTACCTGGACTAGCATTACTTAAGTGAATTACAAAATAATTAATTAAACGTACTGGCAGAGCAAACGTAAAAGTTATTAATCAAAAGGTTGGTGATGGCACCTGAATATTGTATTTTCTGTAAAAAGTTCATATATAGAATGACACCCAACTATGCCAAGGCTATAATGTCAGATAGGAGTGTCTTTGCTGGAAATTCAATTGTATTTTTCTTCTTAAATCAGTAAAGCTTTAAACCTCTAACTTTGCAATTTTAATCAGAATTGCCAGCAGTGTTGAATATTATTGTGAAGTGCTGATATGTTTTCTGACTTACAACTTAAATTCCCAGTTAGAAAAGTCAGCAAAAATTATCGAATGAAAGCTGTAATACTTTGCTGAAAAAATCAAAGCATACTTCAACAAGGTATCCATAAATATTTGTAACCTATTTTAAAGTAAAGTTAAGTAAACTTTGTGATCCTGGAGGGCAAATTTGTCTCGGGCACACTGCTACAGTCTGTTACATTACATGAAACAAACCGCACACCATTATTTAACAACACAACTTACCACAGTGTCAGTCAAAATACATTCATAACAGCATAAAAATAGCAATAAAATATAGGCATGTCACAAAAACTGCTTGTGTGTAGATCACACATTGATTCTGTTCATCTTAACGGAGGCTGGAATGAACAACAACTTCAGGCTGTTTAATTTGGAGGTGACAGTTCCTATTAGTTTATATTATTTTTGATGCTTGTTTTATGACTTTCTCATGACTTTCATAGCTTGTGCATGCTGGCTAACCTGTTTTTTTGTCACATTTCAACAGTAAAATGAGTTTGCTGTTGCACAGGATGTTTCACTGCATGGAAATGTACAAAACCTCTTGAAGTTGCACTCATGGATTTGCAGCAACTTTTTAATTTATTAATATGTTTGTAAAGGGATGAGGTAGGGGGCCAGTCCATTTAACCCTTTCATGCATAGTGGTCACTACAGTGGACAGCTATTCTACAGCTGTTCTCTTGTATATTTATGGATTTTGTTGTTCTTTTCATTGTTTTTTGTTTTTGTTTTGTTTGTTTGTTTGTTTTTTACACATATCTTTATTAAAGTTTTAAGACACTACATGTCTTTTCTGACATGAATTGGTAACATTACGTAGATCTCTTCTGAGGATAAACCCCAGAATCACAAGCCTTCCCCATAGTTTTCCACACCAATTTCACTGCTTGCTTTTTGCACAATGACAATAAAGGCTATTCTATTCTATTCTATTCTATTCTATTCTATTCTATTCTATTCTATTCTATTATACAATTTATCAGTAAATACATGTTTCTGTGTGTCAAAAATTAAACGTGTGATGTCCAGCTGAGTGGATATTTTTGCAACTTCATGAAAAATAGGTTCATAAGAATTTTTTTGTCATTATTACTTTTTTTTTAATGTATTTTAAAAAAAATCATTTTTTTTAAATTATTTTTTTATTTATTTTTCAGAAGAAAATTTTCTATCTCATTGTTTTTTTCATGACTAAAGAGGAATAAAAACACTCAGGACAAATTCTGATTAAGGTTCTCATAATTCGTGCATGAAAGGGTTAAACATTTTAATACTAATTTTATGTTATAATGGAGGTAAATAACGGTTGATACAGATCATATTAAAACTATAACCTATAACAACTGCTGTAAACTAATATATTAATGCAATTCCATGCCCAATCCCTGACCCTCCTGCCCTGTGAGAAATAGCCCCGGGTGGGAGTAAAGCTACAGGGGGTTTGGAGGGGCTGTTATTGAGAGAGAATAATGAGAGGGAATTACTCCCAAACTCATGAAACACCCTACAAACATGCACCATGTTCATCCTGACATTCAAAGATGAGTAGAATTGTTGTGGAATTCCTAACCACATCCACTGCCTGTACTTGTTTGTGGATGTTAATTCAAGTTAATATCGCATTCACAGTAGCACTCCCATTCTACTGTAAGCAGACACAGACAGTTGGAATTATCCCAAAGAATTTCAGCTGGAGGGGTTTCCCAGGTTTTAGACGAAACCATAAACCATCCAGCGAATAATCATTAACTGAACATCCCATGCGCTGAGCTGAGGCAGAAGCTGACATTAGGGAGAGACCAAGTAGAATAAAATGACACAATACCTGTACAGTATCTCAGAGAGTTTGCAGTTGCGTCGATGACCTGTAACCCCAGGAGAAGGAGTTGCACAAGTGTAAGCGATGACATGGTTCAGTTGTTGGTGGGTATCACTGTCTCCATATCAGGTGTATCTCTACGTGTCACTCCCTGTTGTCTAAGAATAGTCCACTCCAACAAACTTCAACATATGGATCCAGTGAGTGTAAAATGTCCACAATCTCTGGTGAAAATCATCAAAATGGATTTCCTCCTGTGTAAGAGTCATATGTACTCAATAGCAAAAGAGGTAAACAGTCACAAGGCATCAGAGCTCACATGGAAATCCATTCATCTCTGTGGAGAATCCTGCACCTGCAGCCGCTTTTAAGCACCGGAGCCATGCAAATCACTTACCAGCCTGTCACTCATCCTCCCTCAACCGCCTCCGATGACACAGAGCTGCCAGAGGGCTGCTGCACTGCTCAACAGAGTCTGTAGGTGAGCACTTTGTATGACTGACAAGCACAAGGGCAAAATATTTTACTACAACCATACAGAAAATGCCTGTCAAAAAATATATTTCTCAGCAAGAAAATTGAGCAAAAGGAAGGGGTCATGGTAGATATTTTTTTAATTAAAAAGAAAGGAAAAAATAACAGAACATCTGCGACCTTTGGTCCTATAATGGATAAATGGATATGAGCCAAACTTTTTATCATATTGGCTGTTATCCCATAGTTTATTAACTGAGAAACCAATGTATGTGCATGAACACAGTAATATTAGTTTTAAACCTGGATGTTTTCCTTAAAGATCTGTATATATTGCTTATTTTTATGAAGTCTATTGGAAGTAAAATTCAGGACATAATGTACTGTGAGGACCTGGGTCAAACTGTATTAAAAGTCTAAGAAAATCACCACTGAATTCTTCAATGCACCTGGTGTTTGGTGAACGTTCATCCTTGTATCACGCTCAAGACACAAAACACTGGAAACATAATTTATATTTTTAAAAAAGCATCTAAAATTGTCATAATGTTGATCTTTTTACTGACTATTCCACGGTCAAAACAATGTCCTTTTTACATTGTTTTCATCTTGTTACATCTCTTCCCTCTCCTCTTCATTCCATATGGATCTCACTTCCAGAAAACACTCCTTTACTGCTTTGATAAAGAAAACCAATCCATATATTATCTAATTGTCATGTATTTGACTTTGACAATTGCTGACCCAATAAAAACAACTCAAGATGTTCTTTCAAGACACACTAAATTTGGGAAAAGCTCCTCCTTGATGCTGAAGTCAGATCAATGTGAAGCCTGTTTATCTGAGGTGCCTGATACATACAAAGTCAAATTAAAGACTTTAATCCTCAAGAGGGTCACTGGGTCCTGGAGCCTACCCGGCTACCAACAAGCAGACGTGGGGTACACCCTGGACGTGTCACCAGTTCATCAGAGGACAGATAAATACAGACCAACAACCTTTCACTCTCACATTCACACCATGTGATTTAGATTGACCAGTTGAGGTGCATGCCTTTGAATGGTGGGAGTGATGAGTTTACACCATGTTCCGTCAGTCAGCACGGATCTCAACTTAACATCAACAACCAGATATCACTGTAGCAAGTGGTGTCATGGGAGTGATAGTCGATGCTTTATTTTTATTTGTGCTCAACAGCAATTAAAGCATCACTCTGAACATATTCCCCATTGTTGATAACACAGCATCAACCCATTACCAAAGTGCACTCATAGTGTAAAAGGTGCACTAAACGAACAAAAACATTAAATAGACAAAAGGATGAAATATAATTGGGCTCTGTATGACAGAATTTGACATCCCAACACAGCAATGTAATTTTAATGTACAGTATTGCACTATTATCATAGTCTGTGGGCACCTGGAATTTTAACCCTTTCATGCATGAATTATGAGAACCTTAATCAAGATTTTTTTTTTCCTGAGTGTTTTTATTCCTCTTTAGACATGAAAAAAAAACAATGTGATTGAATTTTTTTTTTTTTTTTTTTTTTATGAACCTATTTTTCATGGAGTTACAAAAATGTCCACTAAGCTGGACACCATGCGTTTAATTTTTGAAGCAAAGAAACATGCATTTACTGTCATACTGTGTGAAAACTATGAAATAAATGTTTTTTAATGTTGCTAATCTGATGTTTTTTCACATTTTAACATACTATAATAGTGGTTATTACACACTCAAATAATATGCAAAAAACATCAAAACACAACAACTTCTTGTTTAAAAAAAAAAAGTTAATTACAGTCTAATAACAATTAGCAATTGATTTACACTCAAATCTGTTGCTACTGATCAGGTTTCTCAAGAACTGCAAAGTTACAGTAACAGTATGAATTGCAGTGTATTATGGGATGGTGTATAAGTGTCCACTGTGTTTGTTAATATGCAACTAAAACAACAAAATCCATGAATATACAAGAGAACAGCTGTACAATAACTGTCCTCTGCAGTGACCGCTATGCATGAAAGGGTTAAGATCCAACATATTTTAAGACAATAAAGAAAAGTACAAATGGTATGTTCTGCAAAACTAATGTATGTTAGTTTATTCCAACTCCTGTTTGTGCTGGTGTTTCAGCATTAGCTCCCAGTGGATGTTGAAGGCACATATTTGCATCTTCCATTCACATGAGTAATGAAAGGTCTGCTGGTCTGTACACAGGTTAAGAATTACTATAGCACGTGCATAATCGCTGTGGTGATTCCTGCTATTTTGTCAATGTGACAATGGTACTGGAAAACTGAAGCTACATAAAGGCTAATATATTTAGTCTGTATGTAATTAAAACATTGGATGAGAGATTTACTTTTGGGGAAGGACTCAATCAGATGGTTCTGAGTCACAGATACGACCTCAAATCACCAAAATCTTTTCACCTTTCAGGATAAGAGACTTTGCTGCACATGTGCATTAGGTTTAACATAGATTTGGGGAAAAGACAGTATGGAGATTTCTTGGATTTGAAAGAAATGTCTACTGTGGCTTAGTAGTGCATTGAATTGGATGATTTGACTGAACTGCTGTTACTTTGAAACTCATACTTCAGGTTCTGTAAGTCACTGATCTCTGACACATGTGGCTGCATTTGTAATTAATGTGATTTTACTGGATGAAAACAGTCGCAGATTAACAGCAAGAAAGGTTTTGAACATTTCCTAAGCCTCTCAAGCCTCTCCCCATCTATCAGAATTCACAAACATTAAAAAAAAAAAAAAAAAAACAGCATAAAACTTAAATTTTGGTTGTGTAAATACTTTATTAAACATTAAAATATAGACTGAGCAGAATATATTCTAATGTCTTGTAATAGTTTTAACCATGTTCCTCCAATAAATCACGACAAAGTAATGTGGCTCCAAATAAAGGTAGGTTTGATCATATCAGCATATTCCTATTAGCAATTAAAAGGTAATGATTTGGCTGTTTTTCATATCTTTTGTTACATTTAGGTGTATATTTTTCTTAATCATGCTTGACAAATAAAAGAAGGAAAAGTGTGTTGATGATATATACATCTGCTTTGTACACAGTAGGTACATAATCATTACTATGCACAAAAGTGTGTTAAACATCACTTTTCATTTTCCTGACAGATTATGGACTAAATTTCCAAATTGTGACATTGATTACATGTGCATTTGTGTATTAATCAGTGCGTTGTGAGAGACAGCGGCATCATGTTGTGTGTCAGATCTCTCAGAATCCTCTCATCTGCCGCTCGGCACATTTACAAGGCAAATGTGTTTCCTGTTCTCGCCCACATACAGATCAGGCTGTAGACTACATGCAGATTAGGATACTAGATACCAGTAATAGTTGGCTCCCATTTTTCTTTGTCCGTTGATTAATCTCTCTTCCTTCCAGACACAGTTCAGGGTGGACGTTGGCCTCTCCGTGGACCTCGTTAGAAGCAGAAAAGTCCATCTAGATTGTTCATTCATGCAAATTTTTTTCATTATTCCTGGTTTGACTCATCATCATTTCATCTTATCGCTGTCTCAATGGGACTGAACACACTGTTCAATCAGTTTATCAGAGAAGATCTAGGGTTAGAGCCAGACCCCAGGTGACCCAGCAGAGGTGAACATAGAAGTAAAGATGAATCCTTTTGTCTATATCTTGCTCTTATCCTAAAGGTCACAAATCACTTGCGTTCATTAAATTGTTATTGTACAGTTTTCAACACAAATGTAAATATAACTCCAGATTCAAGCTCGAGTTCATGCGTTATGTTCATATGTGGCTAAATTGTAAATCCAACTGTTACAACCTAATGCCATGAATATTTTTTAATCCATAACCTTTTTTTTTTTTTTTTTTACCATTCCAGCAGGATATAAGTGGTGAAGAAGATGATTAAAAATTAATAGACCATCAAAAGTCATCAAAAACAATGGCTGTGCAACCAAGTACTAACTTCTGCGTGTATCATGTGACTAAAACAGACAGAAAAGAAAACATGGAATGCCTAAAAGCACTGTTTTTGTCAGTACAATGCCATAGCTCTTGATGTAAGAACTGAAGTGAGTTTGGTTATTATCAAGAAAACATGGAAAATGTCTAGATATCAGCTCTGAAATTAAACTCTTATGAGCTATTTTTGTTGTTATCACTATATTTGTCCAAACAGATGTACCTTTAGTTGTACCAGGCATTAAAATGAACAAGAAATTGAAGTAAACAAGGGTGGTCAAATAATTTTTTCTGCAACTATAAGTAAAGATGAATCCTTTTGTCTATATCTTGTACACTGTTCTTATCCTAAAGGTCACAAATCACTTGTGCTCATTAAATTGCTATTATACAGTTTTCAACACAAATGTAAATATGACTTCAGATCCAAACTTGTATTTGTGCGGTATGTTCATATGTGGCTAAATTGTAAACCTAACTGTTACAAACATAACTCGTGCCATAAATATTTTTTAATCCATAACTTTTTTTTGTGCCATTTCAGCAGAACATAAGTGGTGAGGGAGATGGTTATATAATGCTGATTCTTGACGGTATTTCAGTTTGGGCTAATTTTGTCTATCCAGATCTACAGGGTGGGTGAAAAGGAAATAGGCATCAAAAATTGGTAGTAAAATCCATATTCCTATTATAAATTTATTGAAATAAATGAAAGATGGTCTTTATTACATGGAAAAATTAAAGAAAATCTTCATATTTCAATGTAAGCACCGGTGGAGTCGACCAGTTTCCGTAAACGGCCAGGGATGGAATGAACAACCTTCTGAAGGACGTCGTCTGGGATATCATTGAGAACCTCCTGAGTCCATGAAATAAGAAATAAGAAAAAAAGAAAATAAGAAATCCCCATTAGTGCTGTTTTGTCATGACTTCAGTGGTAGTTACTTTTCACCCACCCTGTACACTACATGGAGAAAAGCATTGGGACACGTTAAATTCAGGAGCTTCTTTTCTAACAGGGGTCTAGGCTACAAAACAATAATAACAAATGTCAAAATATAGTTTTATATTGTGATAAATGTCATTGCATTGGTTAGTTTTGTTTAATTTGTTATCTTTGCTTCCAAAATGCCTCAGAGATAGTTTTTACTTAAATAATTATTACAAGCAACTTAATAGAATGTTAATCCCTATATTTGCTATATATTAAATTGATTATACCTTGCATAAGTAAAAGAAATGATCTTTGGTAACAAACTTGGTGAATATCTGGGTTTTCCATCTTCACAGCACAGACAGACGGTGGATCCTGTCATAATTCAACATATATGTCTTCCTGTGATTATTATTGCTAAAGTTTCTGCATAAGTGTAAAAGTTGTTTGTAGCAAAAGACAGCTTGTGTTAGAAAGTAGAAAAATGTGATGGAAGTAGTTTTAAACACCTCATACTGAAGCGAAATAATGACTCTTAAACTGTTTTGGCAACACACCGGCATATTCTTATTCACTTTTTAAATATCTTCTGAAATTGCTCAATTTTGTCTGTGAACTTATGTGATGTGTATGATATAGAGCAGAGATGTTTTATTATGAAGTATATAATGTTATAAAATACTATAATAATTAACTTTTTGTGAGTGTAAAATATTTTATTACTTAGGTTTTATATCCTGATGGTGTGAAGCTGGTGATGGTAAGCTCACTTTCACAATATTATAGTCATTAAAACTGTGTTTAAAAAAAAAATTAAAAAAAAAAAAAAAAAAAAAAAAAAAAAGAACCTTTAGGAATTTTATCTGCAGTAAAGTTAAAAAGTACAGGCCCTGAAATGTTCTTGTGTAAAAACAAAACAAAACAAAAAAACAAAGTGGGTTTTTGGGGGAGTAATAAAACATGTAATACTTTATTTCCCACCAATGTCTTTAAAAAGAAATAGGGATTAAAGGTTTCAACTCCTGTCTCTGATATGGACAGTCTCAATCCCTGAAGTCATCATGGCTCAGTGGCTCCACCTAGCTGTCTTTGGGTTTTTTGTTTCTATAATCTTCAATGTGAGATGCCTTTCATTTGGTACATACTGTACATGTTGCAGCATCCCAGTCAAAACTGAAACTACATCTTGCAAAGTAAACATATTGGCTGTAAAAGACAAATTATCAACCACATTCTGAGAAAAAATATGTTTACCAGGTGACACATACAATGTTTGTTCTCATCTTTGGTCAATTCTTCCACATTGCATTTTGATAGTCTCTCCAGGTATCAGACATACATGTTTTTTTTGACAGTTTTGACCTAATTTAAGAGTGACTTTAGACAAAAATTATTAAAGCATTGCAGGTAAATCTACAGGTCACAAGTGTGTGTGTGTGTATGTGTGTGTATGTCCCTGGGTAGAAGCAGGTTTTCCATGAAAGAATGAGTCAGGGTTTATGTTTTGTCAACAGGTAAATCCAAGCATACAGAGTATTAGGTTCAGTTATAAGACTGCATATTATTGAGTAGAAATGTGGACTGTGGTGCAGAAAAGCTCAACTCACTTCAACAAAAATATATATCAATTAGATGAGCTATAAATAGAGTTCACAAAAGTGAATAATATGGAACTGATCTGTATCCATGTGTTTATATTAAACATTTCAGTACTGTCATATTTTTGATAAATAAGTTTATTTGTACAAATTAAGGAGACATGACAGATAATCTGAGTACCAAACTATATTTATTGTATACAGTAGTAAAAGACCACAAATAATGTACAAATCAGTAGAGAAACAAATAACATGGTAAGACCTGGGCCCCGTTCTTCGTACGTTACATGTGGTTAAATCCAGGCGAGTGACGTAAGCCATCTCAGAAGACATTTTTCAACTCAGAATGCATGCCAAGAGGCCGACGTGCTCATATTGGATAACTGTGCTCTTATTCGAGTAAAAACAGATTGAGTGTGTCTTTGTACAGTATGATTTTAATGGTTTTTGGTCATGACTGGACAGGACAAGATGTGGGGAGTCTTCTGATCTATTCCCTGGGACCACTTTAGAGAAGCTGATGGCAGAAGGGTTACACTTTTTCAGCCATATATTTGCATTTGTTTTTACAATATAGAACTAATATAAAAGTTTACCTACTAAGCACCTTTCTACTGTGGCTGAGCAACACTACAACAACTCTGGAGTATAATTCAAAGATCTTACGGGAAAGAGGAACATGAAAAAACAACTCATTTATCACACTGCGGTTCTTACCAAGGCCCATATTACAACCTTACAGGGTGTGCTAAATCTGAATTTGTACCATGTACTGCTTTGAAGCAAACCAAACATGAGTTCCATTTAGGTGCAGCCTTATCAGAAATGATTGAAAAGACCTGCTATGATCCAACCCACTCGAAGCTTGCACTTGTGCCGCTTTGAGCTTAAGGACTTGCTGCTTAAAAAAGAAAAAAAGATCCAAGCCCATTTACGACAATCTAATCAAGCCAAAAACTCCTTTTCCACGTATGAAGAACGGGGCCTGTGGGTAGAGAACACTTATCTCCCAAATGCCGATGGTTGGCCTCCCTGCCTTTCTATACGATATGCAACAAATCTAGATGCATCACATTCTGAACTGGGAAACACTGAAGACACTAAGAACCACTTGAGATTATTTGTTGATGAAAAAAAAAATGGCTTGCACCTTCTTCCTTTTAACTGAAGTCAGACTGCATCAAAGTGTCTTCAGAGAGTGTGCATACTGACTGGTTGGCTGCTCTTTTGCCCAAACTGGAAGCTGGTTTGTTCAAAGTATGTTTACGATCAGTTGTAACCACTACCTTTTCTCAAAAACGATGGAGACAACAAACCCTAAAACAACGTCAAGGAACAAGCTTCCAGTAATTATTTCACTATCCCCAATTTACAATTTACAAGCAGAACAGGTTGCTGGGACACCACAGGGACTGGCCACTGACCTGCTTTGTTGGAAAAATGGGGTAAAGCAAAAAGTCACTCAATGAAATGTCATTAAACAGCCACCGACTAACTAAGGATAAGCCTCGACAGCAACTATGAAAATTTCCCACACCCTACTTTTAAAAGTAGAGTGTATACTAGTCTGTAATGCAGATACCACAAAGGGGTCCTTCTCAATTAGTAGAAGAGGACTTTAATGAATGAAACACATGCTCCCTTAAATGTGACAGTTTTAACCTTTGCTTTGAGAGTGATCCTTTAAATACGACAGAAGCTGAGTCTTTGGAGTATTGGTCCAAGCCCCACAAAATTTATCTAACATCCACTCTGACATGTCTGTACAGAAAAAAAATAAATCAACAAGCCCCCTGGGTGTTAATTCTTAAAAGGAAAAAAAAAAAAAAATACAAAAAAAGCATTGCAGAACTCTTTAGCAAAAGCACCTAAAATGCAAAGAGAATTAAAATACATTTCGACACAAGATCAGGAGTCACTGTTCAGACGGAAAAACACATGAGAAAGCAAAGTGAAATGGAAGGCAGATGTGTATTGTAAGTTCAGATAGTGCTTCCACATTGATTTCATGCCCATTGAATGAATGACAGAGACTAGTGACCCCTGGACAAAAAAAAAAAAAAACCTGCTGCAGAGCCTCGACCTGCGTATATGGAAAACTGTGACACAAACTACTGGGTGTTAAGCTTTGAGCTGACAGTGAATGAGAAGCACTGAGAAACCAGGGACTGCTGTGACGCATTATTGGTCCAATCGCAGCCTGCGGTGTCAAAAGGAGGGGACGAAGAAAATGACGTCCTGAATAAGCCAGCAAAGAGACTGTTGACGAGCACAAAAAGTTCAGTCCTGGCAAAGACAGTACATAAACAGCTGAGGAGGCCCCCCCACACCTGACGCAAAACCATGACAGACATGTTTAAACTGAAGAAATAATAATAATAATAATAATAATAATAATAATAATAATAATAATAATAATAATAATAATAATAATAGGCTGAAAGGAGCGATGGGGAGGGGAGGGACAGTGAAGGGAGCAGAGGGTGTGGTCTGAGGGTGGCCGTCGATGAGGAGGGAGGGGCTTAGCAGTGGCCGCCTGTTTGCTGCTGGAAAACGTCTATGGTGTCTTCATCTTCCATCTCCAGCTGAGAGAAGAACAGAGGTAAAGGCTTTAGTGTATAACAACAACAATAACCAAGTCAAGGAAAATTAACATACAAATGTCAGGTTACAAAGAGGTGTCATGAATGCAAGTTTGCAGCGACTGGAATTGTTGTATGCATTAACCTTTCGCCCAATAATCACCATGAAATGTTCGCTCAGGCTTATAAACAGAAGATGTGATGTACAAGGCCAAAATAAATGCATCTGACTTCATTTGAAAGTCAATGTCTTCTGGTTTCTGTGTTTAGCATAGAACTAAAACACAACCTAAGTTACAGTAGTTCAAACATAAATGTAACCCTCACAATATGGATAGGTTCACACACTTCTCAGCTACTGCTCAGTTAGACTAACCTTTATAATCAATAATGTAACTGTGTTGTGTTTCCAATTAACTTAAGTGGGATACAAGTAATACAGCTCATTATCTTGAGTTGTGATGTGTTCAATTTACAGGTTGAACCATTTACTTGAAACTTGCCAATACCAGAACACCATCACCACAATTTCAGCTTTGCCATTCTCCCATCATTTTGTGTTAAATTTGCTGATTACCATTTGTATACATTGTCAAAGAAATAGCATGAGTTCTTTGCTTAATTCTGAGTCACAAAAGTTTACATAAAGACTGTCTGCATGTACAGTAGTCTGTCAAAATACAAGTAAGTGCTTTAAAATTATTATGCTGTAAAGGCTTAATTACTTATAATATGCTCATCCCTACTTGTTTAATGTTTTATTGAATTCTTTTCACTTTTTTTTTTTTAAAGTAAAAGCTACTCAACGTGGCAATCACATAACCATGTGATTCAGTGTACCATAACAAAGAGGTAAAGTAATTAGGAGGAGTGTGATGTATGGTCATAACCAGACAAATATTGAAATAAATAATTTAAATCCACTAATAGTTTAATTATTTATTTTGATGAAGTGGAATCTACTGCACATATACATCCATAAAACAGATGCCAAAACACTCAACAAAAGCTACAAAAAAAACACCAGAGAAAACATTGCTACACAATACTTCTTTGCAGCTTATCTACCATTTTAGTTTAAAGAAAATTACAATAGTCCTCATGGTTCAAGGTTTCAATTTTCCCTATTTTACAAGACAAGAATATATTTATGTTGTCAATGCAGTTTTACAACATACAAAATAGACCCATTTACTGATTTTGTCTAGTTTAATGAAAAAAATTTTTAAGAGCCAATTATTTGTAGTGCCTTCACTGATGCTGATTACGTTACTACTTAGGCATTGAAACCTGGTCTTAAAACAATACCACGTTTTGTTTGGTAAGCTATAGCATCTAAGCAATTGGGTTGGTGCCACCAGTGTACTGAAGTTCAGTACCTAATCCTGTCTGAGTCCGAGACCTGGTGGATGCTTCAAGTTTAAACTCAAAAAGACAAACTAGCTGTGCTGAGCTGTGACATCCTTTCATACACTTACTTCAATTAGGTCACAGACATGAATACAATCTCCTTACCTGTGCAGGTGTATCCGTTTCATTGATAGGTTGGCCATCGAACCTGAACCTTATCTGCCTTATTGAAAGACCCTGAAAGAGAGGAATCCATATAAAACAAAAGTACACAACTGTCCAGGTTTACTTGTTTTTATTAGTACAGCTGTTTTATGTCTTTTTAATCAATCCTTGTATTATATTCTTTTATTTTGCTTTTTTATTCTTCTGAACAACACTGTTTTTTGTCTTTATGCTTGTATTTTATTCTTTGATTTTGGTTTTTATTTGTTCTTCTGTACAGCACTGTGGTTCTTTTAAAGTGCTTTACAAATAAAGTAGAGAGAGAGCTTAATGTTTTTAATTCTTAACAAATGCATAAATATACTCCATACATTAGTGGATATAAACATATTACAATAACTGCTGAAGGTAAATAAGAAATGAGTTAGTTCTGGGCTCACCTGTCGTTCGCAGTACGCCTTCATTAATTTGCTGAGGGGTGTGTGTCTCTTTATTTTGAACTGGACCACTGACCCATCTTGACCCGCAACCTTGAGGTTGATGTGATCGTTCTCAGTTTTTACTCCCTCCTGAACAGACACACATCAGAGAAGTGGTGTAGCTTTAAGCCATGGAGGTAAAACACACAGAACAGCAGCACACACATGCAAACCGAGCACACAGATTGTAGCTAATACAGTACATTAACTATGAAATGGTTTACCAACAGCCGAGAGCTCAGAGAGGATTGTGAAATCATCAAATACACCGTTTATTCAAGGACAAATTAAAATATTATATGACAGGATAAGGCAGTCGTTGTTTGCCGGGCAGTCACATTATGCTAGCGTTAGCATGATTAGCTCCAGGCTAGTTAGTTGGCACGCCAGCCGTTCAAATGCAATGTTATTTAGCCGGCTAATGCTGCTAACGGTTTTGTTTTGCTCATATGTGTCCAAACAATCACTTACACGTTAACAGTAACAGCACACACATTACTACAGTCAATTTTTATACCAGTGCGTCACTCCTATTTGCGCTCTATTGTCGGTGCTGCAGTTGCGGCATTTTCGGCGTTGCGGACATAACGTGGTCCCGCTTCGACAAAGAAAAAATCCGCAAATGACAATCATGGTGCAGCTGACATTATTTGCTCATATGGTTCATGTTTATAAGCGATAATATGAAATGTCTTCTACCGGCACCAGTAGTGTGCATAGTTAGCGCGGAAAATGCACAGACGGTTGTGCGGGTGCCCATTCATTTGCGAAACAAACACTGCGCCGATTGAGAGAAACGTGCAAACCAGGCCATTTTAGATTGCACATCTGAGAAAGGGTATGGCTGGAGCTGGGAAAGCCATCAGTGCAAAGGAGCTGCTGTTTGGATGTTCAGATCTTACCTTTGGCTTTTCCTCTGACATGTCGGCTGGATTTCGTGTGAAGGTTTTCGGGATAAACGTCTGTCGGCTCTTTATTTGTCTTTCTGCCGCCTGCTGTCCTCTTCTCCTCCACCGACGGGCGCGCGCTTTGGACCGCTGTTGCGAATAAACGATTGGACCTGTCGGAACCACGTGACGTGAAAAATCGCGGGAGCGCGGACACGGGAGCGCGCACATATGCAAAATACTCGATCACGCGAAAGAGAAAGCCTCAGGAGAGGCTGGTATCAGTACCACTGCGAAAGAAGCTGTGCGGAAAATATGTCCGTGTGTACATTCATTTATAATGTATATAGGCTTAAATACATATCTGCACACATTATTCACACACATTCTTATCTTGTGTTTCTAATTGAATGTCCTGATTATTTAATTCTGGAAATAAGTAAAGGGTCAAACCCAACCAGTCTAGAGACATGATCCCCAAGGTAAAATTATTTTCACCATAAATGACATCTATATGAAATGGAATTTAATGATTTACGTAACTCAAATTGACACTTTAATTAGTCAAATTTCTGGCAGGTTTCACAGTTATGTTTTCATCGCATTTTGTAAGAGTGAATATTTGTTTGTCTCCATGTCACTCCTGCAATGACCTGGCAGCATATCCAGAGTGTACCATGCCTTCACTCAAAGTCAGCAGTAATACACCTCTAGAGGATTAAGCAGTTACAGAAAATGTATAAAACTGCATAAAAATGCATTGACAGAGGCATCATTTCTGCCAGGCAATGCTTATGCAATGTCACAATAAATGTCACACAATTTATTTCCATCCATAGTTGCATTAGTTTTGGACCCAGATCATGTATCGATGATGGGAGAGTCATACCATTTTGTGAAGTCTTGTCCATCACATCCCAAAAATTCTCAGTAGGGTTCAAGTCTGGACTCTGTGGTGCCAATCCATGTGCAAAAATGATGTCTCATGCTCACTTAACCACTCTTTAACAGCTGGACCCTAATGAGTCCTGACATTGTCATTTCGAAATATGCCTGTGTCATCAGCGAAGATAAAAAAAAAATCCACTCATGTTCACACCTGGTCATTCAGTGTATTCATAGGCCATGGCTCAGGAGGTAGAGTGGGTCGTCCAATAACCGAAGGGTTGGTGGTTCGGTCATGTGCCATTGTGTCCTTGGGCAAGACATTTCACCCATCTTGCATCCAGTGTCACTCACACTAGTGTATGAATGCATATGAATGTTTGGTGGTGGTCGGAGGGGCGAATTGGCAGCCACGCTTCCATCAGCCTGCCTCAGGATAGCTGTGGCTATAAAAGTAGTTTACCATGTGAATGTGAGAATGGATGAATGGATCAATAATGTAAAGCACTTTGGTTGCCTTGAAAAGAGTTATAGAAATGTAATGCATTATTATTCATTCATTCATTATCTGAACCCGCTTTATCCTCACTAGGGTCACAGGGGTTGCTTGGAGCCTATCCCAGCTACTTACGGGTGAAGGCGGGGTACACCCTGGACATTTCGCCAGTTCATCTCAGGGCTGACATATAGAGACAAACAATCACTCTCACATTCACACCTATGGACAATTTAGATTAACCAGTTAACCTATCAGTGCATGTCTTTGGATGGTGGGAGGAAGCTGGAGAACCCGAAGAGAACCCATGCAGACACGGGGAGAACATGCAAACTCCACACAGAAAGGTCCCACCCCCATCGACTGGTGTTGGAATCGAACCCAGGACCTTCTTGCTATGAGGCATGAGTGCTAACCACTGCACCACCATGTCACCCATTATAATTTTTATTTATTTATTTATTTATTCATTTATTTAATTTAATTTAATTTAATTTAATTTTGTTTTTATTTCAGGTTCAGCTGACCTCATTTTATACACACATAACGTTGCTGAAACTAAACCTGACCAACTGCAGCAACCCTAGATTATAGCACTGCCCCCACAGGCTTGTACTGTAGGCAAGAGGCATGATGGGTAATGACATCATCCATCTCTCCTCTCACCCTGATGTGTCCATCACTCTGGAACAGGTTCAAATTGGACTCATCAGACCACATGACCTTTTCCATTGAAACACATTCAAATCTTGCTCCCTCCCTTTTGGCCGGGCAGTGTGTACATTCAGTGTCTCAGTAGTTTGTGTAGTGTTAACCTTAGGCTGTAGACCATTAGAGGAGCAGTGACAGTGTAGTGGTTAGCACTGGTGGGCCTTTCTGTGTGGCGTTTGCATGTTCTCCCGATGTCTGCATCCTTCCACCATCCTAAGACAGGCACCTCAGAGAGAGAGGGTTCATCTCTGTATGTCAGTCCAGCAATGAACTGGAGACCCATCCAGGGTGTACCCCGCCTCTGCTCATTGGTAGTCAGGGTAGGCTCCAGCATCCCTGCAACCCTCCTGATGATTTAGTGGTTCAGAAAGTAGTAGCAGTAGGAGACAGTTTGTAATTTGGCCAATTTAGTTATTACCATGATAGCTTTCTTCACCACAAGTGACCATATTTGGATAAAAGAGCTACAAGGGTCAGAGCTATCTTCAAAGGCTTAGAGGTAAGCTAATGTGATTTTACTTTGTAAAATGGTAAACTTGGAGGCTCCAAGTAAAAAGGATCAGACTGACTACTAAAAAAAAAAAAAAAAGTAGAATTTTTAGAAATAAATCCAATGTAAGTCTAGTGGAGCCAGGGTTTCATGGAGCCACTTTGGCCATCAGCGGAACTGCATTATAGTTACTTATTTGTGAAAGGGAAAATAACAGAACCAAGGTAGTGACTGGAGCTTCACATTTATTATCATAATTTTTATATATTAGAATTTAGAAACATGAAAAAAAAATACATTTAAATCTAATCTCATGTTAAATGTATTTAGAGTGTTGATGAATGTAGTGAATTTTGACCCTGACTTTGACGAAAATGTTCCTTTTTATTTTATAAATTTAACTTGCATACACCTTAAAATGATGATGACTAATAGTCTTGTGTTAGGTTTATCACAGGTGAAAAAAAAAACATTCTAAAAGAAATAGCCTAAGTAGAGAGGTGACATATTCCCTTTTTTGGTTTAGAGAAAAGTAATACAGAAGTCTGATGTCTGACATTTAAACATTTTTTTCAGTTTTTCTTTAAGATTTCAGAGCATTTTGAGTGCTGAGTAGAGGTTGTCCCTCAAGAAAATCTGTTGTTTCAATTCTAAACTATTCATTTTAGCATAATTTTGAGCATGTATGATTCATCTATTTGGACACTAGTTTATTTTTTTAGGAAGAAAACAAGATTCTCAGCATAGTTTTTTTTTTTTTTTTTTTTTTGCAAACATAGCTGCACAGACAGAATAAGGAACATTTTAACAAGTTGAAGCTATTTGATAATCTAAATGATTCAGGGCTTTTGAGAAAACCTTCAGGGCTCGAGCACCACGAGCCCCCCACAGCCACCGCCATCTGTTAAATGTCATTTATTTACATAGAGCTGATGTCAGTAAACAAGGATGATATTTGAAGATACAAATGCTGATACATCTGTGGATCTGAATAAACACATTTTCAAGAGTTCATCTTATATGACATGACAAAAACAACATTTAAAAAGAAGAAACAAGTCAGGAGCTGCTGACAGAATCAGTCAGAACACCTTTTATTAGATCTATGTTTTTACAGTATTTACAGACAATTACAGTGTTAAGCGAACTTAAAATCAATGACAGATTTAAATTAGGCTTAAAATTTGCAAAATTATGTAGCGTAAAGGTGAGAATTTCATTATGAATATGTTTTTTAAACCATTTATGTATTTTTTTCTGAAAAACAACATAAAAAAGAACAAATAAGAGCCACTAATGGCAGGGAGACTTATAGCATGAAAGTCATAGGAAGGACCTCCAACAAGTATGTTTCATAATGTTTTTAGGAATAATATATATATGTAATATAATAATTAATTTCTTCAAATGAGTAGCATCTTAGTGGAGCAAAGCAGCAGCACATTTACTCAAGCAAAAGGCTGTTAATGGGGAAAAAATAAAGAATTAACCCGTATTTTTTTCACAGTGTATAACCCATGACCCTAAAAAGGATCGAGCACTGGTGGAAAATGAATGAATGTCTATCTAATAAATAGAGTAGGCTAACACTATGTTGTTTTTAAGGCTACATTAGTCTTTAAATCTCTGCTGCTACATAGCTTTATTCCAGCCTTTGTTTACTGCCTGTTTGATCATCACATAAAATCTCTTGAATAAGATGAAGTCAGAGTTACCTGTGCCAAAACCGCTTCACCTGTAATCACTTCGACTTCATGTCTTACTAATAAATTACATTAACTCTCAGGTCATGTCTAAGACAATCATGATGAGATGTCAGAGTTTTATGCAAAAACTAAAGCTTCACATTGAAAACATCTTAATTCACTGATTTTCTCATGCAAATTTGGAGTATGGATTGGGGCCACTTAGACCTAGAGAGAGAAAAAAACAAATGTAAATCATCAAATCTGTTAAGTGGAAGTAAAATAAAAAAATCTGTAAACAGGTGAGAGAGCTTACCATATTTTTTCCTGATTTCCTCATGCCTCTGTTTCATCTCTGCCCGCCTGCAAAGACAAAACGTTCCCTTATGAGAAACACAATGACTAATGAGATTTCAACATTCCGTACAGTCAAACCACAAACTAGTTTGGGTTGATAACAGTGTGACGTGTGCATTTTTCCCTCACTGTGTGTCACACAATGGAAGAAACTGATATGGATCATGAGGAACAATGTAAAAGGGGTGGCCTGTGCGTCAGGTGTAAATAAGATTGGACGCGATAGACAAACACACACATTAAGACTTTCAACAGACATCCTGAAAGAAAAAAAAATGTAGAGATCGACTAATAATGGCTTTTTAAAGATCAATACAATTGTAATAACAACCAACAGGAAAAAACACATTAAGTGGCTGAAATCACCTCCCAAAGATATATTTTTTTAACTTTATTAGATGAGTGGAAAGAATGAATCAGTAAATACATAAATATGGGTGAATAAATCAATAATATATGAAATTACCAGTCACAAATTTAAGCAAACCCAAGTGTGAAGTTTATTTTTGAGCCTTTATTTTCCTGTAAAATTAAGTAATTCCAGTTGAGAATCCTGATATTAGCCATCACTCTCTATCAGAGCCAAGTTCTGCCACTTCATTTGTCTATGTAGAGTCTTATTTAGTGGTGATTAACTGATTTGACTACTGAATCCAATAGTATATCAGGTACACATAAATGCAATGCTTTTATTTGTCATACAATATGTGATGTAACAATAGAAATTAATATAATCTGCACTATTAACTCTTTACTTACTGAGGCTAAAAAAGGCTGTTTGGACATATTTTGTCAGGTAACTTCATTTGCCACAGCTGAGCTAATATGTTTGCACCAGTAACACATACAATGAATCACTTTGTATGTGTTTTGTTTTTGTTTTTTCTTTTATGTGAAAGTGTTCTCTTTGTGACTGTAATGGTATCATAATCTCCCCAGAGTGGTGGTTGTAGCGGACATTACAGGAACATAATAGGGTACCACAGATCACATTAAGACTAAATACAGACTTTATAGTCATATATGACGTCACCCACTGATTTGTCAACTGTTTTAAAGCTCTTGGCCAGTCCTCTAAAGAATGTCTTTCTTTTTTTTCTTTTTTTTTTTGAGATAGTGTATATAACTTTTTTTTTTGGGGGGGGGGGGGGGGGGGGGCTTGTATCACATTTTTTGTGTTGTTATACTTATCTCCATACAGTTTGGAGCAATATTTGGAATGTGTTGCTTCCCTGTTATTTATTGCAACTATTAATTTTCAATAAAGAAGAAAAAATAAAAATAAAGCTCTTGGCCGGGACTGGACAAGAGGGTGGAGCTACACTGTAAAAATCAAAATCTTGCCAAGTGTATTTTTCTCATTTCTAGTCAAAATATCTCATCACACTTAAAATAAGACATAATCACCTAAAGAGTAACTTTTCAGTGAGATATAACAACTTATTTTTAGACAATAGATCTTGAAAATCTTAGTTCAAGAAATTTTACCAAGATAATTTTCACTTGTTCACTTGTTGTTTTCACTTGTTTCATATATATATATATATATATATATATATATATATATATATATATATATATATATATATATATATATATATATTTTTTTTTTTTTTTTTTTTTTTTTTTTTTTTTAATTTTGCTTAATTCAAAAAATGTTTGCTTAATTCAAGCAAAAAAAAAAAAATCTGCTAATGGAACAAATGAAAATTATCTTGGTAAGATTTCTTGAAATAAGATTTTCAAGATCTATTGTCTAAAAATAAGTTCTTATATCTCACTGAAAAGTTACCCTTTAGGTGATTATGTCTTATTTTAAGTGTGATGAGATATTTTGACTAGAAATGAGAAAAATACACTTGGTAAGATTTTGATTTTTGCAGTGTAGTGAGGGGTCAAACGAACATTGACATACTAATACAGTTGGCATTGGCTGTAAAGACTAAAATCGTTTTAGTTCCTCACAGCCACATCTTTAGTCACATTTCATTAGAACTGTGCCAGTGCTGTAGATATGGCATCTTTCACTATCATTCTGGAACAAGGTTACAGGTTTTCTGCTTTGTTTGGCTACTTCTTGGTCTGAAATTAGTGGCAGGAGAGAAGCCATTTTGATGAAACTTATGCACATGAGGAAATGCATCGTGGTACTGAAAAACCCTGACGAAATGAAACAGAAATATTGACTCTTATTCTGGCACAGTACGTCCAGTCAGTTAAACAGACCGGTACCGAGCTGTAAATGTGGGTAATTCTGGTAAAATCTTTGGCTCAAAGTTACTGTAGGCTGTCATGTTAAAATGCCCATCACATGTGGTTATTTATGAAACTGCAGGTTTCGTCATTTCCTTATTTACTTCATCTTTCACCTTTGACACTTCCATCTTGAATAAAAGCAATATACCACTAACTTGTGCATATAAAGAAAGGAATCCCCGCTATGCTTTGTTACAGACTATGCAATTAATGGTCAATGTTACAGTAAATATTAAACTCACTCATCAAATAAAGTTAGAGATGCAGACATCAGTATTACCCACAGTGTAACATCAGGACATGTCTTACCGTTCCTCTTGCTTGGTTTTCATTTTGTTGGCTTGTCTCTGCATCTTGGCCTCAGACCTTTTAGATCTAAAACAAACCGATCACATTCACATTAGGTTTGATGAATTCAAAGGCAGGTCCATCCTTTTGATTAAAACAAGGCCATTAGAACCCACATTTATTTCACTTCATAACATAACTCTAATTATGATCACAAAGCCTAATTCATCTGCAGAGTGTTATGAGTATTTACTGCTCAAAGCTAAATCCACACTGTACAGTAACTACATGTGTATTCCTCTTTTACCTGTTTTTCCTAGTTTTCTGTAGTATTTTTGCCGGTTTTCTCTCTACATATTGTGATTCAACACTATGTGTGGGTGTGAATGTTTAATTTAGTTTCATATTATCTGTCTGTATGTACATTATTCATATCTGATATGGGTGTGTGTCTATAGATACAGTGTTTTTGTGTAATTACATCCATACTTCTTGCCTGAATTTAATTTCAACTGTTTACACAAGTGTAAATAAGTTCAGCAGTTGCATTATTTCCAGACTAACACTAATAAATGTCTTATGAGATGATCCTTCTGCCTGAAGACTTAAATAACCAAAGTAGTTGCTGGCTAACTTTATTACTCAAATAATGAAATATTTAATTTTTGAAATAGTAAACTTCAAACTGTAATGTATTCTTAGTTTTTTCATGTTCTATAATACTAATTAACACTGCCGGGAATATTTGTTGAAATCTTCTCCAAGGATAAAACAAAGACTTATAGAAGCTACCTTAAAATGTAATTGTTAAAACCTGTTTTAGTTTAGTTTTTATTTAAATGTTATACTTTTACAGCAATTTTTTTTTTAAAGTTAATTTGAGAAAGACTTCTAAATTAAGTCAATATTTTAATGTTAAATCCAGCTTTCAACTATGTGGTTAATGGTTAAGTATAAAAGACCATAAGGTAACCAGCTGCAAGATACAGTTCAGTGATTTCTCATTCATGATGTAAAATACAGCTGTCATTATTTTGTAAATGTTTATGTTGCGATGTTGTAACTTAACTGATATTTGTGTCAGTCTAATGACTTTACACTGTCACTGTGTTCCTATTCAGTAAGATAACGTCATCCACAGTTCTGTAGACGTACCCAATGTTCTCACACTTGCAGCAGCAGAACAGACAGACCAGGAATGCAATGATGAGAACTCCACCTAACACGGCCAAGGTGATTATCAGCGTCTGGAAGTTCACTGCATGCCAAAGACAGAAATGATAAAAAGTTATGCTGGAGGCCACTGATCTGCTACCAATATGAGAAAATGGTGATTTCTCTCTGAGTTGGAGGCTCAGTGACATGAGGAACATCCAAAGGGGACTATAAAATCACCTTACATTTGAAGTTAACCTCCAAAGCAAACTGGATCTAAGTAGGATCATATGAAGCTGAACATGAACCAGAGGCCTGTCATGAGGTCAAAACTATCCTCCTGCTTCTCGACTTAACATACTTTTATTGTGTCGTACTTTGTGTCCTGTGTCCTTTTTTTGTGGCAACATCCAAATTATTTTTTTTTGCATTTTTCTGTTAAAATCTGGTATTTTCTGATATATTAATTTACTGATCATGTAGATGTTCATAAAAACTCAGAGAAAATTCAATGGTTATTATATCAAAACAGAGAAAAACTAGAAAAGCACTCGGAGAGCGCAGACCTCCACCAAGGCAGATTAGTCCCCCCCCCCGATCACCACCAAAATATAATCATTTGTTCCTTGTGCCAGTATCAACATTTCCTGAAATTTTCATCCAAATCAGTCCATAACTTTTTGAGTTATCTTGCACACAGACAGACAGACAAACCAACACCGGCAAAAACATAACCTCCTTGGCAGAGGTAATGAGAAAAAAAATATTTTTTTAAAGGAAATTACATCATTAGCTGAACAGAAAAGCAGTGTCTACAACCACTGCCATTTATTTAACTACTATTTTACTAGTGAATCAGGTTAGCAGAAAAATTATAGTGTTTCCATGTTCAAATGGGTCATATCTGAAACGGCTTTTTACCTAAATTGCTTAAGTGTATTAGTGGCAATTATTAGTGGTGTATTTTTTAAGGATTTTAAGATCAGTAGATGTTTTTGGTCACCAATAGCTGCATGTGCTAATACTAGCAAGTGTTGCAGCAGTAAAAGTGAAGGCAGTGAATTCAGGATTGATTGTTTGACTCGTGGATGTAGTCGATGAAAGCCAAGGTAATTATATTTTTTAAAAAAGCCACACAAAACAGACTTGAGCACAGTTTTATGTACACAAGCATACAATAATTTTCCATTGTGAACCTTTATATAACTAGGGCTTTAGTTTTCTGTATGCATTTTGTTTTAATATTTTAGGTTTTTTGTTGAATCTGGAGATATCGGATAGACATTTCACAGAGTTTGGCACTTTTTGCAATTCGCCACTCAAAAGAAATCAGAAATTTAATGAGATGCTGACATGCCTGAGAACTACTGACATGGAGCTCAGAAAACAATGTAGTGGAGCAAAACTCTGATCACATTTGACCTCTAAATTATGTAAAAGTGCAGTTATGACAATGGAGAAGTACTTTAAACTTATTAGTTTTACATGAGATCTTCAAAAATGCGAGATTTACCTAAATTTTCTTTTTTTTTTTTTGCCAACAACAATGAAACCTACAGTCACTACAAATAAACCTTAAAAACACTGAGCCAAAAGCACATGAAACACCACCATTGTATAATTTAGAAAAAAGGCCAAATCTATTATGTTTAGAGAATTTTATAAGCATATAAACATCTCCCCCATGAGACTGATCTTTAAGTGAATGGTTTGTACCAGAGATATTTATTCAAATTATCTTAAATATAACAGTAACAGTACAACAGCTGCCAGTGGAGACTGAAAACCAACACAATTCAAAACAACATTTGGTAAGTCTTCTGTCTCGGTTAAAGGTAATCAGATCTGGAACAGCTTGCCATCAGAATTAAAAACACCAACTAATTTCAAAATTGTCAATAATGAGGCAAAACTGTGGGTTGAACAAAGACAAATCTGCCGACACACAATCATATTATATCTCTGATGTTCGATTTTCTAAACTTGTACTACCGTTTGACTGTTCCTTAATCTGTGTCAATGCATAAATACAGTACACAGCTGCCCATAAAGTTGGAATATTTTTTTTTTCAAACACATTCCTAATTGTATTCCTATTTATACACATCAGTAATCACCGCTGACCTGCTGCAATGATTCCATATTGATTCCCAGTTATTTATGTATCAAGAATAAATCACATTGTCACAATCATTTCATGAGACAAGGGAAATCTAATTTCAACTTTATGAGCAACAGTGTATAAATAAACTTTCATACTTTACATGACATTGGGACAAAATAGAAATATTACATTTTGTTTATTTAAGGTGCAGTTTGTCAGTATCTAGTGGTGAAGTTGAAGATTGCAACCAATTGGATATCCCTCATCTCACCCTCCCTTACATCAGCCTGTAAAACCAATAACATCTCTCATCAAAACCAGTCTTTTTTTATGTTTGTTGTGAGCTTTTTGGTTAAATAGATACAATATATGGACACAAGTACTGGGATACATTGAATTCAGGTATTTCATTGTTAACTTTATCATCCAAAATACATCCAAAATGCCTCAATTTGTTTTCACTTGATTTTACCCGACATTGTTTTTTTTAATATGATGGTTTCTATGTTCTACAGCTAGATTTACTAAATGTTTATCACATTCTTACTGTAAATAATCAGTTTAAACCACATGTAACAGTTCGGTTTCTTTAACTTGAGGTGAAAAATTAACCTTTACACTTATAATACACATTGATTTGACATTTACTGTGATAATTATTGCAAGTCAAAAGAAATGGGAACTCCTACAAGATGTGCAGTGATTCCATACTGAGTCTGAGTCCCAGTTACACTTTATCTATCATGAATAAATCACATTGTCACAATCATTTCATGAGAAGAAGGAAAATTATTTGATTCCAACTATATGGGCAACAGTGTATTTGATCAAACCTTCAGTCTTTGTTGATTTTGTTTGTTTTGGTCTATTACTACTATATAATGCTGTTGAACTGCTAGTTTCTGTTTGTTGAATATTGTTTCCTCAAAGCTTAATCAGGAACAAAGTCTGCAAATGAGCTCCTGTGACCACAAGTCACATATATGTAAAGGCATTAGTTGAATACATCTAAACAGAACAATGCCTATATGTATTGTCCCGGTCAAAAAAATTTATAAACAAGTGGTGCCAGGCACAACAAACCCCACCCCTCGCACATATTGTAGCTTATTTTGCAATCGATCCAGCTGATGTCATCATGTCTATGCATGTGCTGATGTCAGCATGTCAATTGCCTCTATATATGTACCAAGTTTGAAGTAAATTTCAACAAAATTGATGTTTTTATAGACATTAGATATCACTGGTCTACGAGGAAAAGGCTTCCAGAAAAAAAGTTATGAAATTTTACCACATGAGAGTCACTGATAAAGAAAAATCAAGTCAAAAATGCTGGTTGGCTGAACTTTCCAAGATACAGCCTTGGGTCAAAATGTGAAACTCAAGAATTAACGAGAGAATGGGTTTGACTCAAAAGGAATATTTGTCTCAGAGCTACAAGATCTACTTCAAAACACTGTCTGCACATTAGAATACATTCACTTTACAGATTCTATTTAGTGGAAGATTTCTAAAACTATTATATAAATGTACATAAACCAATATATATGTGTAATAACACTTAATCATATACCTTGAAAACATCAGCAAACCAGCACTTCTGTCATTTATTTTCCAATTAATCTTATTAAAATACGTAACATTTAGCACATTTAATGTCTGAAGCAAATCATTTCTAAAAAATTGTAGACCAGTGTATTTGGCCCATTATGAGTAAATGGGAGAAAAAAAAGTTTTTAAAAATTCATAAAAATTTTTTAC
Organism: Sphaeramia orbicularis; assembly: GCF_902148855.1. Taxonomy (NCBI): domain Eukaryota; kingdom Metazoa; phylum Chordata; class Actinopteri; order Kurtiformes; family Apogonidae; genus Sphaeramia; species Sphaeramia orbicularis. The sequence continues at coordinate 31,218,608 of NC_043978.1, forward strand.
TTTGACCTACTTTTCCCAAAATATAAACACATCTATTCTGGGTCACTTGAAATCTATGAACCCAATTTGGCATGAATTTAGCCATTTGTTATGCTGCTACAGACATGTGAAATTTCGCCCATCATACGTAAATGCGAAAAAAATAACTAGAAGCACTCGGAGAGCGCAGACCTCCGCCAAGGCTGATCAGTGGCCCCCCCCGTGGGCCCCCCCACGCCAAGGAGGTTATGTTTTTGCCAGGCTTTGTTTGTCTGTCTGTCTGTCCGTTAGTGTGCAACATAACTCAAAAAGTTGTGGACAGATTTTGATGAAATTTTCTGGTCTGTGCCCCCCCCCCCGTGGGCCCCCCCACCCCCGATCACCACCAAAATTTAATCATTTCTTCCTTACCCCATTTCCAACAAACCCTGAAAATTTCATCAAAATCTGTCCATAACTTTTTGAGTTATGTTGCACACTAACGGACAGACAGACAGACAGACAGACAGACAAACAAACCCTGGCAAAAACATAACCTCCTTGGCGGAGGTAATAAAAAGATTTTAACAATTTGTACAAAATTTGAACTTTGACCTACTTTTCCCAAAATGTTATGACATCTATGCTGGGTTACTGGAAATCTATAAACCAAATTTGGTATGAATTCAACCAATAGTTTTGCTGCTGCAGACATTTGAAATTTTGCCCATTATAAGTAAATGGGGGGAAAAAGATTTTAAAAATTCATTAAAAATTGTAACTTTGACCTACTTTCCCCAAAATGTAATCAGATCTATTTGGGGTCACTGGCAATCTATAAACCCAGTTTGGTATGAATTCAAACAACAGTTTTGCTGCTAGAGTGATAAAATCTAAGAAACAAACAAAGAAACAAATGGAACCAAAAACAATACCCCTTGCCTCATCTTCAAGGGGCGGGGTAATACATAAAAGGAATTAGAATAAACAAATGGTGAAGTTAAAGTGTTCTTTCAAGATGTGACTTTTGTTTGTGTACTTACTCCAACAGAGGCCCCAGCGAGCCTCACTGAGTGGACAAACAGCATGAGGTGGAAGGATGGTCCTCACCGGGTACGTGATACAGGATTTGGTTTTGATGCACCACAGACACTGTAAAAACACCAGAACGCCTTTTATTGTGAATCCAGAAGAATTTAGGACAGCTGTTGCATACACACAGAGATATACACAAAAAAAAGTTCATGGGTGGGAGGGGTGGACGGATCAGTTTCCCCTCCAACCGGTCTAACAGGTGTGGTGGTGGAGGAGGAGCTGTTCTGTGGTTCCTCCACCTGGGACTCTTTTGTTTTTCCACCACACACACACGAACGCACAGAATGTACATTATTAAGGAAATCAGTGTGGTTTGCAGTAACAGGAGCTTTCTTACCGTCACATTTGACAGACATTCATTACAGCTTGTCCCATTCTTCGACTCACACGCTGTTGAAGAAAACAGGGGTTTAGTTATGAACATAAACTTCGAAAGCAGGAAATCTGGGTAAACACAGTCAATAGAGAAGTGCTGCTTGTATAGTTTAGACGTTAAAACAATGAGGATCACAAGGGGACTTTACTGTGAGAGAGATTAGCTGAAAACATGAGGAGGAGCAGATTAAAATCAGGTCTGCTACTGTGGTTTTTGTAACTACTGCTAATCCCTTTGGGACATTTTCCATGGAGACAGAACACAGTAAACAAAGCCCAGTCTTATTATAATCAGCAGATCAACTTTGTGTTAGTGTAAAATATATATCTAAACAAAGCTCTTGTGTAGTTGGTGGGTTTGTAGCTACTTCTGTTTTTCTTAAACCCTGAAACAAAAACCTGGTGAGCTGAAAGGACTCAAGGGAGACTCATTGTTCCTGTTGAGAGTTTTCAATACACAAAGATCTGAAACTAACAGAACAATAGTCAAATCTTCCTTTGATTTAGAAATAATAAACTTTAACCTCAGATAGTATCCATCTTAAATAATCTTCTTATATATAATCTATTTTATTAATGTCAAATATTATTTTTTCCCCCTCTCACAGTAGGTACAAAACATAATAAATGGTGATTTAACCATAAAAACTAGGCGTAAAAGTGTTTTATATTTCGAGGAAAGTCTCAAACGCACAGGTTGTTGCTGCGTTTAACATCACCAACAAAAGAAACACACTTAAAAACGCACCAGACATCATTAAGACATTATTTTTACAAGCAGTAATTCCTCATTCCACATCTGATTTGTACTCACTTTGTTGTCCAGACTGCGCAAAAGCTGTTGCCAAACCGAGGACAAGCAGAAGAGCAGGGAGAAAACTCCTTAAATCCCTCATGGTGTGAAATATATTCTCCTTTCAAGTCCTGTAAGCGTTAAATAATGAGGTTCCTGTCAACTCGTTTCAACTCCTGAACTGATCTTACCGAGCGACGCAAACTCTCCTGACGCACGCCCATTACGCACCAGACAAAAGCGAGGGAGGCGGATTTTTACGCGTGTGCGCACATTTCCCTGAAGGTCCGCCTTCCTGTGTGTGAAAGTAAACTCACAGAAACAATATAGAGGACAATTTCCAATAATTTATTAAAGCATAATTTTGTAAAGCCAGTTACAAATAAAAAAAAAAAACACCACACATATCTCTCTCTTTCTCTTTTTTTTTAAACAAGCACAATGTTGTTGTTTTTTTTCTTCTATGTAATGATGATAATAAGCATAGCATTAGATAAGAATGGGCCCACTCTGGCCGCCTGCGGCTGATAACAGGACCCTGGTGATGAAGTTGCCCTTGGAGACTGACTTGTGATCAGATTTTTCAAGCTGTAACTTCACATTATTACCTCCGCCAAGGTGGTTATGTTCATGCCGGCCTTGGTTTGTCTGTCAGTCCGTGTGCAAGATATTTCAAAAAGTTATGGACGGATTTGGATGAAAATTTCAGAAAATGTTGACACTGGCACAAGGAACAAATGATTAAATTTTGGTGGTGATGGGGGGCACTGATCTGCCTTGGCGGAGGTCTGCGCTCTCCGAGTGCTTTTCTAGTTATTATTATTATTATTATTATTATTATTATTATTATTATTATTATTATTATTATTATTATTATTATTCATAAACACACTGATCACATTTCAGTAACAACAGGACAACTTCTTCCTACTTAGTGTAATATCAGTGACAGACAGAAACCATAGATGTAGAACACGTAGAACACACAGCTCCAGGTTCCTCATGAGTTGTTTATGGCTTATGAGAGAACTGTACTTTCTAACATTTTGCGCAAATCTTTAGTCAAAATGAAAATAACCAAAAGTTCAAAGTGGAACCTGTGAGTGAGTTCTGCTTGTTTTAACTCTATGGGCGGGATCCCAGTGGGCGGTGTGTTGGCAGCACTGCAGGCAGACAACAGACCAAACCAGCAAATAGACTGGTCCACATCATTGTTCACTAGATGTATGTTTTAATTCTTATTGGCTCAGGGAATTAATTTAATGTTGTATTATGTTTGGACAAGAGTGTACAGCTGTGGAAAAACATGGGGGAAAGTGGGAGCCAAGGTAATACTTGACTGACTGAAATCACTCACCACACTGGAATGGAAACACTAACTACTCATGGAATTTCACCTGCATGATAAATGTAACATTATTAGATCATTTTCATACAGTACCACTGAGGATCACAGAATGGGCTCTGTTGGAATAATCCTGCTGAGTAAATATTTTAGCTGACATCTCCACACTTCCACTGTCTTTTACCGTTTTCATACTCCAACTAACTCCATGAAATATCCACAACCTGCAAGGCTGCAATTTACATGGTGAAAGTGTTAAGTTTTGACATCTGTTTGTATCTGCCATTCAAGGTTCAAGCTGTAAATTTTGCAAAGACAATGTTGTTACAAACCAGGAAGTGGGATTAAAGAAATAAGATCTTATCAAACAACCTAAAAAGGTTAATTCGTGGCAGAATGATAGTGGATTGAACCAGACCTACGGTCACAGAGATAGCTATTAGACCATCAAAAGTCGTCAAAATCAATGGTTATGCAATCAAGTACTAACTCCTGTGTGTATCATGTGACTGAAACAGACAGAAAAGAAAACATGGAATGCCTAAAAGCACTGTTTTTGTCAGTACAATGCCATAGCTATTGATGTAAGAACTGAAGTGATTTTGGTTATTATCAAGAAAACATGGAAAATGGATAGATATCAGCTCGGAAATTAAACTCTTATGAGCTATTTTTGTTGTCATTATATTTGTCCAAACAAATGTACCTTTACCTGTAGGCCTACCGGGCATTAAAATGAACAAAAAATTTTAACAAAACAAGGGTGGTCTAATAATTTTTTCCATGATTGTATCTCCAGCACTAGTACTTAAGACATTTGAGACTAATACAGTCCCAAATTAATGCTGACATTTCCTATTGTTGCAAAGTTAAATTAAGAGGTTGGGTATTAAATAATGGAAAACATCTTGATAGAATCCTCTGGTGGTGTTTTAGTGTGACCTCTAAATCAAAACTACACTAGTGTGGTCTGTCAGAGAAAAAAAAATGTTTTATTCAGTAAACAGATGCTCATCAGAAGCCTTCTCAATGGTCTTCGTATACTTAGAATAAGTGAGTTATATAAATGTCACTCTTGTCCAGTTATTTTTATTGGGAAATTAATCCCAGAGACAAAACCAGCTTTCGTGAAACATTGTGAACATGTTTATTCTGCTGTAAAATTGGTCTGTGGTGACTGACTCACTTTTTGAGAAGTTTTTGGCACATCTCAGCTCAAGAGTCTAGAAACAGTTTTCATGAGTGTGTTTTTGAGCTGTGGATGCTGCTGTTGTCCACCTGCAGTGCTACAGCTGATACTGACAGAACAGTGACTTCACTTTCAGCCCTAAACACACGCATACACAGAGTAGTGGTAACCGTCAGCGTCCTTATCCGAGTCCTCACAGTGTCTTATCCACTCCAATACATCTTTAGAAAGATACCCAGCCCTCATATTTGCGTTACATACAGTATATTAAGGAATAAATAAACCCCGTCCCTCCCCCTTTTCAGTCCAGTGCTTTTCCATTAAACTCACAACCACAACATCATTCTTTGCAAAGGTTAGTCAAGTAAATACATCTTATTTCCAAGGAATACACTCAGTAAAAGTACTTCTCTTTTTCATTTCCTTTTTCTTTTCCCACAGTTTGGATTACACCATTAATACACTCACACACAGCAGCATTCCAGACACAACACTTGAGGGTGTTAGATAGCAGGGGCCATACAATAAGAATAATAATATCAGCAATAAAAACCACATGTTCATGAACAGTTTTGAAACACAGACAAACTGGAGCTCTTGGCTTTTGAGTCACTGATCTCATCAGTAATTAAATAAAATCTGAATAGCATGAGTAGACAGCATACAGTATTTTATGGCTCCTGTTGAGTGACTTCAGCAACAATGATAAATCCATCAAAACACTGTGAAAACATGACAACCACAGCAGTCTGCCTCGTAATCATTTGTGTGTTACTAACTGCTTATGTCTCTGTGAGTCACATTAATGGCACGGCCAGTGAATGATGTACACATTGTCATCATTTTCAGACATACAGTGGGAAGTAACACCATTCATTTGCATGTATTTTACACAAGAAGGTGTCACATTGCATTTAATATGGCATTTTTATACTGTACAGTGCACCTAAATTCAATTATAACTCTTATAATGTGTGATATACAGTACAAAACATTACATGTTGTTTCAGTTTATGTGTACATGTATGTGAATATACACTAGAATTATGCAGTGTGTATTAGTAATATGTAGACATACTGTAAATAGGGAAACATCTCATAATTTTTGATATTGTTCACAGTCACTCTTAAGCTTGTTTTCCTTGTAGAGCTGCAAGAGATTGATACCCATGCACTGATTCTTTACGCCACTTTTCCTTCTCAGGGATAGCTATGATATTGTTCAGAAATATTCAAAGCCACTTCCTTTGGCTGTGTTTTCTTCTTGCGGCCACACGGTGGCACTGACGTGTGAGCAAGTGGACACATAAGGTACTTACAAAGGAGATGATTTGCCCTTTAGTAGCCCCAAAGAAGAAACGAGTCCTTTTTCTCAGTCACAACATATTGATATAAGCAGATGTCACAGAAAAGAAGACAGGAATAGAGACGGTAACAGAGAGAAAGCAAGCAATAATTAAGTATTTTAACGTAATACCGATAGCATGAAACATGATGCAACAAGAGTGAGGACAAATGCACATAAGAGAAAGAGAGAGACTCTGAAATTGGAAGAGTGAAAAAGAAAGAGAGAAAGAGGCAAAAGGAAACTGAACTGAGAAGTCGTGGCTTTCCTCTAGTCTGGCAGTGCACTGTGGGAAAGGGAGCCACCCAGGACAGACCGGGACAGAGTGGGACTGGGCAGCGCAGTGGTACATTGTGCTTGTTATTACAGTTTGTCCAGAAAGGAAAACGGAGAGAAGTTTGAAGTGTGCTTGAACATCTACATGCAGGACTACAACTGGGGTTATGAATTTCAGAGCCATCCCAAAATACAGGTTGATTCTTTTCCCATGCTTGTTTTTAAATAATCAGTCCCTATCCCACGCCAGTAGTTTGGCTTCTGTTTCCACCTCTATCTTCCTTCTTTTATTGACCGCCACACTTGATTCAACCTTGAGGATTAGCTGGTCGGTGCAACTGCCTCCATCAACACCAACCAGCCGATACAACAGGGGGCGTGAGGCAGCTGGTGCCACTGGATGAACCAAGGGAAGGGCTCTGACTGGTGTGTGGTGATCACCTGACCCACGAACTGGCCACGCTGGTCACGGACATGATGCTGCAACGCTTCTTCACCATCATGTTAATGTAAGCTCTCATGATCTTGGTGATTTCTCCAACCTAAAGAGGAAAATTCAAGGTTATCTGCCGTAATTGTGGCTGTCACAACCCAATTTGTTCTGCATAAGTATGAAAACACAACAACGTCAACAATTACCAGCACTTTCAGATAAAACAATGCGCTCTAAGTTTAAATAAAATAACATTATGTTCACTATAAATGAAAATTCTAATTATTTTTCATTGTTTTGTAAAGAATGTCTAATATATTGGTCTAATGATGACAATCATGATGATGATTTGTTACATTTTCCTCAATAAAAAACTCATGACTTGGGTACTGAGCTGCATTTCACAAACTACCTAATGTTAGTTCCTGTTAGTTTTATTATTAAAAATAATAATGAGTTTTCTCCACATATCACCAGTGCATTTACTCAAGTTTAAGAACAATGACTGTTCCTGCAATTGAGCCTAAGACAACAAAAACATAACAGCAATAAAAATTCAGTATTACAAAGTAAAATTATAAAACATGTCTCAAAAAAGGTACATTTCATTTCTTGTGTATTAAGACTGCAAAGAAAAGAAAAGAAAAGAAAAGAAAAGAAAAGAAAAGAAAAGAAAAGGTCTGCATCTCTGGTGTTTGCTATAAAAATTGGATCTTTCAGTCACTTTTGCGCAGAAGTGGACATCAAAATCAGAACCCTCCCTCCATTTTACAACTCCAAATGCCTTGTGATAACTGAATCACTATTTCTGATGTTTTAGATTACTGTATTTGTCACTTCCTGGTAAAGACCAACAGATACTGATTATCAGACATACACCCAGCTCAAACCTGATTCACTCATTTCATCTCTCATTTTTATTTTTGGTCAACCTGCGGACAACATTTTGCTTGACCAGAAACAACAACAGCTCCCTGCACTGATTCACCAAAACCACTGCTGAACAATATCTCTATGAGTGGAATGTAGAAGTGCCTCATTTCAGTTCCAGGCAATGGTGACAAAGGTGAAAAAATGGCGTTACGGTTAAATGAGGTTCTTTTCATTTCCTGCTGAATAATATGTGCTGCAATATTAAAATGAAAGTCAATTAATTTGGTGAAACTGGGAATAGAAATTGGCGTAACGGTGAAATGCATCAAAGTAAAGGCATTTTTGACATTGGTGACATGTATCCCTTGAGACAAGCGCTGTAGTCCACTGAGCCATTTCCCCCAAAACTACTGTACTTTACTGTCTTTACAACAAATGGCACCTCTGACTTCATAATTGTCTTTTAAAATGAGAAATCATTATATATGCAAATGATGTCTCAAATGAAACAGAATCTAAAAATGTCTCTTGCCAGTGATTTCATCCATAATTTCTCTAAAGTAAGGTCCCATGGGTACAAAACAATAAGGGCAGGACCTCAGCTCTCTATTAAACCCACATATAAAAGCTCTTACCTGTGGAGTCTCGAAGAACATCTCCCTCTCATCTACAATGATCTTGTAGGTGCAGGGCTGTGATGCCCCAAAGAAGGTGATGTGTTCGTACTGGAAGGTCTCCAGAGGCTTGGGTTCACCTCGTTTATACACAGACACGTTATCTGCACTCACACCGAGCCACAGGTCATGAGGGAAGCCACCCTCTTTACACTACAGATACAGAAAGAGGAAACAGGGGGTCAAATACTGAAAGACAAATCTGAATCTGAACCCATCATAGCCTTTACTGTTCTCTCACCTCTACGTCAAACAGAGTAGATCCATATCCAGGCCACTCTTTAATGATGCTCATGTATTTAAGCATGGCCTGGTGCTGAGGCATGCCCTGCAGCCGGGTCCACTTCTCCAGAACGCTGGTCCGTGTGGCCGACGTCTCCTCCTTCACCCACATCTCCAGCATCTGCTCCTCCTCCACCTGTAAAAGACAGGTTTTAGCCACTTGGTGAATTCTGTATCAGAGAAAAGTCTGCTGTCTGAAGATGTCGTGTTATTTGGAGAAGCAAGGCCACAATTTTACGGATGTCTCTTGTCAGGTGTATCAGTGTCCAAACATATAACAATGATCACAAACCATAGCGGTTGTCAAAACAGATATTTACTCATTCCCTTGTCAGTTGCTTTGCTAAATAATTTCAATAAAATTAGGTGTAATTCTTGTAGGCTGTTCATCAAAACTGCTGCAAGTAGTCACCACAAAACCACAAAAGTCTCATAAGTACTGAATTATCTGCCATAACACAGAAAATCTTCAAATAGGTGTTGGTGGTTGCTGATTCTCTAGCTTCACTATTGCAATGTATTTTTAAAGAAGGTTCTGAAGTGTTCCTCCTGCACCACTGACCTTCTGTTTCTTCAGTGAACCCGTTTTGAAGCTTCTCCTCAGGGTGCCGTCCAGGAAGCTGGGGGTCTTTCTCTTCTCAGCCCCGACACTGACACCTCCCTGGCCTCCTGCTGTGCCCTTCCCATCTCCTGCTCCCGCTCCTCCTCCCCCTCCAGCTCCTCCCACAGCCCCCACTCCCGGCTTGGTGGAGTGCAGAATGCGATTTCGGAGGCGGCCGATCGGATAAACGCTTCCCAGGCTCCACCCGGCCCGACCCGCACCGTCACCATGGAGATACTGGAGACGAAATGCGGCAAGGTGCTGCAAAGTCTCCTCTGAGGCTGGGAAGTGACCGCTTATGAGGGATTCATGTGCCTGAGAGAACAAGAGAAAGGTCGTCAACAAGGGAACAGAGACACAGAAACAGCTCCTGTTACTGAGGACATTTCACCTGTTCAAACATGAAGGCAAATTCTACTCCTTCTTTGGGCATGCTTTCTACATCCAGGAAGCAGTAGAGCTTGAAGTAGAGTTTCCACTCGCCTTCCTCCTCCTCTTCTTCACTACCTGCCAGTCTGGAACAATAGAATAAATTCAGAGAGAGGAGACAGAGTCTTTTAGTTTGCTTTGTGTCTTATTGGCTGTGGCTACACACAGAACTATCCAGAATTATACAGGTTAATTCTCCTGTCAAACCACTGTACTGATGAGGATCTAGTGTTGGCCCCCAAGTGGCTTCAATGACTGCTCACTGCTTCTAATATGCTAATGCTAGATTCTGTGTGTGTGTATGTATGTGGGTGTGTGTGAGTGTGTGAGTATGCAGATTTCATGATTATAGTTATAATAAAGTCAGTTAATCTTTAGCTTTTCAAAAATATTGGTGCAGTTTTAGTGAAGAGTAGTTGCTAACATATTTATCTCCACTATTGAAGTCTGTACAGATGAAATACATAAATTAATCCCTGAGCACCTTTAATGGCAGCTCACTGCTCCTTATGTGCTAAGTGCTAAAGCTACTGGATAATGCTAATGCTAGGTGCTGTGTATGTGTATCATGAAGTGTAAAATACAAATGAAAAACAGGATGCAGATTCCCCTACAAGGATAATAAAGTGAGTTAAATTTAACTTTTAAAAATATTTGTCTAGTTGTAGTAAAGTGTAGTTGCTAACATATTTATCTCCACTAAATACATAAAAACCTTACATTAATCGCTGAGTGCCTTCAATAGCAGCTCACAACTGCTAGTGCTAAATGCTAATGCTAGGTGCTGTGGGTATATTAGGATGGGTGGAAATACAAAATGCAGATTTCCCTACAGGGATAATAAAGTCGGTTAAATTCAACTTCTAAAAATATTGGTATAGTTGTAGCAAAGCGTAGTTGCTAACATTTATCTCCACTAAATGCATAAAATATTTACATTAATTGCTGAGTGCCTTATATAGCAGCTCACAAGTGCTAGTGCTAAATGCTAATGCTAGGTGCTGTGTGTATATTAGGATGGGTGTGAATGCAAAATGCAGATTTCCCTACAGGGATAATAACATGAGTTAACCTTTTCTTCTAAAAATATTGATATTTGCAGGTTAATTCAGCTAAAGTGTAGCTAGTTGCTAACATATTATTTCCACTATTGAAATCTGTGCAGATCAAATACTTATATTAATCCTGTGAAGAAACTAATGTTAAACACAGAAACATAAATACCTCTCAAATTTGGCCAGGACATCTGCTACTATCACCCTGCTCTCCAGCGCCCTATCTGTGAAGGAATTGTGTTCAAACAGAGAGAACAGGTTCTTGCTGTCCTCCATGGCCAGACCTCTGATCAGCTTCTCCACAACCTGCAGCAGCAACATTTTAACATTTAAATCAGCACACTCCTGAGACACTTCCATGATATTTGAGTATTTTTCTGTGTGTTTTTCATGCGCACCTCTCCAGCTGTGGTGTGTGAATTGATGGATATCTTGCAGGAGCCTCCACCATGGCAGTAGACAGTGGTGCTCATCTCTTGTCTCACCAACAGGGCGGCGATCTCCTCCTGTGACGGAACAAACTCACGAGTCTTGGTCTTTTTTAAGGATTCCCCGATGAAACTGGCATAACGCTCGATCTCCGTACCAGGATAACGCTCTCGTACCCTAAGAAAACACACATTTATTTAAGATTTATTTTATGGATGTTCATGTACAAATAAAAAGCACCGGTGATACTGCAGGTGCACAAACCTCTTGAGGTGGAAGCGGAGGTATCTGAGAATGGCTCGACTGGGTAGGAAGGTGCAGCTCATGCAGGTGAGTAGGTGCCAGTGAGCTCGATTGGCTGGGCTGTTAGGCTGAGGCACATGATTGGTCTGCTTGATCACCTGACAATACACCTGAGAAACAAAATATTGAGAGCACATGAAAAAATGTGAAAAAAACAACAACAACCTGGCCTCTCCAATTTGTTTGGGTCAACTTGGAATAAGACAGTGTATATATACTGTATTTAATGTATGTTGGGGTGTTCCAAGTCTGAGATAGTCTGAGTGTTTGAGATAGATTTTGTCTTTTTGTTAATACACATTATAGATGATGGAAAAACTCCACTTCACATGACGGATCACTTGACTGATCACTGGCATCCAGGATATTCCAATATTTTGATCAGGAGCTAAAATCCAGCTGGTAGCAGCTGTTTTGTGTGGAGACAAAATCATTCCATAGATGGAAATCTGTCTCTTTAAACAGAAGCAAATACTATTCTTCTTTTACTCTGTTTACTACATAAATGACAATGTGTGACACATTAAATGGCCTGTCCAAAAAAAGTTCTCACATGGATTTAACCAAGCAAATAGTTCAGATCCTTCCACTAGATAATTATTGTAGTGGTTAATATATTTTGAGTGTAATAAGCTCTTTAACTGTAACTGATGCAATGAGTAGCTTCTCATTCCTTAAACAACCATCAGTTTGATAGAGAGCATAAAGACTGGACTGTTTCAATGGAAAAAGGTCATGTGGTCTCATGAGTGAGTCCATATTGACCCTCTCCCAGAGTGATGGATGCATCAGGGTGAGAAAAGATGCCAGATGACGTGATTACCCATCATGCTTAGCGTCTACAGTACATGCCTGTGGGGACAGTTTATGATCTGGGGTTGATTCAGTTGACAAGGTCTAGCTTCAGCAACATTATGTGTCAAAAAAAAAAGAAGAAGAAAATTAATGTTGTGGTGATCTAATCAAAGCTAAAGGCAATCCAAAGAGATACTGAGTGTTGAACTTTTACACAGCCTAATTTATTCACCTCACACATTTATGGCAATGCACATAATTCACATTTTCTTCTCTTTATGGAAACACGGCTATTGGCAGTCAATACCTTCTACCTTTTGGATAGATAGAAGATGTCTTTGAAATCATGTCTTATGTGCTATGATATTAAATAGCTCTTAGTTAATGAGTTCTATGGGTAATACCACATTTATGTTGATCTAGTTTTACTTCTGTTTGTATATATATTTTTGCTGGGGTGTAAAGATATTATAAATCTGACTTTACTTGTAAAATAGCAGTACCTCATCCCTGAGAGGGCGCAGGTCCTGGCAGGTCTGCAGGATGCCCTGAATGATGGGCACAGTGTCTGCCAGCGTCTCCATCTCCTGCAGTGAGTTGAACACTCTCACTGCCTCATCCTGCAGACTGGCATAACCCTGCTGCCTTTGGACTGGAAAACAAAACACAGCAGAACGTGACAGGTGAAGAGGGAGGTCTCCTGACAGTCCTTCATACATGCCTGCTATTTTTGGGTGCAGAATTGGAGGTTTACTCACGGCTGGTGACCTCTCCATAGGGGAGCGGCAGTAGAGGGGAGTGCAGAGGATGCTGGGTATATCTGAGGATAGGGTTCCTCCTGTACATTTGCTCCACTATGTCTGGGTTCACACTGTTCTCCTGAGAAAACACGAAATGGATAAATTCATCTCTCAATGCTCTTTCTATCTTATGCAGGGGTGCCAAACATACGGCCCACAGGCCAAAACCAACCTGCCGAAGGGTCTGATCCAGCCCGTGGAATGAATTTGTGACATGTGTCTGCATTTTGCCCACTTTATCCGCCTGATTCAGACTTTTTTTAAAATTGTACTTAGTTGCTCTTCCTATTAATATTACTACTATTTATTATATATTTTAAAATTTTAAGATTTCTTGGGTCGTATAAAAGCGTTCTACAATCATGCTGCTTACATGTGCCTTTAAATTGCTCATGTGGACAAATAGTTTTTCGATTTAAACTAAATCTAAAATTTTAACAATGTTATGCGTTTTACTAAATGTTTTGTGTACTTGTAATGCACACTTGTAAATAATAAGTTGTTAAAAATATTGTTAAAATGTACTTGGCTGTGGTTATTCATTGTTTGTGAGAGGATAGTTTGTAAATGTAAATATTTTCATTGTTTTTTGCACCAAAGCAAAGACCAAAAAAATTGGAATTGTCATTATTTATAGACTATTATGATTATGCTTAGGTCTGCTGACCAGTTGCTTCTGGATTGTCCCAGGTCCAGAATGAAGACCAGAGGGGACAGGGCTTTTTGGGTTGCTGGCCCTCATCTTTGGAACTCTCTCCCTCTAAACATTAGAGCTGCTACCTCTGTTGAGAGTTTCAAATTACTGCTTAAAACTCACTTTTTTGCACTGGCTTTTAATAGGAGCTGAGATGGACATTTTAATTATCTTAGAGTTTTAAATTATTGCCTTTAGTGTTTATACTTATTGTTTTAATATTTTTAATGCATGAACTATGTGCCAGTATTGTTTTATTCTATTTATTGTCTTTCACTCCTATTCTGTTTCATGATTATGTACAGCTCTTTGGGACAGTAGGGTTTGTTTTTAAGCATGCTATATAAATAAACTTTGACCTTGACCTAGTGTTTTACAGGTCTAGCCCACTTGAGATCAAATTGAGCTGAATGTGGCCCCTGAACTAAAATGAGTTTGACACCCCTGATCTTGTGTTTTGTGTCTGTTTCTGTGATGTACCTTGATATCTCTGATGAGCTGCAGAGTTGGAGTCTCTATAGGTGTTTTACTGTCGATGACGCCCTGTATCGCAGCCGTCCACCTCATGGCCTCGTTCAGCATCTTTGTGTAAAGGCGGTAGGAATGCTTCCTCCCATATACTATGATGTTCCAGTAGCCTTAGAAATGAAGACACAGAACGCATTTATTAAAAAAACCAGTCTGGATTAATTTATCTTGTTTCATTGTAAAAGTCAGATTCTCTCATTACATGTAATCCCAAATCTCACATGTTTAATCCCTGATTAAAGCTGCCCTTCCTGCCTTTTCCTTCATTCTCTCCTTCCTCACCTGTCTCCCTGTGCACTCGTTCATCCGGCTGAATGATGGAGCAGAGGGAGTTCAAGACCAGAGTTCCCATCTTGGAGGAGTTACGCTCTGAGCTCTTGTAGTAATCCAGAGAACTGTGGGTCAACACAAACCAGCGCTTCTTCAGCTTCAGGGAGGTGCTCTTAGCGTTTGTCTTCATCTCCTTTTGAAGCCAGCCTGAGAAATTAAGATACAGGAAAAAGAAGCATTGAAAGGAGGGAGAGACAAGGACAAAATACTTGATAATGTCTGGGATTCATTTATTCTACTGTATCTGTGCAAAAATGAATGCTGACACTCTGTAATCAGAGGTCCATCTTTCAGCAGAACTTTATAAAACTATTAAATTTCCAAAATGAGAAACTGAAGCCATTATATTGTTCTTTTCTGAAAATGAGATTCTCTTGGGGCAGAGATTTGGCTTTGTAGGGCAGTTAGTTTCTTTCCGAGTTTTTAACCCAAAATAATGTATTGAAATACTAAAGTCAAACCACAGTGCAGGTTACAGAGTTACCGTTTTTGTTGAACTCTGGTTGGTTTAAGACAGTTTAAGTAACTGTTAGGAATTAGAAAAAAGTAGCGGAAATATTCCAAATACAGCATATGTTAGAAGTGATTTGATTTGTTGTAGGTTGCCTTTCAAAGCAGTACAAATCCAATCTAACTCTTTCAGATCCTCATATGCATTGTTGTCATTATTTATTTAATAGGGACAGTGCATAGTAATGAACATCTACAGCAACTGCAGCTGTAAATATGATAGACTGTAGCAACAGTGCTAATTTCCATCAGTAGTCCCTAGGCAGGTGACAAGAAAGACAATTGACAAAAGACAAAATATCATAAAAACACAAAAAACAAAACTGTGAGGACGATCTACTGATGGTCACAGGCTTGGTTTTCCTTCATCCAATGTTTAAGTTGTGATTTGAAGGAAAACAGTCTCACATTTTCAGCAGGGTGAAGTTACATTTTAAATAACTATTGTTTTTTTAAGCATTTTTTTCCTGGACGGCTACAAAGCTTTAAAGCTGGGAATGAGAGCAAATCTCCAGTATGGTTGAATTTTGTGGTGAGGATTCAGCTTTCAGTCATTTCAGTATCTTTAGAGATCACTTTGTCCTGCAACCAGGCACAGCAGGGAACGGGCCTGACTCAGACTGTGGTTTATAATAACACATATTGACTATATTTCTGTTTGTCAACATTTTAAAAAATTGTGTTATTCAGGTCTCACCTCTGACAAGGAATTCCTGTCCGTCTATCCTGGCGTCTCCTTTGGGTTTTTGCAGCAAACTGATCCAATGGTGCATCTCCTCAGGTGTGTCACTGTTGCAGTGGATCACACGATTGGCCGTGATGATGACAAAAGAGTTGGGCCTGCAAAGGTCAAAGTGACACTCTTTAAATAAAAATCCACCTTCAGATAGTCAGGGATCCTCTGTGTTAAAATTTTGCCTTTATTTTTATTTTAATTCCAATTATAAGATAAGATATGCCTTTATTAGTCCCACAAGGGGAAATTGTGGGGATGATTATGATTCAACAATTGACTATATTGTTTGTAAATAAAGTTTTCTCACTTTACTTGAGAAATTTGATACAAAGCAAAAGTTTACTGTTGAAAAATTATCGACTCTTTACATGAATTGCTTTCCGGATTAGTCCAACTTACCGATCAGGGTTGTCAGATGCACACACAGAGTCAATCAGCCCCACATCAAGAGTTCCCTGAATGACGAAGTAAGGAAGACTTGATATTGTACTCCAGTTTTGAAGGATTCATAACAGCTTTTAAGAGATGTTAAGTGCTAATTATTTGCATGCCTCTGAATATTGTTTGCTTCAGAGAGCCACTTTTAAGATCAAGCTCAGTAAAACAAAATCAGTAAAAGCCTCAGTCTTGTGTGAAATTAAAAAAAAACAATACTACTGATAATCGAGTAGAAATGACATTTTATTGCTAGTGTGATGACTGACCACAGCGTTCTTTGGGTTGGCCTGTTCATGGGACATCTCCAGCAGCTGATCAGGAGTGCACACACGCACTTTACTGAGCACATTAAACCACCCACTGAACAGAACACAAAAACAAAAACACCACAAATTAAAAAATACACCACTTTAATCACATACAAACCAAATTATGTTTTAACTTAGGATTTAATCTTAAATCTCCTCCAAACCTGGCATCCTCTGGTGATTCTGCAAACACCTGATATGTCCTCTCATCTGTCACAATGTTTAGAGCGTTCTCCTTTTCATGATTATCCACAATCTCCCTGTAGAAAAGAGGACACACGCACACGTATATATAGTTTTACTATTGCACTATTGTATACAGGCTACCTGTGGCTCTTATAGTAAATTAAAAAAGAGTGAAGTTTAAGATAGAAATTAAAGATGCATTCATAAAATTGTTCAAGCTGTGGACATGGAGAAGTGTAAGGTATAGACATGTGAGAATAGAATAGAATGCAGTACAATACAATACAATAGATCTTTGTTGTCACTGTCACAGGAACAATGAAAATTTGTTTGGCAGCTCCGTACTGTTTAGCAGCAAAAACAATGAGTGCAAAAAGGACTGTATAAAATATCCCACAAAATACAGAAAAATGTAAGCAATTTATGAAAGTTACAAGATAAAATATTACATATATATGTATACTACTAAAGTACTACAAAGACTGCTGAAATATACAAAAAGCTAACTATACTACAGATAAGAAATACAGGTATATACAACAAATAGGATAAATACAGATAATACAGGATATATATGAGGTAAAATGAAGAAAAACAGGGTGCATGTGTTGTGATTATTGCACTGAGGTAGGGTGAGGGGCTGGTGGTTGGTTCAGTCAGTGGGAGGTGTGTGTGTGTGTGTGTGTGTGTGTGTGTGTGTGTGTGTGTGTGTGTGGGGGGGGGGCACATTTAACCGTGCTGGAGTCTGTTTGTTCGTGTTTTTAGTGTCCTTATAAGTGGAGTTTATGGACTTCTATGTATAAATTTCAGTGTCAACAAATACAATCATATTGACATTAATTTCACTATGTATTGTTATTTGGGGAAACACTGAAACAAATCCCTGACCATTGTGTCAAATCACACACAGGGTTTTGTCTAAATCTTACTTGGCAGCGCGGATGTCGATGGTCCCCTTCAGTTTCTCTTCACTGTCGTTGTCATAATACATCAGTTTGCTGTCCCTCAGCACAAACCAGCGCATCTTCCAGTTTCTGCCACATCAGAAGACAGACACCATGAAACATCAAGCAGTAGAGATCCTTCAACCATGACAAAGATCAGTTTTACTTTATCCATGATATATATTACTTCTTAGACTTACGTAGGTGTTACAGAAAATTAGTTATCTATAGCATACATGCACCAGAAATTAGACATATCCCACCACATTGTGCTAATGTAACTTAGCTTCTTCCATGCATCTTAAAATGACAAGTTACTTTTAATTGCACATAATTTAGCTGAATCCTTGTTATTTGAGTATATTTGCACTGAAAGATATCAGTAAAAGTCACTATACGGTTGCTTGTGTAGTACTCCAGCTCTGCAGAGTGTTAAAATGATTAAGTTAGACAAATTCCCAAAAACCCCAGAGAAGTTAAAGGGAACTGTTCATGCACATGTGTCTTCAAGATACAGGTAGATCTTTGAATCAGTAAAACCAACATGCACAGCTCTATAATTTAGCTGTTAGTGAGTGCACTGTTGGTTATATCATTGTGTTTGTAGTTGTTGTGCTATGTGGAGTCAACCACACCCTGCATTACATCCTTAGCTTTAACAGAAAGCCATTTAAAGCTTCAGTAAGCAGTATTTTTTTTTGGTGCCACAGGGGAAGAAATTCCATAATTCCATGATAATAATTCAACACATTGCAATTAGATTACTGAAATTCATGATGTTACTGTTTCCAGGCTTTAGAAATTATTTTCTGTGAGAGCCCTTTTTGGCCAATCACAGGTTTTTCAGAGAGAGGGGGCGGGATGAAGATCTGAAGATTGACAACTGTAATCACCAACTGCTGTCAAGACTCCAAAAAAAGTAGCACAGCAGCTCTTCTAACCCTGATATTGTGGGTTCAGCTTCACATAGAAGCATGATATGACATCAGTCTGCCTACTGCAGCTTTAAATGACTCACATCATGCATAATATTATTTTTGACACTAGATTACATGCAGTTATTTTTGGTTTATGATTTGTTTTTACATCTACTTTACTCCAAACTCCCCTAAATGAATTTATAGTTTTTAAATCATAGCTAATGACATAGAAGTGCCACAGGCATTATTTTATTAACATGCAACTACACTCAGTAACAACTACAACAACCTGCGGGACAGAGTGGACAGTCCTCCTCCCTTCTTGTACAGCCAACCAGACTTGAGAGATTCTTGTTTAGACCGAAACCACATGAAGGTCTCATCCTTTAAGACACACCACCGCCTCCTCCATGGGATCATAAGACCAGCTGAGGGAGCAGAGGACATGTTAGACTCAACAAATTCACACTAAATGTAAAAGGCGGATGGTTCAACGGTGCAGTGTGTAGGATTTAGTGGCATCTGGTGGTGAAGTTCTAGACTGAAACAGACCAAATACTCCTCTCCTCACACTGTCCTATGGTTAACGCAGGAATATTAAAGGTCCTCACCAGATCTGGTGTTTGGTTTGTCACTTCTGGACATGTGGAGACATAGAAGAGGACCTTTTTTGCTACATTCACACTAAAGGTCCTAACGCTGAATTCCAATTTTTGCTGAAATTGGATTTTTGTTGCATTGGTTGTTCACATTATCATTTAAATTAGACTGCCATCAGACCCATGTGTGAACAGTCTGCGGTCCTAAAGTGACCCACATGGGCAGAAGGTATGACGTCCCACACTGCACCTTGTGTTTATGGAAGTTTATATGGATCTTCCCACTTCCCTTCTCCTCCAGTGCAGAATTGTGACATCCTATTTCGATGACGGAAAAGTCAGGTGAAATGTGACATGACCGTTCAGACTGAAGTCACATTGAAAAATATATGAAAGAGGCCTGGGTCTGATTCAAAATAAAATCAGACTTATGCTGTTCAGACTATCATAATAAAAAAAATCAGATATGGGTCACATATGGGCAAAATGTCAGATTTGGGCCACTTTTACCTGAAGTGCGAACATAGCGTTTGTTTTGTCGGAAACCTATTTTTTCCTGTGCATGTGATTACCAGCAAAGCCCAAATACTCCATCATACACGCATAAATCCTACACACTGCACCTTAATTTAGAAAAAAGATATATTCATTGACCTTTCATGTAGAGGTAACCATGGAAATATGGTGGTCCGTTTCCATTAAGCAAGGTCACCCTGCCGTTCGTCACTTCCTCATCAGTGTCCATCATGCCATCATGCTCATCATCACTGTCTGCATACTGAAACAGCAGATAATAACATTAGTACCCAGTGACTGTGGAACATCTTAACACAAGTGAGAATATTTCATTGTCCATTAAAGAAATGACACAATAATGAAAGTGTCTGTGTATAGCTGCTCATACATATCTGCGTGCACGCGTGTGAGGATGCGTGTAAGTGTGTGTCCTCACAGAGTCAGAGCTGCCTCTGTAGGACTCGATACTGGCATTGGTGCAGGTCGACTTCCTCGGGTGTTCCTCATCCGTCACGGCGGCGCTCCCACGGTTGCTTCCTGACACTGAGCTGTCATCTCCAGCGTTGACCGAGCCCTCCTCCTCCTCCTGGTCATAGTCTGACTCTGTGTCAGCGGGCATACTGTAGATGGGCTCATCCCCATCCACCAGGCTCTCCACCATGCTCACCTTCCTCTCCGTCTCGGCCTTGGCTCCTTCCTTTTTCTCCGCCTCTGGGAGGAGAGGGGGAAGTGGAGGAGGTGGAGGGACAGCAGAGCCATCACCGGGTGGAGGTAGAGGAGGAGGAGGAGGCAGGCCTGCGACGCCGTCTACAGGCAAAGGAGGGGGAGGAGGAGGTGCAGGAGGCACTGTTCCCTCTGCAAAAGCAGGCGGAGGAGGGGGGAGCTGCACGAGCATGTCCTGATCCATAGGAGCATCCGTCTCAGCAGGAGGGGGGAAGTCAGGCAGGGGGATGCACTCCTCCTCTGCGTGGAAGCCTTCATCTACCTCCTCATCTTTGGATGTACCTTTGGCTGCAGTCACAGCCTTTGGAGGTTTGGCTTCAGCTGAGGTCTTGGCTCCAACCGCCGCCAGCGCAGGATCCACGCCTCCAAAGTTGAGGAGGTCAATTAGCTCCGTGGCTTTGCGTGAGGCCTCCTTCTTCATCCGTTTGAGTTCAGCGTCTCTGCGCAGCTGCAGCTCCTGTTTGGAAGACTCACACAGCTGAGATACCTCGTCTTCTCTCTTCTTCTGTAAGCGTTCAATCTCTCTCTCCAACTGCAGGATCTCCTCCATCTGTCGGGCTTCATCCTTCATGAGCAGAGAAGAGGAAAGAGTCATTTTAGGAACCAATAGAAAATGTCTTTTACATGCCTCGGGTTTTCCTGGAGTGATTATACACGTAAAAAATGCAAACCCTCAAAAGAAGTCCACTAAACTATTCAATATGAAACAAAAGATAGTATGTATTCAACAAAGCACCTACAAAGGGTCAAGTTCTCCACAAGTTGTGCTTCCAAGCAGACTCCTGATGCCTCATTGTGCAGTTACTCCATTTGCATAGATGTAAATTAGGGAACACTCATGCATTCAACACAAAATCAGCCACTTTCTATGTTAATAAACCTCACTGCAAATCCAGCCTAATTCACAAAAGACCAGGGCAAACTGCCACATGCAGCCTGGGTAGTGCCACCACCACCTGCAGAAAGCTGGTAAAGAACTCCCTCCTCACTGAAACTGTTTTTCTGTATCTCTTTTTTTTTTTTTTTCAAACCCTGGTTTAAATAATGAATTGGTATTTATTCATAAATTAGTTATTAAATACTCCTATAGATACTGAGGGGGATCCGGGGGGTGAGGGGCTTACCCAAGATTTTCCGCTTCTTAACCCATAAAGACCCAGTGTTACTTTTGTGGCAGTTACAAAATATTGTTTTTTCCCCTCTATATTTAAGTTTTCTTGAGTGACTTATCACAATTTATTATGACAAAATCCTCTGTATTTTGTGTTTTTTCAATGAACATCAGGTATTTTCCTGTATTTAATTCACTGATCATGTAGATGTTCATAAAAGCTCAGATTAAAGTTGAAGGTTATTATATCAAAAACAGAGAAAACTGAAGAAAAAGTGACTTCTGCAAAATCTCTCTTTAAATGAACATAAACCAAATGCCTCCATCCACTGCCACTGATCCAACTCCACAGGTTTTACTGGTGATTCAACTGAATTTATTCTGACCTTTAATGGACATCAACATGATCAGTAAATTGAATTCAGAAAAATGGATGATTTACACAGAAAAAATACAAAATTCAGAGAATAATATTATAATAAATGAAGACAAATCACTAAAGAAAGGTTAAATAGAGAGGTAAATTAATTTAGAAACTGCCACAAAAGTATTACTGGGTCTTTATGGGTTAAAGTGATGGCTACTGTGTTCTATGTAAATACACAGTCTCTTTTGTAGGCAACTTTAGCATTTCAGCTGCAACAGAACATCAGTATTAATGTTTATTTGAGATCCCAGATGTTTTGTTCAGTCTTTACTTGATCCACAGACATTTGACCGGTTGAACATTTACCTTTTTGTCTCCCTCTTCTGCTTCTCCTGTCGCTTCCCCTGTAGCTCCTTCACCAAGAGTCTTCTTCTCTTCTTCCTCTTTCTTCTTCTCTTCTTCCTCCTTCTTCTTCTTCTCCTGTCTGAGTTTTCGGACCCGTGTTCGTGCCACTTGACCTCGTCTGTGTTTCTGCAGAACCAACACTGCCTTGCGCTTCTTCACAAACTGCTTGTGGAGGATGTGTTTCCGGAGGTGTTTCTGGATGGTGACAACACTGGCACGTACGCGCTTAAAGTGCTTCCTGGGGACAAAACAAGGAAACAAAAGCGTTTTTATAACATGAGACTGAAAGACACTCAACTGAAGGTGTTAAACTCTATGAAAAGGATCATACTTGGCAGAGAAAGTGAGCAGGTGAGCTCGGATTATCATGGCAGCTTGACGTCTGACTTCATCCCTGTCTTTCTCCAGACGCTGCTCCAGACACTCTTTCATGAACACCTACACAGAGGAAAGTTAACTGTTAACAGCAAGAATAAGAACATACTATTACTCTTACTGGTGATGTGCAAAGCATACATATTACTGATGAATTCTGGACTCGAAGGGACAGATTTACAAAGAAAGTGCACAAATTGTCAGCACCCAAATCACAGACCTAGCCAGTTACTTTCAATAATGACCAACGTCGTCTACCAAATCAGCCTCAAATTGGTTAGAATAGAATTGAAGAGGTTAGTGGAAGAATAAAGAATTATTTCAGTAAACTACAATAATTTACAATGTTCACAAAACAGACAACTGAAGTCACATCACAGACTGCCATAGAACTCATACACTCAGCATTTATGGTCAAACCTGACTTCTACATTGATTCTACATGATTGTTAGGTTGTTTCATCACTTTTTTTTTTTTTTTTAATTAACATTACCAGTATGGGGAAACATAGATAGATAGATAGATAGATAGATAGATAGATAGATAGATAGATAGATAGATAGATAGATAGATAGATAGATAGATAGATAGATAGATAGATAGATAGATAGATAGATAGATAGATAGATAGATAGATAGATTCAAAATTCAAAAATATGGTCACCACTCTACAGAAACAGTCACACAACAGCGACAGTAAATACAGAATGTAAATAGCTAAACATAAGTTAGATTAAAAAGAAAAGTAGTATATAAAAAAAGGCTGGGTATGTGCTCTACCTAACAAATACAACATAAACCACGTTGCATTCTGACCATAGTCAATAGTCCAGGACCAACTGTTGTGAAATTTAAGTCTTTAAGAAGCAGATTTCATTGATTTTATGTAAGTGATTTATTCTGAACTCAAGAAAGAGCAAAATCTTTAAATTAAATGAAAGAAAGAAAGAAAGAAAGAAAGAAAGAAAGAAAGAAAGAAAGAAAGAAAGAAAGAAAGAAAGAAAGAAAGAAAGAAAGAAAGAAAGAAAGAAAGAAAGCACATCAATAACTTTTTGTGTCTGAAATGAAGTAGGAAGAAGCCAAGCTTTTCTTGTCCCACCCCAATTTTATGTTACTTTTTTAATTGTGAAGAATAAAATTAAACCCAATCACAGAACCCTATATCATCTGTGCTCTTCACATTAGTGATCTCTGGACCAGGAGCAGTGCAGGTGTAAATATGGTCTGTTGAAAAGGGACCACATGGAGGATTTTACACCAAGAATTGCATTTCTCCATCTAGTTGGAGGCTGCAGAAGTCCCTCCAGAAAACTAAGAATAACACGCCTTGGAAACCCATCTGTTCTGACAACGCCTTCATCTGGAATTCCAAATAAATTCATGCAAGTGGAGAAATTCTCACTCTTTTACAAAGCCTTCTCTATCCTCTAGATAAACTAGGTTAAGATATGACTTTTCTGTGTAAGATGACAGTGAAATTTCATTTAATTGACACAAAACCTTGGGAAATATTGCATGTATCGTTTCACATCTCTCCTCAAATTTTGCTCTCTGAAACAGAAGCTCAGATATAGATTCAGTGAAGCCAGACATATTATGCTGCTAACGATGCACAACATGTCTTTAGTAGATTCAGAAGGGAGTTCTTTAATGCTGCAACAAGTCAAGGTCTAGGTCAAGTTTATTTCTATAGCACATTTACAACAACGCAAAGTGTCTAAAGTGCTGTACAAGGATATAAGTAAAAATACAAGATGTAATAAAACTAATAAAAATATATAGATATAGAAGATAAGATATACTAAAACTGATAAAATAGATATACAATAATAAGATCAATAGCATCTAAAAATACAACCAGAAGATAAAACGAACAAAAGGCAAACACTTGTACTAAAAGCCAGAACAAAAGAGATTTAAAGTATTCAATGGACTGTGCACATGTAAGTATGTGTAGTAATAAGTAAGTGTTATTGTATGTGCACATAAATATTGCTAAAACACCCAAACCTTACCTTAGTCTTCCCCAGCTGCCATTCTTTCTTGGTCTTGTCATATTTAAATAGAAGGTCTGTACTCCTCTTCTTATCATCTCCTGCTGATGGCACTTTCTCTTTCTCTTTTAGTATAATTTTATACCTGAAGGTTAGACAAACAGAGCAGAGCATGTGAGAAAAGTCAGCATTTTCACAGAACACAACGTTCAGTATCAAGGCAATTACAGAAAAACACACACAGCAGAGAAGACTTAAATAAAGGCAGGAATTTACCGAGAAAAGAAATCTTTAAAAGTTCTGCGGACAGGAAAGCCGGCCCGGCGGATCTTTACTGTTTCCAACATGCCAGAGTACCTGAGCTGGTTCAGAACCACCTCCGGATCGAACACATTTGGATTCTGTGTGTAAAATAACACATATTGCTATGAAATTAAAATGATTTATAATTAGAGCACAAACATGTCCCTAAAGGCAGTTTTACTGTTAGTGAGATGTGACAAAGAAGCACACTGACCTTTTCCATATTGGGTTTAATGCAGCGAATGAAAAATGGATTAGATACACTCAATGTGGCCATGAGAGCATGGAGGGAGTCCTGCAGGAACCAAAACAGAGTTTGTCATTGTAGGTTAGTGAATCATGAATCTCACCTCTGAAACCTTTATTATGTGAATCCAGGAATTTCAGTTTTTTCCTTGTGTTCTGTATCTGTGTTGCAGCTACAGGGAAAGACAACTCCACTGGAAAGTAATCTTAACCCTTTAAAACCAAATGAATCATATTTGATACATGAGTTTTGAAGCCCTCTACATGATCAGTGTGATATTTTTTTTCTTGAAAAACTTGATGTATACAATTAGATACATCCAATACACAGATAATCCACCAGGGGGGAGGAATTCATTCACCAGTGGCCTTTCCAGTGGCACTACAAGATTGTCATTAATGAGGAAGGAGGCAGAACTTTGTTATATTATGTTTTTGTTTGTTAAAAATAATAGTATTTGAGCACTGAGACCCAATGTATCAAATATGATACAAAATTGAAACTCATACATGAAAAATGATATTTGAAAAAAAAAAAAAAAAAAAAAAAAAAGGTTGTTCAGAAGGACCAATAAAGGCTCCAGTTTCAAAGAACTGGAATTTTCTGTCAATGATTTAATGGTTCAGGCTTTACAGGGTTAAATACATAAAATATATCTGACAATTGGGAAGCACAATTTACCGAGATTTATCAAAATTAGAATAAAAATGTAAGCTGAAAAGCCAAACTTAAAAAAAATAAAGGAACAATACCAACATTTAGCAAATTGAGGTTTATTACAAGTAAGAAAACAGTTATTGAAACAATAATGATTCAAGTTGTGTCTGTCTCTTACAATAAAATAACAACTTGTTCCTCTTATACTCAAAACAATTGTTTCAGTTTATTACTGGTTCAATATTAGCTGGACTATTGTATCAAGACAATAGACGTTTATAAGATATTTTTCTTAAAAAACAGACTTAATTTCCAGAAACAGGGCTGAATTCCTTTTACAATCTGTTCTTCTGTACGTCCATCACTACTCACCCTGAACTGGGAGCTCACAGTAGGTTTACGTCTCGCTGTTCCCATCTTCTCCTCATTGTTCCTGCTGCCAACTTTCTCAAACAAGTCATAGATGAAGTCCAGTCTGGGATGAAACAGAAGCAGAATGAATTTCACTTAAAGCATTTACTTTTATCAGATGAAACACTTGGAGTTTTTTCTGTGTTTTGATGTTTAATTTAATGTAACTTGACATATAATTAGATGTTGAACTGACACTGTGTCATTATAACTGTTTTAACCCATAAAGACCCAAACAGACAATGGTGACCAAAATCATCTACTGACCTAGAATGTTTAATACCTTTATGATCCACTAAACATATCAATACATGTAAATTCATTTCAATTTCAATTTCATTCAATTCATGTTTTCATTGTCATCAGATATGACCCATTTGGACATTCAGAGGTTCCGTTGTGAACATGGAAACACTGTCATCTTCTACAACATTGATTCACCAGTAAAACCCATGGAGTTTGATCAGTGGCAGTGGATGGACACACTTGTTTTATGCTCAGTTATTGATATATTTGTTGAAAATGCCTCTTTTTGATCAGTTTTCTCCATTTCTGATTTAACAACCTTTGAAATTATTCTAAGCTTTACTGAACATCAGCATGATCAGTAAATTAAATACAGGAAAATGCATGATTTACACTGAAAAAAACAAAATACAGAGAATAATATTATAATAAATGGTGATAAATCACTAAAGAAAGGTTAAATAGGGAGATAAATTCATTTGGGAACTGACACAAAAGTAGTACTGGGTCTTTATGTGTTAATGTCCTACCTTTACATCTTTAATGTTTGTTGTATTCAGACCATAAAGAATAGGTTAAAACCCAAGCATCCATCTGGATTCTTCTTGATTGAACATTTTTGATATACATTTTAGACATAATATAATAACTGACAATAATATAATAACATAATATAATAACTGACAATAATTCAGTCTTTTTCAAAGACTTGCAGTAATGATTAATGGTGTTGAACAAATGCTGAGCAAAAAGATGGTCTCAGTTAACATATATTTACCCTCAAAACATTTGTTGTTATGTTTTAATGTTTAACCAAATAATTGCTAAATATAATGAAAAGCACAAAACAAATCCTACTTAATTGGAAATTTACTAATTTTTCACCAGAAAACATCTTACCTGCTGTCTTTAAGCATGTTCAGGATGTCGTCTCTGAAAGTGTCTCTATTCTTCTCCAGAATCCCTTTAACATCGTAGAGGACCTGATGGAGACACAGTTTCATAAAACCAATCCTCTGACATGCACAGTTTGCTGATGTAAAGTGACTCAGGTACAGTATTCATAACTCACCTCTCCGGCATAATGTTTGATGCCAAACTGATGGTCAGCAAGTCTGGGTTTGACATAGTAAGGGTTTGTCTGTAACAAACAGGAAATGAGCACAGAGAATGAGACATAATGTCACATTTTTATACCAGCAACACAGCATTTTTGGAATAATGCATTAAGTGCATGAATCTGGTGTAAATAACTCACTGAGTGTCTACTGTGTAACTTCTCCAGCAGGGTGAAGTCTGTTCCTTTGGGAAAACGACTCTCTTCATTCACCAGTGCCAACAATCCCAGTTTCTGAGAGAGAAAGAGTGAAAAAACAACTGTTATTGCATCAGCTTTATGAAATCAACAGCACTTTCAAAGGAAGTGGTCCGATATGATTAGATGAGTTTCCAGTGATCCACAGTGATCTTAACTGGAAGTGAATGTAACCTCATTGTAATTCAATTCTTTCCAGCTCTGCTTAGGAAAGTCTTTTGGGTGTTGCTGTTAATTTTGATGTTAAAGTGAACATGACAATAATCTAATTCATTCCAGTGTCGTGGCTTCCTGGACAGACACCCAATAATACAAACCTCTGAGTGCTGCTTATGCTGCATATTTCCTACCTTCTCTATCAGGTCCAGACACTCTGCATTGTCCATCCAGTCTATGGCGTCCCACTGGACCCCCTCCCTGTGTAAAGGACACGCAGTAGTTTTAAGACAGACACAACATGAATGTGATGGTAGCACATCATAATAACCATCATTCATAGATGGTAAACTGGTCAATTACCTTTAAAAGTAGCAGTATATTAATGACAGATATCTCCAAATACATGTATCTTAATAGTTTAACTTATCAATCTAAATGTAAATGTGAGAATAAATAGTTGTTTGTATATTTCAGCCCTTTGATGACCTGGTGACATGTCCAGGGTGTACCCCACATTCACTTTGTCTGTTTCACCCTCCTGAGGATTAGATGGTTATGGAAAACGAATGAAAGAATGATCTATATTATTACTAGATCCTTGTGCTGTTTGACAACTTATTAAGAAGTCCAGTCCTCAATAAGTTATAGACATGTTAATAATAAGCTGGACAGTTATGGTTTCTGATGTGGTTATAAAAATATTATTTTATATTAAACACAAATGTATGGATGCTAATCCTAAAACTTGGTCATTGCGTCATTGTTAACAGTAACATGACTATTAATTTTCATGTTACTAATAATAATAATAATAATAATAATAATAATAATAATAATAATAATAATAAATGAATTATCTACTAAATATATGGTACATTTATAGGCACAAAAGATATGTGACTTCAGGGTTAAAGACATATTTATGATTTCCACATTAAAACATGACTAGGCCTATGTTACATATTTTGTTGACTTGTTTACTTACATTACAACAAACATTGTGTTATTTTATCAATTGTAACACTTCGTTTAATTTTGTCATAATTTTCATTTTAAACACCAGAAATCTAACATTACTTGCACCTATAACATTACAATGGTATGATCGACACTGTGTGTGTGTGATGATCTCTCTCTCTCTCTCTCTCTCTCTCTCTCTCTCTCTCTCTCTCTCTCTCTCTCTCTCTCTCTCTCTCTCTCTCTCTCTATCTATCTATCTATCTATCTATCTATCTATCTATCTATCTATCTATCTATCTATCTATCTATCTATCTATTTTAATATACTGAACATTATTTAATGTAAAGTGGATATAACTTTGTAGGTTTACTATATGTGGTTCACCTCAGCTGGTGTGTTTACATAGTTTGCGTTTTGTTTTCATTTTCTGAGCCTGCTGTTAACACCAGCTAACTCCATCTCTAATAGCTAACAGCAGCTAGTGTTGCCACTGTAGAGAGTGAATCCTCATGTTCAAGAGTCAACATCTGGATTTTTGTGTAAAATCTGACCTGAATCCTCTACAGACTAGAGACTCCAACACAAACATCACTTCAGATCTTACCTGTTGAAGCTTTAAAACTGAATTTGACCTTCATTATATTGTTAAGAAGATTAAAATACATGAGAATAACATGATCCATGAATTAATGTTCAAAATTTAGAATGAAGACGAATGTCCTCCCGAAGTATTTTGTAAAAGTTTACTGCAGCAGATGTGGAGGACGTAATGATATGACGACAACAAAGCAACATAACAGACAACAATGATGTAAAAGGTGCAACAAGATGAAATCAACATAAATGGTTTTTGGTTCTAACATTTATCTTTCAGGTCTAAAACAGAAAAAGCTGATTTAAGGTAATCTCACTATGCTTAGCTGTAAAACTCTTGTTGACTGTTATGTAAATGTGCACCTGTTGTACTCCAGCTGCTCCAGAGAGAAGATATGTTTGTTGAAGTACTCCTGGAGTTTCTCGTTGGCATAGTTTATGTTAAACTGCTCAAACCGATTAACCTGGAGACAGAGGAACATACATGTTTTAATACAAATATTAATTTTTTTTTTTGCAGTAGTATTTGGTTTGTATGCATCCGTTGACACATCTCTGACCTCGAAGTTCTCGAAGCCAAAGATATCGAGGATGCCGATGGACTTGAAGTTCTCCTTCCCCTTGATCTTCTGATTGATCTTGAGGATGATCCAGGAGAAACACTGGGAGTATAACGCCATGGCAACGGAGTCCCGGGAATCCACAGCCTGTTGGGAACCCGGGGATAGTTAGGATGGGTGTGTGTAGGGAAGACTCACAGATCGATGGTAAATATGTGTGTGCACTGACCTGCTCTATAGTAAGAGGAGAGCAGATTTCTTCTCCTCTGAGGATAATGGAGCGCTGAGTCAGGACTTCAGACAGCTGGAAGGCGTCCAGACCCAGCAGCTCGCTGGCATTCGTCACCACTGAGCACACACACACATGTTAGGCTGCATTTCCCTCTAACTTTACTTTGTCTAACTTTCCTCTCTGGGTGTTGCACTGACCTTGCTTGGTGGTGATCTGGGCTCCTCCTGCGGTCATGAACTCGATGTTACCCAGCTGTAAAACTCCTGAGAGCAGCTTGAACATGTCTCTGATCTCCTCCTCTGTGAACTCTAACACCTTCAGGGCTTCCTGCAGAAATGCACGATGAGGCACCATCAGATAAAAGTGTCAAATGTTCGCTTTCATTTGTCCTTGCTCTTTCATTTCAGTTTTCTTCTTCCATGTTTAATTGTTGTCTTAAAATATAAGCAAACCTTTTAAACAAAAGCATCATCTGAGGTTATTTGTGTCTGATTCTGTTCTACCAATGGAGTCTTTTCTGTTGACATTTAACCCTCAAACACCTAAACAACCAAAATCATCTGCTGATTTAAAATGTTTAATAACTTCTGAACCACTGATCCCATCAATACATTTAGATAATTCAGGTAAAAAGCACTGATTTACATTGATTCACCAGTAAAACTCATGTTCTCTGATAAATGACAGGGGTAGATAATTTTTTTTACATTCCGTTAATGATATATTTTCTTCAGCTTATTCTGTTTTGATGTAATAACTTTTATATATATAATAGCTTTTATGAACATCTACATGGTCAGTAACTTGAATGTGACAAAATACCAGATTTTCAGTGAAAAATGCAAAATGCAGAGGATAATATTACAATAAAAGGATATAAATCACTTAGGAAAGGTTAAATGTAGAGACAAAACTCATTATAAGATGCTACAAAATATCTTTAAGTGTAACTTTACCTCTGTTCTGAGTCTAACTCACCCATTCTATGACTCTGAAAGTCTGAATGTTCAGGTGTGAATGTGAGACGCTTAAGCAGAACCATAAATTGTACAATTCATGTACATGCACATAATATTCTCAATATTTTTGCAGCCTTTTCTCGCTGTCATACAGTCTTTTCAGCTGTCATTACAGCTTTTGAGGAGCTGAAGCCTTGAAGACTCTTAAACCTATCAGAGATACCAAACAAAAACAGCTGTTCTGTCTGACACACAAATTGGCTGAATAAGGCAGTGGTTTTATGGGGCAAAATCTCTGACCCCTTGTGGTTAAGACCAGAGTGATAAAAAGGCTTCAGTTCAACCCACTGGAAAATGAATGTGGTTTGGCGGAATCTGACTATAGGACAGGTGAGGTGAACACTTCTACTTAGAGGCAGTAACAGTGATGTTTTTCATCATTCTAAACACACAAACATACACAGATGTAAGTATGGTCTTTATCAAAGTATAAACCTAATGGTGACCTATGACATTTTCACAGTACAGTGTGTCATATCTCTGTAAACTTGTATAAAAAGAGGTTGTATGGATCCACTGACCATGACACTGTTGAACAGCTCTTTGTCATTCAGGCTCTTGTCCTTCAGACATCCTGCCTGACTGAGGTAGTGGAACGATTCAGCTGGATCCTCCAGGAAATACTGGCCTGAAGAAGACACATACAAAGGCTTTACATAGTATAACACTTATCCAGATGCAGTTACACAAACATAACCACAATAGGACCACATTTAGGGTCACTTTAGGGGAAATAAAGGTGGGATAAGAGTTTTTAAAAATAAATAAATAAATTGGCAGAGTTGTAAAATTATGACCAAAAAAAACTCATGCATTTTTGTAAAAACTAAACTTTGTATCTCAGAAATTTACATTACTCTCAGAAATTGTCAACATTTTTTCTGTATAAGTTATGACTTTATATATCAAAAGAATAAGTTCAAGTTTTTTAATGAATTTGTGTTGTTTTGTGTATATTTATGCATACCTTTAACTTTAATCTAAAAACTTTGGTGTTTTTTCTTCAAAATGTTAACCCCCTCCTCTTACTTGAAAATGTTTTATTTAATCTGAACTTGCCCTACTACATTACTGCATCAACATATAAGATTATTCCATGCAGATCGTTTTCTTTTTCAGTATGTCAGTATATATCACAATAACACCAAACCACTGTGACTCATCAGAAACTGTTGTCATTAAACAAACCCAAAAGTGCAGACTGTAGCAGCTGCATTAGGCTGCTTTTACAGGACACTGTTCGTATGTGAATATGTTAACACAGCGTTTTCTTACTCTTATGCTCTTTAGTGGCTCCTGCCAACAGAGCGTAGAAGATGTGGTAGTTTCGTTCTCCAGGATTTTGTCGTACAACGCGGTTCTGCAGCAAAATCAATGCAACAAAGGCTCGATTAACACTTAATTGTGATTCACAGAGGAAGACAGACACTTTTAATAAATGTGAATTAGATATCAGCGGTCTGCAGATACAGGTGACAGTACCTTTTCCAGTAAATCTGAATGTACAGAGTCAAGGAAACAACAGTCAAACCTTTATGAGCCCTTGAATAAAAGGTACACTACTGTTATAATGTGATACTAAATGATACACACTTAAATTAACAAATAAATGTAAGTTAAAATATGTAATAAGAATACTTTAATGATTTACAGAATTATTTAATACTGTTACAATTACTAATTTCTTACTTTTTTTTTATAACCACTGACTATTATTTAAGTGTAAATAATGAGTGAATTGTTTTATTTTATTGTATAATGAGCTTCTTATATATGTAACTGCTTCTTGATCTTTACAAAGACTTGAACTCCAAATATATTATTTGCTGATGAATGTAATGTTCATTCTGCATATTTCCAGATTCTGTAAAGCCATTTGAAATCAGCAGTATTTGCCAGTATTTTCTGAAATTATGCACCAAAGGATATGTAACATTACTGTACAGAGAGAACAATGAAACTAACTTAGAGATAAAAGTTGAACAGTGATCATATGGTATAAATTGCTGCTTTCAGGATTTTCAGCCCACTTATTTTAATGAACTAATTAAAACAGTGACCACTTGTTACATATTTAACTAGTATTTTATGACCTTCTACATTCTAAAGTAATCCTCCCAACACTGCCTGTAAATGAAATCACATTTATTTTTATTTAATTATGAGGATACAGTCGATGACGCAGCCTCCCTGGATGTTGCCGCTTTCCGAGAAGTGAAGCTGGATGAACTTTCCAAATCGACTGGAGTTGTTGTTGTAAACAGTTTTAGCATTTCCGAACGCTTCCATGATGGGGCTGCAAGGACAAAAACACATCATGTTATTGTGTTTTATATGTGTCCAACTAGGGGTGTAAGAAAATATCAGTTCTGCAATATATCGCAATATTTCATTTCACAATATTGTATCGATATCTTTAGGTAGTTATTCAAATGCAGATATTGTGGGGGTTCATTTTTGATTTTTTTGTTTTTCTCTTTTGTTTATATTTTATTTATTATTATTTAAAACTCTTTTATTAGATAATGTTAGTTCCTTTGCTGGGATTGCACAAAAATAATGTTATGATGTTAGTTATGAACTAATAGAATTTGAACATTTGAACAGGATCTTAAACTGTAATGTCTGTAAAACATAATTTAAGTTTTAACACTGGAACATTTTGTGATATAGCATTAGATCCTGTTGTGATCAAATAAAAATGTGTTAAGTATTTCTTTTGCATATTTCTGGTGTAATTCAATTCTTCAAGGAAATAATCTTTAAAAAAAAAAAGAAACTAAACCAATAAAAAATTGCCTTTTTAACAGTATCATGATATATCGGGATATATCGTATCGTGATCCTAGTATTGTGATTTGAATCGTATCCCCAGATTCTTGCCGATACACACCCCTATGTCCAACAGAGTATAGATAAGTCATGTATTGGTTTACAGATAGAGACCGGGTTTATGATAGATTGAGTTCATTTCTTGTATCTCTTCATGTGATTTTGTTCCTCTAGAAACATTTTGCAAGGATGCTAATGTTTGTTTCAGAAACTCCAGATTCTTATCATCTATGAGGTCAGTATGTTTGTCAGTGTTTTCCCCAAACTGTATTAATTCTTTCTTCTTTTAAATCAAATGAATGGGGTCATGGTTACTCTTCAGTGTTTAGATCTTTTCATCCACATTTAAAAGTACTAAATTATGGAGGAACTTTTCCCATCTGGCAGAAATACCATAAACTACTGCTTTATTCATACTTTTCCTCATGTATTATTGTGTATGCACCAGTTTTGTTTTGTTTTGTTTTTCACCTTATTTACTTCACTCACATGTACATTGCTGTTAGTAAATATTACTGTTATGATTGTATGAAGATAACGGCACATTTTCTGCTTCTATGTTGATATAGTTTACCTTTATTGTTCAGTTCTCATCAGTTTATTCACAGGTAAGTAAAATGCAAATCTTATTATGTAAGATATGAAGGAGATCTACGATGATGAGCACCCTGATAAACTATTACCAAGTAAATAACATTAAAATAAAGATTAAAATCACCAATATATCTAGTTTTGAGTAACAGTATTAGCATAGTATTAGAATATTCTATGCTGTTTATTCTATTGTATTGTGTTGCATTCTATTCTATTCTATTCTATTCTATTCTATTCTATTCTATTCTGTTCTGTTCTGTTCTGTTCAGCATTTACACACAACCTAAACTCAATATTTTAACTTTATTTACTTTCAGATACATCAAACGCGTAATAAATAGAAATAATGGCACATTTTACTTGGAATTCAAGAAGACTTAGTTTTTGTTGTTTTTATGATGCATTTTGTTAGTGTAATTTTCATACAGCCATGGTTACAGTATACAATAATTTGGTGTTTTTTATAATTTACAGAAATAAGCCAAATAAGGCCTTACACTCTGTATTATTTATTATTTTCCAGTTATTGTGTGCATTTAAAACTTAAATAAAAACTAAAACATATACATAAAGGAAATATAG
Source organism: Sphaeramia orbicularis (assembly GCF_902148855.1). NCBI lineage: Eukaryota > Metazoa > Chordata > Actinopteri > Kurtiformes > Apogonidae > Sphaeramia > Sphaeramia orbicularis. The sequence continues at coordinate 31,254,055 of NC_043978.1, forward strand.
GTCATCAAATGTAATGTGAATAAAACTTTAATACACCATTATCAAATCAGTCAGATTTTCATTAGTAGTAATGGTGAAAACATCATCTGCTGCTGCATCTTTTGTTGTTGTGTTTACTTCAGTGTACTAACAAACAGCTCAGAAGTAACAACCACATAGAAATGGACCACTTTTGGTCTGTTTTGTACCTGCTCTGTACGATGGCCTGCTCCACTCGGGTGGTTTTCTCAGAGGGAGGCGTCCCGGCTGAGTTCTGGCTCATCACCGACAGGAACTGAAGCAACAGTTTAGTGCTTTCCGTCTTACCAGCCCCGGACTCACCACTGAAAAAACATAATCGCACAGAAACACACAGACACACACAAACCAATCCAATTTAATTACATACACTGTGACCTTCTGTGACATTCCCATATCTCAGATTGGACCGGGTGTTTAATTGATATTGAGGTTTGATAGCTTATTGCATTAGCTCCCAGTCTGCCTCAGTTAGAAAACCAAAGGAGACAAAGGCTGAGTGAAACTGGATATTTAACTCTAACCAGCAGATCGACTCTATATTAAAGCATCTGACTCCCCGAACTTGAACTCTGCTCGCTTTCAATCACAAATCAACATCTCGCATCAATATGTCTGAAAAGTGGCTACACCCGCCTTCTGCTATAACCTTCATTTTATCTGAGGTCATTTTCTACTCATGTCTATATGACGCAAGGGCGACTCCAAACAAATTAATGTGCTCTAATCCAGAGGTTGCCAGGCTTTTTTTCGTTAGAGCTCTCTTTGTTTGGATCTGCATTAGGCTGAGATGCCTCCACCCACACACAACACAAGAATAAAATAACAAACACATATTGGCGAACATTATCATCAAGTGTAAGTTTACATATTTATATTACAGCACTGAGCTCAGAGTTCAGAGAGCAGTTCTCACATGTTCAGGCATCTATCTTTTATTTTTATTCATTCATTTACTTCCTAAAACCTAATTTTCAAAGATGGAGAGGTACAAGTAGGTTTGTTGTTTTAGCAAGAGTATAATGATATAATGGTATAATGTACATATATAAATTAGCATTAAAAACAAGAATTTTAGGAAAAAACTGACTGAAGTATCTATTATTTAGTATGATCTTCATTTATTTACTGAACTAATCTTCTAATTTACGCCAGGTTTCATTCAGCACATCCAATATTTATTATTATTTGGTCACAGAGATCACACTCATGTAGTCATATTTTTGAATGAATTTTTAATGCTGTACACATTATTTCACTCCATTTAATTTCTTTATTTTAATAAAAAGACTGATAATAACAAGAACAAAGCTAAGAATGGCTGAAAGCTTCTGTACAATACGATATATAAAATGAATTGCAACAAATACAGACATACCAGAGGCATAAAGGAGTAAAAACATGAAACAAGACATGGCAATAACAGCTGCAAAAGTTACCACATTTGTGCAGTGTTAAAATAAAATAATAAAGTTGCAAGAAATGGTTGTAAGAGTAAAAAAATAAATAAAACAAGAGAAATTAAAATAAATAAAATTAGCAACTAAACCCTGAAAATGTCTCAGTGGTAGTAATATAGATTGTTGGAGGACTGTTTACTAGAGACAGATGATTATTCAGTTTGGTTCTTCCAGATGCAGATTTAATGATTAAATACCTAGAGTGTGATGTTCAGCAAGTCACTTTTTTTTTTTTAATTTATGTGCAGTCCAACAGCTGTTCAGTTCATACAGAATTATATGTGTAAAAAAAAAAAAATGGAGGAAGGACTGTGATGATATGGACTGATTAATCGTGTTCTGAAGTACTGTTATCGTACTGGCTTTTAAAAACTCATTCTTATCTGTACAATTGACAATGCTAAAGTATTTTATACATACACAGTAACAGCTGTTAATAGTAATGATAATTTTAACTGTTTCTTTGGATCAAAAAGCCTGAGAATCATTCCTACATTAATGCAGTTGAAGTAATTATCTTACAGTGATCAAATAGTTGGTTTACAGTGCAGTTCATTTTGGGGTTTTCAGTCCTGAGGCTGCGGTTATATGCATTTGGAAATAATTTTCTCATAATGAAAATGACAGAAAATGAATAAAACTGGAAGTGAAGCTGCACTTATTTAACAGCCTGGTGATGTAGGGAGAAAAGGAAGTAAGTCTGACACTTTTGTACTTTTATAGAAACTGTACAGAGAAGCTACCAGAGGTGACAATTAGGAAAAACCTGTTCTACTTGTACTTTAGAGTTGGGACCACTAGGTATTTCTCACAGTTACAGCAACATTCATTGTAATGTAACAGAAACCACACCACCCATCTTGTTTTTATTCACCACTACTGAAAGCTTAACCCTGTATCAGAAAAGCGACTATTTTTGGCACTGATGTTGGTCCAGTGTTCTAAAAGTGATGTTCTATTGTTCTAAAATACATGTTCCTTTCACCTTACATGTTGTTTATCTTGTATTTTTAATATTTACTTCTTGGATTTTTTTTTTTTTAACATTTACGGACAAGGAACCAAATATGGTAACTTAATTGACCTTGATTTTCTATATGACAATAAAAAATTTTTGAAAAATGTCACAAAAGCAATAAAGTCTTATTACGTCCTCCAATAACACACTAAGGCTGACATGTTGAATTTCAGAGTGTTTCAGTGGTCGCTATTCCTTTGGAAATCTGCGCAAAACTTTACCAATATTTACTAAATGTTGATAAAACAGAAGTGCGTAATGTCGGTTTATCCATTAAATCACAAATGTGACATGATATGTTTATTTATTATCCTGAGATGACACAAAAAGTCATTCCATGAACATGGCGGCAAACATAAATATTATGTTGATTTACAGATATATTCATTATTATTATATATTACCCCTCTATCCCGTACTAAATTTAAAAAAATGATTTGGTTTCCTGGTGTATCCACACATACAGCACCATGTTTCTTTTAAAACTCTTCCTCTTCACTTGTTGTAACGTTGTTGTTTTTTTTTTTTTATTCACATGACTCCAGTTGTGGAAAAAGGTCTTTCCATTGCAGTTTTGTGTGATATACTATTTGCACTATGCCCAAAAAAAGACCTCTTGCCAGCTCAAAAACTTTTAATTGAAAAACAAGAGTTTTGGTGAAATTGTCGTTTTTCCATTAGGTAAATTTTTTTGCGTAAGTTATATTCACGCAATTTGAGGGTCAATGGAAAAGCAACCAATGAGTGCCCTATGAAGGGTTAAAATAAATATACCCCATTACCACAAACAGAACTAGTATTCGAGCCATAGACAGTTGGCAAATTAAAGACTTGGTTATAATAATCATCTTCCTGTAGTGATAAATTTGACCTGGATGCATGTGACCAACCACTGTAAGTGTTTTCAGTACCTATAGACTCCGTGCAGAGACATGAAAAATGCATGTGTAATTCAGTCTAAGTAGGACAGCAGGAAGAGCAAAAATGGAACTACCGTTTCACTCAGTGCATGATGGGATAGGCTGCAGTCCCCTGTGGCCCTGAACAGGTAACAGGTAAAAGATATAAAGGGCGGATGATCTATTTTCTTAAACGACAAGATGAGGACATGAGGTGTGGATTTCAGGTAAAGTAGTGAAGTAGTGGATAATAAACCCGTTTACCTGATGAGGACACACTGGCTGTCGTGGCGTTTCCAGATGCAGCGGTAGCATTCGTTGGCCACGGCAAAGATATGAGGCGGCAGCTCCCCCAAGTGATGTTTGGAGTACAGGTCCACCCTCTCCGGATCATACAGACCTGGGATCTGTTTGTAGGGGTTAACAGCTGCCAAGATGCTGCCGATGTTTGTCTGTAGAAAGACAAGAAAAAGAGAGTATTGTAGTATTTTTGTATAAAAGTATAACTCACATGATTTTGCATATGCATCAAGAGCGGCATAAAATGTAATAATTTATGAGTCTAAGTGTGCCAAAATGGCATAATAAGCCCTTGAAATGCAAAACAAAACAAAAAAACAAAAACAAAAAAATCTCACAAAGTTTCATCAATACATTGTAAATTTGTGAAAAATATACCAGACACAGACTCACAAAAAGTGTCTTGGAGCCCATCCATTCTTTATTCATTGCATTTTTCCCCATATTTTTGCCATTTGCAGTCCTATTTAAACAAATTCCTCCCAGAGACTCCTTCTCAGTACAACATGTAGGGGTATACTCTCCTAGAAAAATCACAAACTATATTGATACCCACCAAACACAAGACATTTGTCAAAGGTGTAAAACATCTGTTGAAACTTTTCTACACATGTTTTGGGATGTCTGGTCCTAGAAGACTTTTGGAAATTTGTTATCATGACAACTTCTGAAAATTCAAAAAATAAAATCTGCATACTTGGTGCTCCCAGAACATGACGCAGTATAGGGAATATTATATTTTTTTTACTGGCTGAAGGGTATTGTCATCAGTTTGTCTTCTGTCCGTCCGTCCATCTGTCTGTCTGTATGTGCAAAAACTTTGGTGTGCACTGATAATTTCAGCCAGGGGTTTTCAAGTATGCAAACGTTACGTTTTTATCTTACTTGCAAGTACTGCATCAAAAAAACACGTTGTTAAGAAAAGGAAATCCGAGGAAGAAAACACTAAATAAATGAACTTCTGTCCTTCTGCACTCCAGAGAAAATACTGTTTTTTCTATTTGTTTGGAAGAAAAGCTACAAACCAAACATGAATGGGCTGTTATGGTCACTCCAGTGTTATGCCCTCTGGTTCTAGGTAGTGGCAGGTCTCTGTCTCCCCCTCCCTTCCTCTCTCTCCTCAGGTGTGTGTGTGTGTGTGTGTGTGTGTGTGTGTGTGTGTGTGTGTGTGCGCGCGTGCGTGCATGCGTGCATGTGTGTGTGTGTGTGTGTGTGTGTGTGGTGTCAGACAGGTGTGACCAGTCTAATCAGCTGGAGTTGGCATTTGAGCAGGTGGCAGTAATCAGGCCGTTTACTCCTGCTCCTGTAAAGACAGACTCTGCACACCACTCTGTGTCACAGTCAGTTCTGATTCTCTGTTTTGTCTAGTGCACAGGTATCAAACATGCGACCCGGGGACCAAATCTGGCCCGCCAAAGGATCCAGTTTGGCCTGTGGGATAAATTTGTGAAATGCAAAAATTCCACTGAAGATATTAACAGTCGAGGATGTTAAAATCATTTTAGGTCAATTCAATCTAAAGTGGGTCAGACCAGTGAAATACTGTCATAATAAACTATAAATAATGATTAATAATATTTTTCCCTTTGTTTTAGTGTAAACAAAGTAAAATTACACAAAAATGTTTACATTTACAGACTAGCCTTTCACAAAAAATGTGAATAACCTGAACAAATAAGAACAGCCTGAAATGTTTTGAGAGAAGTATGTTGAATTTTACCAATGTTCTGTCTGTTACTAGATGTTTTGTGTATTTTTAGATCCACTGTGAACTGTAAGTTGTGGTGAACATGTATAAATGATAAACTATGGTGCAATATTGTTAAAATTGCACTTATTTTTCTTGAGAATCTTCAGGTCGTTCATATATTTTTATATTATGTTCAAGTACAGTTCATAGATGTAAACATTTTCATTACGGAATTTTACTTTTTTCACTCAAAAACATAGAGAAAACTTTGGAGTTGATATTATTTATAAGTTCTTATCCTAATATTTTACTAGTCTGGTCCACTTTATATCATATTAGGCTGTATGTGGCCCCTGAACTAAAATGAGTTTGACACCCCTGGTCTAGCGCCTTTGCTTTGCCTTTGCTTTTGCCTTATTCCACCTACTTTCCCTTTCAGTCTGGACTCCTGCCTGCTCATACCCACACCCGGATTCCTCCGCTCCAATCCTCCGCTGTCTGAGTCTATGTCTGAGTTCTGGATCCACCCGCAACCCCCTCCCTCAACCACCGAAGTAACTCCACTGTGCCGAGCAACACGCCAACACCACACACCACCAATCTCCAGCTGTGACCTCTCTTACCCCCTCTCTACTTTCGGCTGTGTAGTCATTCAGTTTAGAATAGAATATAGAATATCTTTACTGTCATTGTACATGTACAACGAAATTAAACAAGTGCAATCATCCAAGGTGCCATAAAAAAGTATAAATAATGTACAAAAACTAAAATATGAAAGAAAAACCTTAATGGCATAAATATCTAAAAAAAAAATAAAATAAAAATAAAAATAAAAAAAAAGCAGCATAAAAAAAGTGTTACTAGAAGTATAAAAGACACATAAAACATCATCATATACTCTGGACAACATTCAGCATTCCACACAATTAATGAATATCCAGCAGTATTCAGTGCAATTATGGCCCTGGGATAAAAATAGTTTTTTACACCGTTTGTGTTGGCCTTTAGTGTCCGGAAACGTCTGCCAGAGGGTAAAAGTTCAAAAAGTGGAAAACCAGGGTGAGTTGCATCCCTGATAATGTTCCGTGCCCTCCTGAGACTTAGGGTTAGGGTTAGTAGCCTTATACCTGCTATTGTTGCCCTGCTTTCCTGCCTACTTTATTTTGGTACGTTCTAGTGTTAGTTATTCTGCCTGCTCTCGAGAGGGCTCCTGAATCCTGTGTTCCTTTATTGAGTATTTAGTTTGACCCCAAACCTCACTTCCGGTTCAGTTGTAATCCATAACCTGTATATCTCTTGTACAATAAAAGGTTTTTTTGTTTGTTTTTTTTTACCTCACTTTGTTTGTCGTGTCTGTTACCCTGCTCTTGAGTCTTATTAGTGGATCCATAACACTCAAAGCTTAACTGCAGACAGTATAATTTTATTTAATTTGACTCAAGTGTACCCATGGTTATTGGGTTTTATATATTGTCATGTGTTATTGTCTAATGACCCTGAATGATTTGATTGGTGACCACTTGACTGATTGATTGATTGATTGATTGATTGATATATTTATTTTGAATATGAATGTCAAAACAGAAGAAAATTAACAAAACACTTAAACATAAGACATATAATACGTATTCAAAAAGGAGTGAGAAGAAGTCTAACTTTTAAACTTCCACCCCTTCTCCTTATATAATTAATAACAATATTAACCTTCCTAGTCTAAGCATATCTATACTATATACTATAATATGACTGATAGGCGGTCAGGGGGTGGGTGCAGTGGGTGACAGGGTTGTTTCATTTTTTTTTTTTTTTTTTGAGAAAAATGGAATGTGTCTGTTTTGTGCATATTTCATACTGTGCTGTATCAACATACACGTAAAAAAATCCTGTTGTTTTTACAGAAAAAAACTGGCAGCTGTGGTTTCCAGAACAATACTGTAACAAACACATCCAACTGTAAACATATTTACCGAGTAACATGTAGATTTAACATTTTAAACATGTAGATTTAACACTGGATTTAAATGGTAAATGGACTGCACTTATTTAGCACATTTTCTACACCTTGATGGTGTCCAAAGCACTTTCCAAAACCACCAGGTCCAACTGGGAGCAGTTTAAGGTTCAGTGTCTTCCATGGACACTTTGACATATGGACAGTCAGAGACAGGATTCGAACCACCAACCCTTTGGTTATTGGACGAGCCATTCTACCAACTCTACCAACCTATTAATTTATAAATTTAAAATGTTATATTGTGAAATGTTTACTTTTATATATATATATATGCAAATACGCCATTATTTCAACTTTATGATCTTGCAATTTAAATGTCACCACATTGTTTTTCAATTTACAGTTTATTTTCTAAAAACAATAGAAATACATCATTTCTACATACAAATCTGGTTTTGCTCACATACTCTTCCTGTAAAAACTACAGCTATATTTGATTCAATCATTGACACAAAATTTTTTTCAAATAAACAACTTTGCATTGTATTGTCACTTATAGTTTTTTTATGTTGCAATTTTACAACTTCTTGGTGTTAATTCTATAGTCATTGTTTACAGTGTATCTTTACCAAAAAAAGAGAAAAAAAACATGTAGCAAGTTACTATGTATTTTAACGTATACAGTAAGAATACAGAAAAACACACTCCAACAACATGCATGTGAAATATTAAAGTATTTCGGCGTTGTATTGATATTAATCTACATCTGGGATAAAGGAACACAGCAGGGTGGAGACATGATGGAGGGGAGTGTTTGATTTCTGTTGCAAACTATTCATGCTTCAACAGTCACCTTGTTTTTTCACCTCTCTGCTCTAGACATGCAAAACACCTCAGGTCAGCGTTCCTTCCATCGTGTCGTATTACCCTCCCTGTGCATTATGAGTACTACATGCACACAAAACTGTGCCATAAATGTATGAACACACTCTGACACAGAAAGCTGATCCACACAGGGTAAATTCTTATGATCAGCTTAAGGGAAATCCTTGAATGGACAATATTTCATCATCTAGATTAGATCATACTCTGGGAGGCTGATGTTTGTCTGCTGGATGTTAATCCTTCAGGTCTGCAGGCTTTCCAAATGTCTGACTTTGAACAGATCACCGTAAACATGAGTAAAAAAGTTTGGTATCTGCTTCACAGAAGTGCTGGCCTTGACCATGATTAATACATTTCATTATCACAGCAGATATTGGCTTTTTTTTTTCCAAATCATTTATGGTGGTGATAAAACCCCTGAGGTAAAGTGGGAAGTGGAGCTTTATGGACATCAGCTAATGCATCTATTTATTATAAAGAGGAAGACAAACAAATTACAGCAGCAATTCGTTTCACTTGTGATTATGGTTTCACTCACTCTGACTGTAGAGTACTCTGATATTATGATGGAATAAACAGGTAAAAGGAAAAATAATCTAATACTGACCTACGTTAGTGGCCACAGTGGAGGAATGAAACAAAATGGAATAAAAACAGGGGAGGAGTTTTATTGGTTTAATGTTCATTTTAAATAAAAGTTCCTAAAAGCCTTTTCTCTCCTGTGAGCAATTATAAGAGTAAAAGGAGCCAACCAAGGTCATTAATTCAAGTAAATCCACCACTTTAATGTCAATATGTTATAGTGTATATTAACAGTTGGCTGTTTGAATATACAGGTCTAATTTCTTTAAATATGTACAAAAAGATAAAATATGAGCAACAATTGAATCATCATGAACTATGCAAATCATAATAATCAGAATTAATCAGAATTTCACATAAAATTCCCATAGAACTCATAGCCAAATATTATGCTCTTTCAGTATTTCTACATATTATTTTGATGTAGAGTACTGTGTTAAACTCTTAAAGCACAAATATGTTTCACAAGATCATTATGACATATTAGAATGTACATTTTTGTCATTTTTATTACTACTACTACTACTACTACTACTACTACTACTACTACCACTACTACTACTACTACTACGACTACTACTACTACTACTACTATGACTACTACTACTACAACTACTACTACTACTACTACTACAACTACTACTACTACTACTACAACGACTACTACTACAACTACTACGACTACTACTACTACTACTACGACTCCTACGACTACTACTACTATGACTACTACTACTACTACTACTACTACTACTACTACTACTATGACTACTATGACTACTTCTACTACTACTATGACAACTATGACTACTACTACTACTACTACTACGACTACTACTACTACAACTACTACTTCTACTACTACAACGACTACTACTACTACTACAACTACTACTACTACTACTACAACGACTACTACTACAACTACTACAACTACTACTACTACTACTACTACGACTACTACGACTACTACTACTACTACGACTGCTACGACTACTACGACTACTACTACTACTATGACTACTACTACTGCTACTACGACTACTACTACTACAACTACTACTACAACTACAACGACTACTACTGCTACTACTACGACTACTACTACTAATAATAATAATAATAATGATACACAGACTAAAGTGTCCAGTATTTAGTCTTATCCCCCTTTTTACTTAACACATATTAAATTCTATACTGCATTGATCTTCTGATATGTTTAATTAATTTTTGTCATTTTTTAAATTGTTTTGGCTACTCTCTGTCTCAAGTTCATGTTTTTGTGTGAGTTTTTAACACAGTGCACAACATTTTCTTGTGTTTTATTATAGTATCCTAATACAGAGAATGAAAAATAAATATTATGTTCTTTTCAAACCTGCAAAAAGATGGCCTGGGGAGTCTGACCAATACTGTATCATGTGAGACTGGATTCTTGTCTTGCATTTCCATTTTGACAAAGTGTAAAAATCCTGCAGCATTTTCTGTTGCATAATTGTACAGAGGGTCTTGTGCATATGTGTGTCATTACAACTTTACAAAACTAACAAACCTAACGCTGGCTTTAGACTATTGCACAGGACGGTAGATAAACCACCTATCTATAGACAGAGCTCACAGAAAGGGAGTCTAGTTCTTTAAAAATATCTGACTTACTACTCACACCTATCTCTACTTCAGGCAGATGAGTATCTTAAGATGATTTATGTTTCCTACTGAAAGCCTCACACACGGACAGGAAAAGGAGGAAGATAATGCAAAGACACCACATTCTCAAAAAGCACACACAGATCAGTGTTTATGGCATATGTGAGTGCACTTACATAGATGTTGTCCTTCTGGTAGCGCTGGTACAGGTTGTGCATGATGGCAGCCTCATGCAGCTCAGCCAGTGTCGACATGTCCTCGACCCCATCGATGCTGGACTGGTGCATCGCGTACACCCGCTCCCTGGTGACCTCAGCCTGCTGCAGGTACAACACCTACGACAGGACAAGACAAGACATAATCATTAACATATCCAGCACTGTGTTAATGTCTTCTACTTGTTACACAGTTTTCTTCGATTAATTGCTGCTTCAGCTTGATTGATGTGACCTCCCCATAATTACAGCCATATCTGCTGATATTTTAAGCGGCACATTTAGTGTTTTAATAGATACACAAAACTCATTTCAAGAGCAGTTGTGACATTTTTCTAAAATGCAGTAAATCTATCATTTCCTATTTTGCTCCAACCATTATTTAACCCAAGAAGACCCACACCGTAAAAAATGGCTGTAAAATTAACACCAAAAAGTTGTAAAACTGCAACATAAAAAAACTGTAAGTGACAATACAAAGCAAAGTTGTTTATTTGAAAAGATTGTTGTGCTAATGATTGAATCAAATATAGCTGTAGTTTTTACAGGAAGAGTATGTGAACAAAACCAGATTTGTATGTAGAAATGATGTATTTCTATTGTTTTTAGAAAATAAAACTAAATTAAATTACAATGCGGTGCCGTTTGAATTGCAAGACTATAATGTTGAAATAACGGCATATTTGTAAACATTTGTAAAATAAACATTTAACAATGTAACATTTTAAATTTGTAAATTAATGGGTTGGTAGAGGTGGTAGAGCAGCTCGTCCAATAACCAAAGGGTTGGTGGTTCGAATCCTGGCTCTAACTGTCCATGTGTCAAAGTGTCCATGGAAGACACTGAACCCTGAATTGCTCCCAGTTGGACCTGGTGGTTTTGGAAAGTGCTTTGGACACCATGAAGGTGGAGAAAATGCGCTAAATAAGTGCAGTCCATTTACCATTTAAATCAAATGTTGAATCTACATGTTTAAAATGTTAAATCTACATGTTTAAAATGTTAAATCTACATGTTACTTGGTAAATATGTTTACACTTGGATATGTTTGTTATAGTATTGTTCTGGAAACCACAGCTGCCAGTTTTTTCCCGTAAAAACAACAGGATTTTTTTTACAGTGCAGTGCTACTTTTGTGGCACTTCCAAAATAGTTTTTTTCTCTATATTTGAATTTTCCTCAGTGATTTATCACCATTGTAATATTATCCTCTGTATTTTGTGTTTTTTTGTGTGTAAATCATGTATTTTCCTATATTTATTTCAGTGATCATGTAGATGTTTGTAAAAGCTTGGATTGAAGTTGAGGGTTATTATATCAGAAACAGAGAGAACTGAAGAAAAAGTGACTTTTTCAGTCAAATCTGTCTTTAATTGAACATAAACAAAGTGTGTCCATTCACTGTCATTGATCAAACTCCATGGGTTTTACTGGTGAATCAATGTTGTAGAAGGTGACAGTGTTTCTATGTTCACTATGCAGCCTCTGAACATCCAACTCCATACTTTTTTTACACTCCATACTTTTCATTAAAAGAACACCAAAGAGTAAGAAATACTGCAACATGCACAGTAAAGAAGGTCTACATCTCTGTTTCCTCTGAAAAAAATTGCTATCACTTTTGAACAGAAGTGGGCATCAAAATGTGAATCACCTTCCAGTAACTGTGCATGGTCACTGATTCCCCAGTTACTAGTTCTGATTTCTCTTTAATATGGTTTGGATTATAGTATTTGCCATTTTCTGATGAACATGAATAGACAGAGAACATGTAAACTGGATTTTGCACGTTCTCATCCGACTTCCTCCCACTGTCCAAAGACATGCACTAATAGGTTAACTGGTCAGTCTACAGGGGTTGGACAAAACAATGGAAACACCTTCACCTCAAGATGATAATGCCCCAATCCATACAGCTAGAATTGTTAAAGAATGGCATGAGGAACATTCTAATGAAGTTGAGCATCTTGTATGGCCGGCACAGTCCCCAGACCTCAACATTACTGAGCATTTATGGTCAGTTTTAGAGATTCAAGTAAGACGTCGATTTCCACCACCATCGTCTCTAAAAGAGTTGGAGGGTATTCTAACTGAAGAATGGCTTAAAATTCCTTTGGAAACAATTCACAAGTTGTATGAATCAATACCTCGGAGAATTGAGGCTGTAATTGCTGCAAAAGGCGGACCTACACCATATTAAATTATATTTTGTTGATTTTTTAAGGTGTTTCCATTATTTTGTCCAACCCCTGTATGTCACCCAAAGGTGTGAATGTGACAATGAATGGTTTTTGTCTGTATATTTCAGCCCTTCGAGGCCTCTGGTAGCTGAGATAGGCTCTGGGATCCCTATGACCCTCTTGAGAACTAAGCCATTTAGAAAATGAACATCAAGAGACCCTGATTATCAGCCTTAGAAAAGCCCATTCAACCAGAACATTCCTAATTTATTGTGAAGTTCAGTTTTTCTAAACCTGTTCGACAATGACATGAACTGAACTTACAAATGGCCAAAAATGGAACCAGTACAATCAAAGGAGTATCATTTTGCCTTTTAAATACTATGTGTAGCACTTCATCAGGTTATGACCAACATTAATATAATAAAAGTCAAAAATTAAGTGAAACTGGACATATAAAATGGTGCAGCGCTACTCATGCGCACTAGCAAAAAGTGACTCTATCCATGTTTTTATGAATGAAACGCTCCAGATACATTCCTTCCAAATCACGCATCTTACTTAATTTCCTGCCTTGTAGTTTTAATGATATTAAAAATTGAAAGAAAAAAAGAAAAAAAAACTGGAGTGGCCCTTTTTTCCATCTACTGGTAATTTCCTGTATATAGTAAGAATTATATCTTTTAAGCACATTTTAAGTTGGCCTCAATCTCACTTTTATTTAATATTAGTCTAGTATTATTGTAGAATATTTTCCAGTCTAGTTTCAAGTAGTCTGGTGTGTAATCTTTACTAACATCAGGACATAAAGTTGGTCCAATAAGAAATGTAAAAGGCCTCTAGAGCCAGTGTTTGGTTTTTCAGGGATTCTTTGGGTTTTTGGCATATACAGACAAAAATATATCCAACAACACATCATAAAATGCGTATAAAGCGATGTTACTGGGTAGATACTATTCATGAGTTAAACTTGCTTTGGCTGCCATATCATGCAGAAATGTTCACATTTCCTGTCAGTGAAACCTTTTCCAGTTGTAAGTGTGTCATCACATCATTCGGTACATTTGACTGGGATGGTGAGAACGTCTGTTTCCATTTTAGTAAAATAAGCATTTGTGCTAACAAGGTCACACAATGTAAGCATATTATTTGCTAGATAATTCAGGTTCAGTCACTTTCGGACCAAAACAGACAAGAATTGGATCTGGATTAAATCATTTTTGTAAAACCTTGAGATATTTTTCACCAATAGTTGAAAAACATTTTGCAGCATTAAGTTTCTGACATGTTTGGGCAGATCCAGAACATATGAAGTTACAGGCTTTTTAATTATGGCGATAATAACTCTTGTCCACACTCAAGCATCGTGGTGCATGATGGTAATTGACCATAATGCTGGATGCCATCTGCTAGAAAACCAAAAAAGGAGAGGAAGAAGAACTCACTAATACATTAGTAAAAAATATAAGAATAAACATGATGAATAAAAGCCCCTTAACCTATAAAGACCGAGTGCTACTTTTGTGGCAGTTCCCAAATAAATTTTTCTCTATTTCTACATTTCTTCACTGATTTATCACCTGTTTTTTTTTTGTTTGTTTTTTTTATAAAATCATCCTCTGTATTTTGCATTTTTTGGTGTAAATCATGTATTTTCCTATATGCAATTCACAGATCATGTAGATGTTCATGAAAACTCAGAGTTAATTCAAAGTTAATTGTATCATAACAGAGAAAAATGAAGAAAATGTTACTTTTTCAGCAAAGACATTGCTAACTGAATGTAAAAACAAGTGTCTCCATCCACTGTCATTGATCCAACTCCGTGGGTTTTACTGGTGAATCAATGTTGTAGAAGATGGCGGTGTTTCCACGTTCACTACTGAGCCTCTGAATGTCCAAATGGGTCATATCTGATGACTATGAAAAAATGACAAACTGCATTTTTACACCAATTATTTACATGTATTAATAGGATTAGTGGCTCAATTGGTATTAAGGAGTTTATATCTGTAGATGGTTTGTGTCGCCGGTGGCTGTTTGGGTCTTTATGGGTTAAATCTTAAACACTGGACCTTTAAGTGTATCTGCTATTTCATCTGTATTATATTGTGTGATAAAACTGAACGTTGTGCTGTATTGCGTTGATTTTCTGCCTTATTGCGTGATTCTGCTGATGTTATTTGACAGTATGTTGAAGGACAAAACATGTAATATCCCATAATTTCTGTTCTGTGTCTGCCAACCCCCTTCACTCAGAGGTACATATCGGCAGTTGATCTGTTAATGACACTTACTGGAGGTAATAAATACTGTGTCTGGTTCAAAGTAGAGAAGAGCTGCATACAAATGAGCTCAGAGCACATAAAAAAAGATGCTAATGTTTTTTTTTTTGTTTTTTTTTTGTTTTTTTTTGTTTTTAACTAGCTGCTTGTGATGCAATATGACGAAAATCCACATGACGAGGAGCTTCGCGGCTCCTCCCTCCCCAGACCCCATCTCATCTATGTCACTGATCACCATGGCAACTGGAGAGTAAGGGTACAAGACGGGTGGGAAGAGGATGAGTAAAAATAAGAAGAAGAAGGCAGTGAAGAAGAGAATGAGTAGCAGATCTGATGTGGCAGGAGCTGACAGGTGAAAGCAGTTCGGTGCATATTCAGGTCAGAAACACACATGCTGTTACAAGAATCCCTGTCTGTCTTTACAACACGCATTTCACTACCCGACCTGTACCGGAAACCATGTGAGAAAATACTACTTCCTGTCACCAGTACTTCAAAATAAAAGGGTTCTAGATTGAATTAATGTTATCATTCATATTGCCAGTGCTGAAAGAGAGGATTCCAATTATTTCTTAGATGACAAACAGGATGAAAACTCCAAGGCACTCTCTTTATGCATTAAAGGAACATCATGGACCATCCTGATGAAGGCCAGAAGAGTTTAAGCCAAAACCCATTTAAGTGTTTTTTAAGGTCTATACATGACAATGCTGTGAGAATAAAGGCATTTTAATGCTTGGAGTTTCCTTCCTGTTTGTTATCTACTTTATGAATCCCTATTTCCAAAGAGCACCTCAAACAAACTCTTTTTTGGGTCCTAGAAGCATTCCTTCCCATGACTTTCCAATTATTTCTAATTAAATAATACACATTTTCTTTTGTAAAAAGAGTGTATCGTATGGTGCTAATGAAATAAAAGATAAGCTAAATTTTCTTCATTAATTAAATGAACTCCATGGGCTCCGTCCTCAAGCATCTTCACCCAAATGTAGAAAAGTAGAGTTTTTCAGTACAGACATACCTGACCAGGAGGTAATTATATATGCATTACATCATCTTCTTTCTCCTCTACTTCGCAAAGGTTTTTCCTCACAACAACCCCATAAATATTGAACTTTAAACAGGTCATAAGACTTCAAACTCTATTCGTCTCAGTGTGTTTGTTTCAATCTAAAATGTTTCTATTAAAATTGCTGTTTTTCTTAGACTATTTACAACTAATGCCATAAATGTAACAACATTTGTCCTCTTTCATACAATGTGATGAACAAAGCCACTGATGTACAGAATCAGAACCGTGAGTCTCAAAGTGACAGGAAGTCCAACAAACTGCACCTTTAAAAACAGTAATCAATTGGAGTGGGCACTTTAGCTCAAATGCAGAAAAAAACTTCCCATTACAGTACATTTATTATAGTTTATATTTATTATAGAACATAAAATTTACAGTCATGGCCATAAGTATTTGGATAGTGAAACAAATTTAATAATTCTGTCTCTGAACAAAAGTAGACTTTTCAGAATCAGCATTTCCAGGGAAGAAACTCAGTGTTTGGTGGTGTTCATGGGGTTCCACACTTCAGGCAGTATTCAAATGGGAAAGATTTCCATAAGAGTATCAAAAAGAATCCTCATATTTATAACAATCTTAGTTTTTTTGAGCCTCTGAAACACACTTCATATCCATTTTGGTGACATACAGGCAAAACTAATAGGTTTATGTCACCGTCCAAATACTTATGAACCTGACTTTACATCATCAGATTGACCCATGTCTCCTTTTCCTTGTGATGGCAATATTTTGGTGATTTGAGGTACTGGTCGCAGCTCAGAAAACTGAGTCCCTCTGCTACTAAATCATAGTTGCTTGGTATCCGTGCTACACTGACAAAACAAACAAAAGCGCACAAAAACACATCTAAAATCAACAAGAGCTGCTGGATTACTGCATGGACAAATGCCGCCTTAGTATGTCATGTAGACTCATTTACTTTCATATATTCATTTGATGCACAACAAAAAAAGTAAAAGTTGTAGCATTTATTTTAAGTGTCAAATACATACACACACTGACATTCCGACTCCATCACATTCTATTACATTTCTACTTTAACTACTTGTAATCCTTCCATTTGATTACAATCAAGTGTAGCTAATTATGTTTCCACTGACATAGTGTTAAAACCATTTATGTAACATTTGTCTTTACCAGAATCAGGAGTACAGCCAATGTTTAGCCATGTCACTAGCAGCCACATATAACTCCTATTACTTTTTAGGTTTAATTCAATTCGGTTAATGTGTGAAAAAAACTATAACTAGGCTTTTGCTTTGCAGATGAAGGCAAGGCAAGTTTATTTGTATAGCGTATTTCAGCAACAAGGCAATTCAAGGTGCTTCACACAGGACATTGAAATATAACGACAGGGAAAAAGAAACACATTTAAAACATTATAAAAGAAACATGTAAAAGGTGATTAAAAACAGCAAGTAAGAAAACAACACATAAAATCAAAAACACACACATATTAAAGTAAGAGTTGCAGTGCAGAGTTTTGAAAGATAATATAAAATTTAAAAAGTCAAAAGCCTTTTAGTCAAAGGCAGCAGTGAACAGGTGAGTCTTTAACCTTGACTTACAAGAACTCAGACTCTCAGCAGACCTGATATTTTCTGGTAGTTTGTTCCAGATACATGGAGCATAGAAACTGAACGCTGATTCTCCATGTTTAGATCTGACTTTGGGAACACAGAGCAGACCTGCACCAGACGACCTGAGTGGTCTGGATGGTTCATACTGGACTAGAAGGTCTCAGATGTATTTTGGGCCTAAACCATTCAGTGCTTTATATGCTAACAAGAGAATTTTAAAGTCTATTCTCTGAGAGACAGGGAGCCAGTGTAGAGACCTCAGAACTGGACTGATGTGGTCCACTCTCTGGATCTTGGTCCCTGTAAATATCAGTAAACCTGTCCCATTAGCATCCATGAATCACTGCTTCTTTGGTGAACTTAGTCCAGGTGGCGTTAATAGAAACAGATAATTGTTTGTTTTACTTGTGGATTCTTACATGTCCTACTAAATGTACCACAACTGTGTTGCTGCATGTTTTTTAGTCCAGCTGAGGGGGCATCTTCCGCTGTGATAGTGACGTCAACGCATATGTTCCCTTCTCAGTTATTTTGGGATTCGAGGGGCTCTGTGCAATGAGTGAATGTGTACCAAGCAGCAGGTCGATTTCAGGTAGAATTCTGCTGAAATCTTCTAGCTGTCATTCTATTCCTTACCAAAGGTAGTCTATTCATTCCAGCTAACTCTCCTTGACTAAGAATAGAAAACATGGCCTTTCATATACCCGCTTGTTA
The DNA here is from genome assembly GCF_902148855.1 of Sphaeramia orbicularis. Classification (NCBI taxonomy): domain Eukaryota; kingdom Metazoa; phylum Chordata; class Actinopteri; order Kurtiformes; family Apogonidae; genus Sphaeramia; species Sphaeramia orbicularis. Next base: position 31,272,555 of record NC_043978.1, read on the forward strand.
ATATGTCAGTGCAGTCTCAAAGCCAGCCTCCGCCCTCTGTATATGTGTGTTGCTGTAACAGATGTGCTGAAGTCTGTTCAGAGAGGTTTTGCTGTAGGCATTCAGACATCCTGTTCTTAAATAAATCTATTTCACTCCAGTAGAACTGTCTTCCACTGAGGCTCTTCACAGGGCTGTTGCGTGCAGACGACTCCCGGGCTGTTCAGACTCCAGCACTAACATCGTTTGCCAACTGTCTGCAAGTAAAATGTTGTTTGTGACCTACAAATGCAAACCTGTGCGCTATACACTGTAGTTTGTGAGTACTTTCCTTTCCTTTCCTCATATTGGCCGTGCACTTTTCACACCACATGACGGAGTCGTGAACCCATCGAGTCACTAACCTTTCCCAACTCACTCATCTGTGATGAATTGACCCAATTATACCCGGTCGTTCATTAGAGAGCACGGTTCCTATAGACTTCAGTGACTAACAGCTCTTCAATGTAACTATGAGCTCATATACTTGACTCTTTGTTAACCCACAACACTGAGCATGTGCAGTGCAACCAGACCTGGTTAATACTGGTTCATCACAGATACAAATACTGGTAGGAAGACACTCAGTGCTCAGATGTTGTATTTATAGGCAATGCTTGGTAGTTTTTTAGTGTTATTAAGCAAAAATTCCAGAAGTACCTCTGATGATTTCTACCCTCCACGGACCCTACATCCAGGCTGTGGAAAATCTACCCATGATGCACTCTTTGGCCAATTACAGATGTTTTCTTACAGGTTAAATACATGATTACTGTAATTGCTGCTGTAAGAGCTTTAATTACACATCATTGACCAGGTTCAGTCAGATGTGATGTGACTCTAGCCCGGCCAGCCATTCGGTTTTCTCAGTGTATTCAATACTGAGAAAACAGTCTGGAATCCAGCCAGTCACTGTGAAATATGCACTATCTATTCTATATACTGACCAATCACAAGTCTGGGGGGTGGGTGTTTGGCAATGTGTCAAACGCACCGACTACTTTTTGTTGCAAATCAAAGTCAGTTCCAAGTCCACAAATGTCTTTACAACTGCTGTCGGTTGTTTACTTGATTCAAAAATAAGGATTGAATTACAGATTACACCCTGTTTTCTCAAGTTTCTCTGACAAAAGTGACAGTAATCATATCCATCTTATCTGCGATTGGTTTACTCAGCACCTGTTAGTCCTGCCTTCATATTTGGATTCAAGCCCCGCGATTTTCTCATTGAAAAAGACGGATGGGTGGCCAGGCTACTATGACTCCAGTTCAAGTTCAAGAATCTTTTCCATGCCTAAGGGGGTGAACTGTGTGCAGTCAACAGAATAACATAAAGTGCAGCCAGCATTTAGAACTACCAAAACAATAAATAATAGAAACATCACAGTGAATCATTTGAAATTCCCATTGTAGCAGTTTGTCTTGCAAGATGAGAAACAATCAGACTGAGGCGATCACGACCACACTCTCAGCTGCTGCTGCATGTCACCATTATCAGTACCATCCCATAAAACTCTCTTCACGGTTTCACACAGAAACTTCATTTTCAAAACTTTTATTTGGAATTCATTGAAACTAAAATTCATCGGACCAAGAGAAGAGCACTGCAAAGGGAAGATGTATATTTTCAATTGTCATTTTTCCCCTTTTTCCTGCCTATTGCATCTTTAAATACAGCGCCGATGCTTTGCAACTTATTGTTTCTATTTTTCATTTTTCTACAGTTACACTAGTTGTGTGCAAAAACTCAATATATCAACTTGTCAAGCATGGATTCTGCCTCTAGTGAAGTGGTCAACTCCAGTTTTCCCCTTTTGTTTCCACACAACATCCAAAATGCTCAATATAGAACTATTTTCTCACTATTTAACAAGTGAAGACTAAAACTCGAAAGTAAAGAGTCTCAGTTCTATATGTTATTTAAGGTTGAGGTTAAGTCACTTTTTTGGTTTCTGTGTTTTACTCATCTTAAAACATTTACATATTTGATATAAGTATTTGCATATGCACTGGCATATAAGAAAGAAAAAAAAATCTAATACAGTACATATGAATAAATGCTGCATTTCTACATATGTGTGCAAATAAATACAAACTATGTCATTTCTGCAGTCTCTCAATCAAAACAAAAGACACAGTTTGATGATGTTGTGAAGTGTCAGTGGTTCATGGTAGTTCTTGATGATATCAGGCATGACTGAAGTAATAAGTGTTTTATTATTTATGTGATGTAAAAGTGGTGTATATGCTCTATATAGTTTCCTGTAATATCTCCTAATACAACACCAATGGCTGGTGACTGTTGAATAAAATGACATATTTCTCTGTCTTTGAACATTTTTGGAAATGCTTTGTTAATACACTAGAAAATGTGTATAAGAATGTATAATTTTTCAGTATTTTAACAGCAACGTTTTATACATAACACTTTTAAACGTCAGGGTATCAACCATTAATATCCAGACTTCTTCACATCCTTGTATAAATTATTAATTAACCAAATGTTGAACATGAACTTCTGTTTCCTATCTGTCATCTGCAATGGTTGATTGCCTATTTATATTAATTAATTAAACCATATTTAACCAGATCATTTAACCCCTTGCACTCTCTTGATGAGTGAATGAATGACTTAATTAGTGTCACCCCCTGATGACTTCTACACATGTGTTTGTGTGTGTTTGCATCTGTTTATCAGTCCTCAGTGTGTGATGTTCACTGACATGCTTGTCTAAGTGATGAGCTGCAGTAATGGTCCTGTTAGTCATGGCTGTGACTGTTGCACAAGCAGAAGCGCTTTCTCACTGACTGCATTAATGGACTGGAGTATTTAATGTATGGAAAAGAAGTGAGAAGACACACAGAACACACACATGGAGATAAATAATTGATACTATGTCCACTTTGGCCAGCTGTAAAGTTCTTAAAGTGCTTTATAAATGAAGTTGGTATGGTATGGTATGGTATGGTATGGTATGGTATGGTATGGTATGGTATGGTATGGTATGGTATGGTATGGTATGGTATGGTATGGTATGGTATGGTATTAGTTTTGGTATGGAGTGTTTTTTCTCTCTCCTGATTAAATTTCTCTCCAAACTCTGTGTGTGAAGTTTCTTGTCTTCAACATCCCTTCTGTGTCTCTCATCTCTTTTTCTCTTTGTACATCGCTTCTTCTTCATCCCTTCCCCCCCTCTGTGTTTCGTCTCTCATCTCTCTGATTCACAATGTCACATCATCTCACTCTCCCTTAATTTACCACTTCTCTTTCTCCTCCATCAGTCTCCTCCCATTTTTTGTTTCTTCCCCCCTTTGTGCTCTTTTTCCATTATCCTCTATCTTGGCTGGTGCCTGATTTCCAATTTCCTCAGTGTGTTTTTTTCCCCAGACAGTTGTTTTGATATGTCTCTCTTGCTAATGTACATAGGCCACTATACGCTCCCTTCGCACAGACGAACATAATGAATAAATGACTCAATATCAGACTGTTCCCTTTAATTAAAGACCTAATTGAAACCAGTTTAGTATAGATGTCTGCCTTTGCAATCCAGGGTGAATTATATATGAACGTACACCACATAATCACTGAGGCTCAATTCTAATGTATTGTTGAATTCAATTCAATTCTACTGATGAATTAGTTATTCAAAATAATGATTATTTCCAGCCTTAATCCTTCCAAACAGCTGATATCTTTTCATTAGCTCTTTCCTGCTGATCTCAAAAAACAATGTCTACTGGATTAAATCACATAAATACCTGGGCTAAGGGGTTTTATGAAGCTGAAGTAATATCAAAGCTGCCCTAATACATAAAGACAGATAAATCATAAAGCAGATAAAACAGAGATGTTTAGGGAAAACCACTCGGGACCACATGTGCAGATGATTCAGAGACATGGACTGCTACCAAGTGGGAAAGTATGTCAGCGACTGAAATAAAAGACAAATGAAGTGGAAGGAAGATGGTTTTTGGAAACATCTCCAACTTTGGCTTCCAAAGCCCTCAGGTGACTTTCAGCACACATCGTCAGTGGATGGCTTTGTGGAACACGACACACCCACACACAATACAAGCAAACAATACATTTGGGTCTAAAATAGCTTATTTTAACCATTCTAAAGAGAGAGAAACTGGGAGTGAATCCGAGAGAGGCAGAGAGATCAACCTTTGGTGATGCAAGAGTGAGACCGAATTAGTCAAATGGAGGCAGATTAGCATCTAAATATGAACATGTATATAAAACTAGAGCTGCAGCAATTACTTGCAACTAATAAATTAACTGACAACTACTTTTATCCATTTTAAATTGCTTAGATTTTTTTTTTTAATCTCATTTAAGACTAGATTCTGAAGTATAAATATATATTTTCGATTTCCTTTTCTCCTCTGTGACAGTAAACTGGATATTTTTGTGTTGTGAACTGAAAAGGCATTCAAGGACATCATCTTGAGGCAACATTTTCTTTGACAATCTCTGACATTTTTTACACCGAACAATTCAATTAATTAAGAATATGATCACAAATGTAATTGACAATGAAAATAATCATTAGTTGCAGCCACACAACGCAATGGAACTCAACAGGAACTAACTCATAAATACTTTAATTACTGCAAGTTCTGGAGACAAAGCTACTAAAAAGATGAGAATGGCACTATCCTACAGCACAGGTACTTCTAAAAAAAACAAAAGAGAGACTACAGTAAAAATACAAGTACAGATTTTGACTTAACTGTAGTCAAAGTGAAAAAGTAAGAGCTCTGCAAAAAGAACATTTCAACTGGCTGTTTCTATGCATCTCAACCTCACATCATATGAATATAATGTAAGATTAAGTTTAAATATAATAAATAACTTCACTCTAATGTATAAAATCAGTCTCCAATGCTAACAACAGAACTAGAAACAGCATGACATCGTTTCACTTCAGTCCAGCTTTTTTTCTGTGATTTTGGTCTTTTTTCATCCTTAACATCATATTAACAATTTTTCATCATTTTTATCTTTAATATTTCATATCTTTTACATTATTTTTGTCTTGTTACGTTTGTTATTGTCCCATGTATGTATTTAGGCTCAAATCAGTCTTGATTTTGAGAAGGTGTGCAATGCAAAAAAAAAAAAAAAAAATCCCCAACATGAATTAAAACCAAAAAAGTAACAAGCCCGGTTTGAAAATCTGAGGGTACAAAAGTAGATTTGCATGGAAATGAAGAGGGTAAGTGTAAAAAATTTAATAAATAAATGAAAACTGCCTGAAAACTACATTAGCAGATCAGTGATACTTCATTATTCCCCATCTCTAAATGTCACCCATTGATCATACATGTGCTTTAGGATGTTTGGATATAGTCTCCATTAGTGGCCAAATCCTACATCATGTTCTCCATAATAAAAGCATCACTCACAGACACACAGACACACACACTGTATTTTCCTTTTGATCATTTTTCCGACTACATTTCTTCATTGTTATCCTGTTCTGTGTTTGCACGTGATCACACTTTCACGCACACATACAGTGCATAGAACACCTTCCACTAAAGCCTCTGATGTCTGAAGCTGCTTTGCATGATTCAGGAGCAGAGCCAGGGGAGACAAGCCCCTCCATCTGACTTCACATATTAGCTGCAGCCGGAGTGAAGAGAGAGAGAGAGAGAGCGGATATGGAGGCAGAGCGAGAGCTGTGGGCACAGTGACCTATATATTCTCTAGACCTCTATCCACCAGCGTCAGATACAGTATCATGCAGTGCAGTACAGTGGAGCACCTGCAGCTGACTCCACTGGTCCTGGATCAGAGCTGGCAGACATTCACGGGTCAGATTAGGATTGGGGAACACTGTGGATGTATTTTGCGTAATCTGAACTTTCTGATCAGGGTTTAGCAATGAGAAAACGAACAGCAGCAGGATAGGGTTTCATGGAAAGGCACAGAGCTGCATCACATAGAAGAAATGGGGTCTTTCAGGACTGCTTCAGTTTCTCAGTTTGAATATTTTACTTCAGTTGGCTACATGCATTTTACTGTATTTATCCTCTTTAGTTCCTGTGCAATGTTAAATATTATATTGACACAAAAAGTATATTTACTTTTAATCTAAAACATTTTGGACATTGCAACCTTAACATATCTATTCATGCCCTTTCCATACGAATGGGGACATTTTTCTTTATGTTTGGGTCTTTTGTGTTAAAGGTATTTTAAGTCACAAAAACAGAGAATTTTCCAAGTGAAGATTTTTATTAACTTTGGTTTGCATGTATCAGTGTAGAAGCAAAACAGACAGATTGGAATACAATGGAATCATACACCGTTTTGCACCTATTACTGCTTTGTGTAATGAACCTGCACTTAAAACATCAAACCCAGGTGAATAAAGCAGTCTTATCATAAATAAATACAGTAGACTGAGATCAGCATGGATACAGTCAGGAGATGGAACCAGCATAATGTAAAGTTTACACTTCAACAACTCAAACCAACACTAAAGTAGCGTAAATGTATAACTTCTCTCACCACTGGGGTTCACTCACTTTCATAACAGATTAAAGTCTCTGCATCTGCTACATCCAATATTATCCACAGTTTTAAGTCCAACAGAAACAATGATTTGTCTGAGCTTTTGTACCAGTTTGTGATCAATTTTATGATGTCATGTGTTGACAGAATTGTTTAAACGATGGATGAAAAAAATACCAGTTTAGAAAAATATCCACAGGGAGTGGATAAAGCATTAAAATATAAGGCATAATGACAAAAATGTTAAATTATTACTTAAAAAAATTAAAATTAATGGTTCTCAACAAGTCTCATCTCAGGACCCACAGTTTCCCATGATCATTAACATGTGACCCACTTTTACAGAATTCAACAAAGTTAATTTATTTCTCACAGATCTAAAGTACTACAGTATGTTATGATGAGTATGATGATACGTTCAGAGCTTGTCAACTTTTATACAGTATGAATAAAATTAACATCATATTTACATAAATATGTTACTACATGTGTTTACACCCAAAAAAGGAATGGGACTGAAAAATGTAAAATGAGCTGTGGTTACTTCACACACATTTATTAAAGCTGTATGTAACTCAGCAGACCTAGATGGTGTAGAACACGTGAAAGATCGTCCTTTAAATAAAAAAAAAAAAATAAAGAAAAATCTGATATATCAATTTATTTGGCACCTTAAGGATTCTGAAGTTCAAATTATCATACACTTCACAAACATAAGGTTCAATATGACGCACCAGTCAGAGCTATGGAGGAATTAGTACAGTTGTCGTCTCTGTTATGTTTTTTATTATCATATTTTTTTTATTTTGTACTTCTGTATTAATTATTATGAATGTCTTGTCTTATTTTACCCTGAATCTGCAATAAATTTGGACGTTTCATTTTTCAATTGTTCGTCAATTTTAAACATTGTTTCAGTTTCTTTCTTCATTTTTGTTTGTTTTTCTCTTTTCGTTCTCATTTTAACCTTTTCCTCAAAAGTTTTTCCTCACCCTAAACTTAACCACAGCTTAGCCATTGTATTTTAAACAAATTCTATGTATATACGTCATTTTGTGAAAGAGTGGAAATCAACCGATGTGGTTTTAGTCAACTTTTAATGTCAGTGTCTGAAAATATATTAAGCAATCTACAGCACATATTTCATGCATGTCTGTCAAAATAAAAGTCATCACACTCCTCTAGTGGAGAAGGCTGGCCCTAGATCTGTAAATGACCTTTAAACATACACATATTTCTGTCCTTTATCACCAAACTGTCTTTTGTGAGCCAATTTGACAGGGTTAAATATGATGCCAGCGATGTGGCTACAGTAGGAACATTAAAATGCAAAGACAAATATGGGTCAGAGGCTCACACAGCAACATCTGCTTGTTTCTGAGCCAGATCAGACAGAATAGGTCATTTCAACACCTTTTATTGGGCAAATTTGACAGACCGTCAGTTTGTCTGTGTGTCTATTAGTCATTTTGTGAGTTTGCACGAGGAGAAAGGCATCCCTGCAGCATGTTCTGTGCTCGCATGAGCTGGAACTGCAGCTTCCACGCATGCTACTGAAATTCAGGTCATATAACACACACTGTCCACAACTCATGGTCAACATTAACTGAGGTAAACAGGTGCATCTTTGTGTAAACTTACGTAATTCTTCTTTTTTTGTCATATATACAGTAGAGTAATATGTTTTTGTTTTGTTTTTTTGTTTTTTAACAACACCTTTATTGCACTTTGGTGTGCATATTGTGGCGTGTTGGAGGAGCAGCTGGGGGAAGTTTCCCAGCATGCATTGGAGCCAAGTAGTTTGGGATAGTTTTATGTGTTTACAGTGTTCTGGGTTTAAAAGAAGAGTAGTTTTTGTTAGATAGCAGAGTTATGGTGTGTTTTACCCTTTTTGTTATTGTTTGTTGTTGTTGTCTTGTGGAATGATGATTTTTTATTGAGTTCATTTTCTTGCACCTTGAGCTAAGTTGCTCCTGTGTTCCAGGACTCTCTGTAGTGGTTAAAAGTTAAATTAAAAGACTTAGTATTTGCTGCTACATCAGTTTCCTACAGTATTCTACATCCAGCTTTTACATGAATACTTTGAAGTAAAGTACATACTCTATTCCCCTAATCTAACCCATCCATTTGCATAAACAGAATATCATTTCACTTTCTTATTCTCAGATAATCATTTTGTTTTTACTGTAAATGTCTCTGATGGAGTTGTAGTATAGTATGTGACCCCAGTGTTAACTACATGAGAGCTAGACCAGTATATGTGTGGATTTTCATTTATCTGCTTCATATCCAGTTCTGCTGACCCAGTTTCAGCACAGATTCATTAAAGTTTCATCTAGTCCGATCTAATCTAATTGTATTATCTACACAGTAAGCCCTACAGCGTTCATACTTGAAACGTAAAGGTAAAAAGTGCATGATCCAGTCCTTTACCAATTCAAGAAGATTAGCTTATCTCTCAATTTACTGGCAAGTTTATCTTCCAACATTCAGAAATTGCAGGTATGATGACAGAAGGACACTGAAAATAAATCTAGTGGTTTCTGGTTCAAGAATTTTGCTCCGTTACAGTAATCTGAGACAGATGAAGTGGATAGAGCATCTGACAGACACTGCCTCCATGTGACAAATTATATTTCAATAATAAAGTGTTGACCTTAGTACATACATCGGTTACACATCAGGTTGATGGATGAGAAACTCCAGGAATGAGCCTACTATGATTGATTAAGACTTGTAACAAAACTGTCTCTGATCCCAACCATGATCTGAACAGTGAATCTAAAATGTAACATCAAACCTGAGATAAAGGGTTCAACAATTTCATAAGATTAGACTGAAAAGGTCTTTTGTGCATCAGTCATTCCTGAAATTAACTGTAACTGAATGTAGCTCCACGTGATGTTGAAAGGTGCCACAATGTCAATAAGAGGCTGAGGGTGGCCTAAAAGGGCAGGTGTAGATCTGTGAAACAGGAGTAGTTCAGGATCTACAAGGCCGAGACCGCTCACACATCCTACATGGTGTGTTTGAGTGGCTCCTGTCAGGACACAGAGGACACGATCCATATTAGTCCCCAAAGGCGTCCATCACATGAGCTCTGATCCTTCCCTGCTCCATCACCATTACTCCATAGTGACTGCTAGTGTGGTGCTCTCTGTGCTTTTTTACTTTCTCCTTGAGGATAAATAAAGCTGAATTGAATTGAACTGAACTGAACAGAATTGAACTGAATTGAATCGAATCGAATTGAATTGACTATTGTAGGTAATTCATTTATCAGACAGGGGTAGTTGTTTGTGTACCTGCTTTACTAGTTTCAGCCACTTCCTGTAGCCTTTGTCAGAAGCATCACATGATGTTGCAGTGACGTGTCTAATAGGCTTCTCAGGAGGATTGGCCAGACAGCAGGCTACAGGAGGTAACTGAAACTAGTAAAGCAGGTAAACAAATAACTACCCCTGTCTGATAAATGAATTACCCACAATAGTTACATTTGGAAAAAAGTATGAACCTTTACCACACTGAATTGAAAGGAAAGGAAAGGAAAGGAAAGGAAAGGAAAGGAAAGGAAAGGAAAGGAAAGGAAAGGAAAGGAAAGGAAAGGAAAGGAAAGGAAAGGAAAGGAAAGGAAAGAGACAGAACGGAACTGAATTGAATTGAATTGAATTGAACTGAGCAGAATAGCTTTGCAGAAATAAGGGCTAGAAGGGTTAGTTTGGGATTTTTTTCCAGGTTTTCTACTTTTAAAAAAATGCTATGCTATGCTATGTTCATAATATTTCATAGTTATGTTCAATGGGCTGCGTTTTCCATCACATGTCATACACTTTACCAACACCCAAACAGCCACTGACTTGGCACATTTTATTTCAGTCTTACAGAGCACAGTAATGTCATGCTTGAACTGTTCTTTATGGAGCAGACCAGGCTATTTCCTGAGGTGGCAGGGGTAGAAATTACTTCACCAACAAAGAATTTCCATTTAGTGGACTTCATTCGACCTCGTCAGGTGAGAACAGAACATACCATTTTTGCATCATTGAAAAAATTTTTCTGGGTTTTGGGCTCTGGCTCAGGCTCAGAACTGCAAGCTTTAACACTGTCCCTGCAGTGAGCTGTAAACTCCATTCTACATCAGAGCGAACTACCTAAATCTCCCCTTATGTTACTATGCATGATAGCATCACTTTTACTAGCCAGTCAACCTGCTGTAACAAACACACACTACTTACAGGAATTGTCCTTCATGACCTAACATTATTAATGGTATTAAAACACATAAAAAAATAACTATAGTCTGTTATTGTTGAAGCTACAGAGATATCTTCAGTGAAAAAATTGTGGAAGGAAACAATTTTTCTATTTACATATTGTAACAGTCTGATACTCAACCAGTTTTAGAATAGTATGTTTTTCCTGACTTATGAAATTATCTTTTAAAACATATCATGTGTAAATAATAAAACAATTCAGTCAGGATCAAAAAATTATTTGTCTCTTTCCATTACTGTCATACTAATGTCATATTTTTTCCAAAGTGTATTTTTCTTCTAAAGTTAAGTCCCATGGGATACAACTGGAAGGTGTGAGATTTCAGCTCTACATAATCTACTGCTTTACCTTGTCATCATACTCTTCCATCAATTACAGCAATTCTGGAGTCGGCTGACTAGTGACATTTACTATATTCATGTTTATTTCAGATCTAAACCAGTCGACTGGGGCAGCTTTAAAAGACATACAGCAGTGTTTCTTTTTCAAACAAAATACTTGAATAACAATTAAGTAACGAATAGCTTCAGTTGGATATGTTGGAGAGTGAAGTGGTTTTGTCTGACTCCCGCTGAATGGCGCACAACTCTAATTAGACACAGAACATGTAAATTAATCTCAGTTTATTCTTAGTCATGATTAAACTGGAAAGGCTCAAAATGATGTTAAAACAGGATGTGCCGCACTGGGACATCTTCACCTGTAAAACTAGAATAATATTTGCTGTCTAAGTGTTCTTTCTCCTTGGTTTCAGCTTTTTTGTATACATTTCACACTGTTAATCACTGCTTTGTACCTGCATGCATGGGTAAATATGAGTAGAGAGGTAGAATATTGCTGATTTGCTGCTGCTGCTAAAGTAGAGGTAATGTGGCTATAAATGATGCAGAGGGTTGCATGTTGCTGGCAGTTATGGCTTGTGCTGATTTGACATGAAGGCTTCTAGTTTTGCAGCCACTGCATTTGTAACCCAGAATTGGTGCGATAGTGAAGTGGGTCAGAGTATGTAGATTACACAAGCAGAGTGACAGGGTAGCAGAGACGAGAATATGAGAAAGTAAGAGGGAAAGGAGAAGCATGAACTGTGGTGGCAACATGTTAATTATGTTAATTATATGTGTTTCCACCATAATTTTTGCATCATATTTTAACTTCTTTGAGCAATTAAAATGTTTCCTACTCAGCTCAATGGTTGGTTGCATCAAAAACGTATCTATGACAAACACAAGGAGAACACGGGGCACATCAGCAGGGAGGTAAGGGGGCCTGGGACTGTTTGCATGGGTCAGTTCCTGTTCTAACAGGGTAAAGCCCCCATCCCGCTGGTTCTCTATCAAATATTCACCACCTCCTGCAGAGCTAACATTTAAGCACCAACAGCAAGCAAAAAGGGAGGGCAGACGGAGCTAGAGAACTGGATGGATGCACGGGAGTTGGGGGAGGTTAGGACATTCATAATCCAGAGCAAAGAGAATGAACACTATAACCAATCCGCTATTTTTGGGAAATGCCTGTCTATCCCTGTCGTGCCCTCAGACAGAAACACGATGGCAGAGACATGAAAAGACGATGCTTTTAGAGGAGCGTTTGTCCAGTGTGGGTCTGAGAGGCAGTGAGACGTGAATTCATTGTACATATGTGAGTGAGAGTGGAGACATGGACGTTCTTTGGGGGTATACAGAGAGGATTGAGCCTCTTGAATTAGAGCCAGGGTCTATTATTAGCTCAGGTTACACACTGCCAACTGGAGGGCGTGTGTGTGAGTTCACACACACGCACACATCAGGAAACTAAAAACATTAAATCCGCGTCCTCGCACTGAAACAAATTAGATAAGCACACAAATACATACTCATAATGAGAATTAAATATTCACTTCCATTATTTTGATAGGGCAGAGGTGTTACAGGGTTAGGGTTGGAGCATCATGACTACAGGACAGGAATGAGCATGTGCATGTGTGCTCCCATAATGCACCCTATCTATTCTAGCTCTCCTCTGGAGGCTGAATGTGTGTCAGGGAGGAATTTTGAATATGTATGAGGAAGAAAAGGTGGAGGAGGAGGATGAAGGAACTGGGGCTGGAAAGTGGAGCATCACTGCCAGAAGTTTATATTGATCTGCACAGGAGAGGATGAACCTGCACAGCTGCTGCACCTTCACTTTGACCTTTACTCAGAAATCAATGAATAGCCCAGATGACACTTCACCAGAAAATACTGTAGCCTCATTCAGCAGTAATCAGGCCTAGTCTAAATTCATTTTATCTAATTTAACTAATCATTTTTTAAATCTTTAACCGTCCCTTTATCAAAGTTGACCATGACAGCCCAGTCAGAATCAACAAAGTATACAGGGTGGGGAAGCAAAATTTACAATACTTTGAGGCAGGGATTGAAAGACAGTGTATGACCAATTAGTTTATTGAAAGTCATGAGAATTTATTTGCCACAAGAAAATTGACATAATAGAAAATGTTTTTATTCTATGTGTCCTCCTTCTTTCTCAATAACTGCCTTCACACGCTTCCTGAAACTTGCGCAAGTGTTCCTCAAATATTCGGGTGACAACTTCTCCCATTCTTCTTTAATAGTATCTTCCAGACTTTCTGGTAATAGTTTTGCTCATAGTCATTCTCTTCTTTCCATTATAAACAGTCTTTATGGACACTCCAACTATTTTTGAAATCTCCTTTGGTGTGACGAGTGCATTCAGCAAATCACACACTCTTTGACGTTTGCTTTCCTGATTACTCATATGGGCAAAAGTTTCTGAAAAGGTATGGATAATAGTGTTAGGTATGATTATGACATCAATATATGTTTGGTTTCAAAACAATTGACGGAGTGCCTGCTGAGAAAAAACAACTAAATGTTCATTGTAAATTTTGCTTCCCCACCCTGTACATCAACAATATGTCAAAAAAATAGAGAAAAGCATTTACCACGTGCATTCTTATCCATTAAAAATACAGATGCAGACATTTTTAAGTACCAGTGGTGTAGTAATATCAAGTTAAGTAGTAAATTTGTAAATGCTAGTGCACCAAATGTGGAGAAACTGGTGTGGTGTTGTTGTTTCAGACATATAAATAAAAACACTGGGCATCTGACAAACAAGTTTTTTTTATTATGTTTACTGATCCTTAATCACAATACTGAGCATTTTAGCAAAAATTTAACTAAAGTAACAAATGTGAATTTCATTTCTTTTCATTTGTTAGTTTATTATGTCATGGACAATCCCAATAAATTAACTGTATAAATTCCAGAATGAATCAATTCATATTGTATCATATAATATGTCAGTATGCCTTTGAAAATGGGAAATGGTGCAAATTAGTTTGGTTTATACGTAATGGGAAGTTGACCATACTGGTGTCAAACAAAACTGTATGAATGAAGTAGCTTAAACTACTCTGAGGCAGTGTTTTGTTTTGGGGTTTTTTGTTTGTTAGCATTAGCGCTAACACACTAACTAGCCAACTACCTAACAGGCAAAACAATGCAATACTGAATTAATCCTCTCATTAGCTGATGTTTTCACCTTAATTTGTGCAGAAATGAGGCTTTTTTGTCAGTTAGTTATCAACTGAGCCTGCTAAATTTATGTATAAAGGTACATTTTCTTATCTTAATTCAAATCATTCCAATATTTCTTTGATTCTGAAGCACACCCAAGTTCTTCACAGACAGAGCTAACATACAGTATATGATTTTATGTGCCATGTAAACAAAGCAGTTATAACATATTATAAATGTAGATGTGTGTGTCTGTATGAGTACATTTCTTACCTCTCCATAGTCAGTTGTGAGAACGAGGGTTCCATCTCCACAGGAGTTGACAGTAGCAGGAACAAACTGCTCCTTCTCTTTGACCCACACCCGGGCCCCCTGGATCACACACAGACACACAAAAAGGTTAGAGTTACACAGTGGATCTCAACCCATGCAATTACTTATCATTTGGCATGTTACTAAAGACATTCAACTTGGATTTTTTTTTTTTTTTAACATTATAAAGACTATTTAGGTTGCAGATTTTTGGCCACATTCAACTAACATATATGATGGAAATACACTTTAACAATGTCAAGTGGTTTAAAATGTTAAAAAAAAAAAAAAAAAAAAAAAAAAGGGGAAGTCTGGCTTGAATCAGTGCTACTGAACAAATACGAATCACTCACTGGACTCATTCCCTCTGTCGAAATAAACAGCTCATTCTAATTGTCACTTGAATGACTATAAAATAATAAAACAGGACTATGCATTTTATATTCTATTTATATAAGAGTAAGTTTTTGCCAGCTTTCTATAAATAAATGCCTCTGTTGTGATTAGGGATATAACAATTACCGGTATAATGATAAACCGTGGTAAAATTCCCAACGGTTAGTATTACTGGTTAAATTCTAATTATCAGTAACCCTATAACACCAAATGTATCATATCTGACACTTGAGTTTTGAACCCCTCTACATGATCAGTGTGATTTTTTTTTTTTTTTTTTTAAACCTGGTGTATACAATTAGATATTTGCAATACACAGATAATACACCAGGGGGGAGGAATTCATTCACCAGTGGCCTTTCCAGTAACACTACAAGATTGTCATTAATGTGGAAGGAGGCAGAACTTTGCCAATTTTGAAAAGGAATCACCAATTTGTTAAACATGTTTGTGTTATATTTTTGTTTGTTCAAAAATACTAATATTTGAGCATTGAGACCCGATGTATCAAATATGATACAAAATTGAAACTCATGCATGAAAATTGATATTTGAAAAAATGTTTTATTGGTTGTTCAGAAGGACCAATAAAGGCTCCAGTTTCAAAGAACTGGAATTTTCTGTCAGTGATTTAATGGTTCAGGCTTTACAGGGTTAAAACTATCCATACATCCATCCCATACATCTCTCTCTCTCTCTCTCTCTCTCTCTCTCTCTCTCTCTCTCTCTCTCTCTCTCTCTCTCTCTCTCTCTCTCTCATTGTGACATTCAGAATGATTTGATATGAAAAATGGTCAAACAAATTCCACTATGACCTGTCCAACTACTTTTTTTCCCCACTCAAAAAACCACTCTGGAATCGATAGGATAATTGATAAGGAATTGACTTGATATGCAGAATCGACAATGGCATTGATATTGATAAAATCCTATCAATTCCCACCCCTAGTGCAGATATCTCTTATGACCATAAGGTGCTATCTTTAATGCACATTTGTATGTTTGATGTTTCCATTTTAATATTTTAATGTTTCTGCCAACAGAAAGTACATTGTACGTATTATTTTATTTGTTTTTTTCAAAATACAACTTGGTTAAATTATTTCAGTGTGTGTAGAAGTACTTTTGGAAAATTTTGAGCACATTTCAACAATAATAATGATAACTGTGATAATTTTGGTCACAATCACCGTGATATGAAATTTTCATATCATTACATCTCTAGTTGTAATACCTGAAAATGCAGAATAAAGTGCCCTATTATCAGATAAAGGAGAGACAGAGATACACCCATTGCTAGTTGTTCCTTCCGTTGCACACCCACAGTGTTTTCTGCAACATCTCAGAGCGTCACTTTTTGTACCTTCACAATACATAAGACAGAAAGCTTCTAGTGTGTCTGTATGTTTAGTGTGCATGGGCGCACAGGCAGATGTCACATAATAAACGACTGTAACATCTGGACTTTCCACTAAGGTAAAGCAACAGTCCTCGAAGTCTGTTTTGTGTGTGGTTGTGGTTGAAAAGATGTGTATGTGGTTGACTTGAGGTCAGAGGAAATGTGCTCCAGCCCGACCTTCCCTCTCACACAAAGGCCTCTTTTACAGAGTCACTGACCCCTGCCCTCAGACCCGTTAAAAGGGAGCACAGCAAAACAGAAGAGGGGCAAGAAAAGGAAATGAGAGAAGTTGGAGTCGACGGAGAAATAGAAGTTATGTTGGGACAGGAAATGGACCAGATACACTGTCCTAAACTGGTCTGAGGCTGTACAGTAGGCTTCTGTAATGTATGATACTGTTTACAATTTATTAGAAAACATCTGCTTGAGTCATTAAATGTATTAAATCTTACATACTTGAATAAGATAAATCAGAAAACAAACTATAAAAGTGCTGGTTAGTATATGTTTTCAATATATATGATGGTGTGTTATTACACGTACAGTATATATTGATTTATAAATGTTCCACTAGAAAGAACCTGAAAAGTGAATGTATTGCAATGTGCAGACACTGTTTTGAGGTAGAGCTAGTAGCTCTGAGACAAACATTCCTTTTGGGTAAAACCCATTCTCTCATTAATTCTCAGAATTTCACATTTTGGCCCAAGACTGCATCTCAGAAACTACAACCAACTACCACATTTGATGTAATTTTTCTTTATTAGTGACTCAGATTTGGTAAAGTTACCTACTTTTATTTTGGAAGCATTTTACTTGTAGACCAGTGTAATAAGTCATTCAGTAAATATTCTAATGAGTGATTGTTAGAAAATGCAAACAGACCAATAAATAAAATATAATTTATTAGTATGTATAGACCTTTCACACATGGCAGCCATTTTGTTTTGCAATAATGCTCAGGGTGTGACGCTCACATGTTGTTAATACACCACTGTGGACAAATCATATAAATACATGGACAATTCAAAGCAAAATAAAAAAATCTTGGGGACACTGCACTATATTTGCTTGTTAAACAATATATTTTATAACCATTAACTACTATATTAACACTTCTATGCTAGAATTACAGTTCAGTCATTTTACAT
The DNA here is from genome assembly GCF_902148855.1 of Sphaeramia orbicularis. Classification (NCBI taxonomy): domain Eukaryota; kingdom Metazoa; phylum Chordata; class Actinopteri; order Kurtiformes; family Apogonidae; genus Sphaeramia; species Sphaeramia orbicularis. The sequence continues at coordinate 31,290,153 of NC_043978.1, forward strand.
GATACAAAAGAAAAGATGTAAATGAATTCTGGAACATCAGCACACATCTACAGTTATGGCCAAAAGTTTTGGGAATGACTCAAATGGATTCTCTGCTTAAATGTGATTAATTTGTCAATAAAAGTGTTTAAAACCTCTAACCCTAAACCCTTTTTTTAAATCAGCAAACTTTTCACCTCAACTGTTCTTAAGCCAGAATTAAAACACTAATGAAATTTTAAGATAATTGTCTTGCTGTATGTAAATATTATACAAAAAGTTCGTATAATGTTGCTGAGTGTTTGAATGCTAATGTCAAATATGTTGTTTTACTCTGAAATATGGGTAAATGTCTCCCTAGAGTTTCCATTTCTACTGTTTTTTCAGTTGCTGATCAGTCTGTAACATTATTTGTCAGCTTCCTGGTGTTTATATGACTCAACGCAGCAGTACATTATCTTTTGATTACATTACTTGAGCATGATGTCAGAAGAAAATGGCCACTGAGTGAAGGTGGACTGAAATATCTGTTTTCCATTGTAAAGGATGAGAGAGATTTTGCGCTCCTATGAGACTGGAGAAGTGAGAATTAATTTTAGCAACAGATGGCCACACACCCCTAAGCATTCTATCACAACATTTTATCACTTTCCTTTTCCCCATTACCATCTTCTTTTTGGTTCTTTGTTTTATTCTTTTATTCAGTCTGACACAGTGATGATAAAGGAAAACCAGCCTGGCCAGAGGCAGAAATCACCCCCACACTTACAATACTTTATTTATACACAGATGAGTAGCTCAGGGACATGCTCAGGGGACAGAATGTCGGAATGCTGCTGGATACAAAGATTTAAATGAATGACTTTTGCTCAGCATTTACTAAATAGACCAGTCCTTCCACTACTGTGTTTCCCAAACTTAGAGTGAGGACCCAAAATGGGACACAGAGCTGTTGTTACTGGATCACTGATTGTCGGAGAATATATACAGTCATAATATGAATCAATTTGCGTAATTAAAACAGAATAAAAGTGTTCTTTAGAAGGCATTATAACTGTTAACCTCAAGAAAGCATTAAAAAATATAGAGGAGAAATGGGACAAGATGCAACAGGACAAAAATTATTAAACAAGATAGACAGAAAGTAAAAGAAGCAACAAGACAAAAACATCATAATAAAATACATATTATGTCTAAGATGCAATAAAATGAAAATAACACAATAAGATGCATATGATGTAGAATACACAACAAGGTGAAAATAACACAGCAGGATAGAAATGCCTTTTTAAAATTAAAAAAAAAAAGGACAAAAATGATGATACAGGATACAACAAAATGCAAATGTACGATGTAAAAGATGAACAACCCAATTAAACACCCAAAAGAACAAAAATAAAGTTAAAGACAATATTAACTGGATTAAAATGACATGAAAGACAAATTAAGACAGAAAAAAATATGGAAAAGACAAAGGAAAAATGACAAATAACAAAATGACAACGATGTGAAATGCATTAACAATCACAGTGACAGTGTTTTGACAATAGAAGAGTCAATAAAAATGTAAATCTATGTTAATTTATGATGTATTTTAGTAAATTTGAGTCCCAGTGAAATCTTGGGTGTCTCATTTTCTATCACAAATTCTATGCAGTATGTAATTTCAGTATCTAACTCTTTTACAATTAGTGAATACAACCAAGATTTAATAAGAAATGAACCCTTGTGTGTACAGTAACTTGTGTAGGGGTTGCACAACATTCTTTGTTAACCAACATTTTCACGGGTAAGAAAATTAATCAGATTAATTTTTCACTCCAGTCTTTGTGGGAACAAGCTTTATGCATCTAGAATCACTCTGACCTCTGAAAAATTCATGGCCCATCTCTGTGTGTTATTCTCTCCTCAGCAACTCTCTATATATAGCCGCCGTTCACTGCTCTAGATCCCCTCTTTCTGTTCCGGCAGCCAGTCTGTCTCGGTCCTGCCTTTCAGATTCCAGCACACACAGAGCTATTATAATTATAGTGATGACATGAATTGACCTGATGACCTCTTGGGCCTAAGGCTCTAAGCTCACAATTCACCAGTCTCTCGACAGATCCAGGTCTGACCTCTGACCCCTCTTAACCCATGAAGACCCAGTGCTACTTTTATGGCTGTTCCCAAATGATTTTTTCTCTGTATTTAAAGTTCTCTAAATAATTTACCACCATTTATGTTCCCCTGTATTTTGCATTTTTCACTGTAAACCATGTATTTTCCTGTATTTAGAATTTAGATATTGATTAATATTCAGAGTTAATTCAGAGGTTATTACATCAGAACAGAGCAAACTGAAGAAAACGTGACTTTTTCAGTAAAATCTATCACTAACTGACCAAAAAATAAGTGTCTCCATCCACTGTCATTGATCAAACTCCATGGGTTTTATTGGTGAATCAATGCTGTAGAAGATGACGGTGTTTCTACGTTCACCATTGCTGTTTCCACTATGTGGTATCAGCTCGACTCAACTCGGCTCGGCCTTTTTTGCGTTTCCATTACAAAAAAGGACCTGGAATCTGGTACTAGTTTTTTGGTATCACCTCCGCCAAGGTTCCAGGACTGGGGACCAGATACTAAAACGTGACGTGTAAACACTGAAGACCACTGACTGGTCAGAGAGTCGTCTCTGTGACCCGCCATTTTACGAATAACAGATGCGGAAGTTGACAGTAAATATAGCGGTAGGTTAATCCTCATAATGACAGCCTGCAAAACTACACCATGGTTTGTCGAGGAGGTTCAGAAGTAAAAATTCAGTATGAGTTTGACAAGACAACATGCAACGAGTGAGTTTATCAGCAACTCTCTGGCAAGACGACACGGAAGTAACGCACCGCATCACTATGACGTTCAGGTACTGAAAAGTGGGTAGTATCCTGTAATGGAAACGGTCTCCAGGAATAGGACCTGGTACCCGAGTCGAGTCGAGCCGAGCCGAGTCGAGTCGAGCTGGTTCTACATAGTGGAAACGCAGCATATGGAGTCTGTGAACGTCCAAATGGGTCATATCTGATGACCATGAAAAGATGACAAACTGTATTTTACACCAATTATTTACATGCATTGATAGAATTTGTGGTTCAACCATGTATTAAACATTTTAGATCAGTAGGTACGTTTGGTCACCAGTGGATGTTTGGGTCTTTATGAGATAAACCTCAATACTAGACTTTTACCTCTGAAGCATAGACAGACACAAACAGTAAATATGTGAATCTGCCTCTGAATTCTCCCTGTATTTCTTTCTTCTTTCTGCCTCCTCTTTGACTAAATTGGTCACTACTTCCAGATCGATGTGCTTTAGCTGAGCTATGTGTTATCTCCACGTAAAGGAGACAGAGGGTTATAAATTGCCTTCCAGTATTACAACCCACACCCACCAACAACCCCTGTTCTGCTCCTCCTCCTCCACTGTCTACGCCTCCCCTCCCCCATCTACTACCACCCCAGACAGGAATGGCCTCGCATGACAACAAACCGCTGTGTTCATTGAGCTAAAACACAAAAACACAGGTTCAGAAATAGATTCTGACACACATCACCATCGGCCGGTGTCTTTCACCTCTTTCGGTACTGCAGCAGTTATTTTCTAAGTCTGTCACTCATCACTATGAAATGCAAACCAAAAGGCTGTCAGACCCAGGCCTTCAGGTTCATCCATCACACTTTCGCCAAGCTCCATTAAAGCCCAACCAACTTCAATTGTCACTCGACCCTCACGTGTAACCTCTAACCTCAACATCTCACAACCTGCACTAGAGCTACACCAGCCTGGAAGTAGAAGGAACAGAATAACGACTGGTGTTGCAGCTCCAGTAGCTACACTTATGAGCTTACATGAGGTTTGTGTTGGTGTCTGAGCTTGACTTCATTAATTCTATTTCTAAACTAATGAAGGTCTATGTAGAGGAATTTAAGATGTTTTTTCCCCAATATCGTTTTTTTACTAAATTGCAAAATTCTCTGGAATTGTCAAATTTTTCATGTATGGTCCTCTGAATTATCCTAAAAACATGTTTTATCATACTGACATAACAAATGCAATGATGCTATGTATAAGATGAGTATGTAAGATTCTATGCAACATGATACGATATTCTGGTTAACAAATACACACAAGTGTAAATTAAAAGGGCTATATTTTGCTAAACCCACTTTTATTCGTCTTTGGTACATTTATTTGTGTATTTGGACCCTAACAGTTCATAAAGTTTGAATTTGAACCCTCCAGGTGCTGCAAAGCTATCTTTATACTCATTCTGGCAAAAAATCAAGTCAATTTCTACAACCTGTTTTAATTCCTTCTTAATTTGTTACATCTATAACTAGTTACGTCACGACATTTGCACATATAAGGTCAAAACTTCTGATGAACATTTCTCCGAGTACGCCATAATTGTAATGACCTAAAATGTTCAGTTGTTGGTTGTATCAATGAAAACAAGTGGCTGAACAGGACAGAGAAGCACAGGCAACAACCTGGAGGGGGTGGGGTGTGAAGTGGCTCATTTGCATTTAAAGGGCCAGCGCTCAAAACAACCTTTCTGGTGTCATTACTCAGAAATAAGGTTGAAGATGGACCTGTGGAGTTGAATTAATGAAGAATTCAGACCCAAGCATAGCATTCACAGTTTATGTAGACCACAGGGAAATGTTTTAAAATGCATAATGTCATTTTAAAAAGTAAAATATCCCTCCTTTAACCTTACATCATTGCAGTATGCATGAAACTTATCTCACATTTTCCATGGAGACATTTCTTATAAACACAGTAAGACTCCTATAGACCATGTGATTTCATCAGTTTTATACATTTATCAGCAGCCACACTGCTATAGGGATCCAACAAGCTTAGGTATGACACATACGCATTTGAATGTGCATTGGTGAAGTCTACCAAATCTCAGGCTAAAACGAGAATTAAGAATTAAATGTATTTAGTGCACGTCATCTACCTGAATAATGAAGTTAAGCTACTGATCATGTATAACAATAGTCGTATTTATGTGAACAGAGCAAATCCAAAAATGAGTTGAAGGAGGAGAATATAGTCTTTGTTGTTCCTCTGGATTTTACAAAGAAAGCTTATGGTTAATAGTTTTATTGACATTAAATACATATCGCATTGATCCATGGATCATTTCATGGTTAATTCCTATTAGTTGCTAAGTAGACGTAGATTGTAGCAGTTTCACACTTTTAATCAAAATTTTTGTCAGAATTTTGACAGACACACTTTTGTTGCAAGTTCCTGTATCTCCCTCACTGTGCAATATATTCAATATACAATTTCCATAATTAAATTGATGTGTTTTCACATTTTTCACCCAGGACAGCCCAGAATAAATCAGTGTATATCTGGTTTTACTCAACATTTCAATGAAACTCAACACACAAGTCATATTCTGAGATGTAGCAGCATTAATTCCTTTATTGCATCTATTTTGGTTTCCAAGTGGTGGGGAGAGATTATCATTTTACCTTAACTTTTTACTAAAATGGGTAAGAAAAATGCATCCCAAAACTTCACACTGTGACAAACTTTAGTACATTTAAAAAGACTCTTTTCATTAAGAATTGTAAAATAATGTTAAACAGTCATCATAATTTAACCAACAGTTAACTTATATGATAACTTAGATGTAATGTATCATGAAAACAGTATTGTTGTCGCCAAGAGAAAAGTCTGAGTAATGAGACGCTATTATCAATGTTATGTTTTCCATAAGAAGCAGAAATTCACAGTTCAAATATTTCCAGTATGACTGAGTTTGCTCATTGTTTGTCATCTGGCTGTGAGTTTCTAATGCTTATTGACAGTTTGTACTCACTATTTATGGATTCCTCTCATCAAATTTATAGGTAAAGATTCCTGAAATAAATGTCTCTGGATCATTCTGAACAAGCGCAAAGCTAGGAACAGTTAACATCAAGAATATTAATTTTGGGTCTTTATATAAGTCCATGTATTGTAAAGTTATTAAAATGCAAAATGTGAAATCGGCAGGATTGACTTGTGTGTCTAAAAATCCATTTCTATTGCTTTTTATGTGAATTAAAGCACACACACACACACACAAGTGGTTCTTGGGAAAAGCTGCAGGGTTGATTTTATCTGTAATTCACTGAGAAGAAAGATGAGGGAACTAAGAAAATCCATCCTGACCATCTAATAATCTTTAATTTGTGAACACACAAAGGAAGTTTTCCCCGGAGCATTTGGCCCAGACAACTGAACAGCTGTGTATGTGTGTGAGGACGACCCATAAAGGCCTTATTTCTGCTCAGGCAATCACAAAGGCAGTCATGCCATTTGATTGAGGCGTCGCCCCAGAGACAGTCTCGGATGAAGGACCCCTCTCTATAAGGGCCCCTCACGCACCACCACACATTAATGAAACACTACCTTAAACACACAATCAATGTCTACATACATACACGACATACGTATACAGTTCAAACAGCTCAGTGAGCACTTCTTCATGATACTCAACTGAACATCAGTGAAAAATGGTCCTCCATAGCACCACAAAAGATCAATACATCAATACATTATAATGCTGTGTCACTAGATTATGGAGTCTTATAAACCTGAAATGAGTAAACACAATAATGAAAGGTATTATGAGGTAATATTAGGCTCCTGTTTGATTGTGTGCTTTGTTTTGATGGATTTTGCATTGGAGATTTGTCATTTGTTGATGTCAGCTAAAGCTATTTGTAACTGTCTTAGTTGTTTAAATCCATGATACCAGCCTGTGCACTGATTTTTTGGTATTTGTTTTTTTTTTTTGTTTGTTTTTTATTTATTTATTTATTTATTTATTTTTTAAATATATACTAATGTCCCCTGCTACATTAACTTCCGCTACTACTGCTAACCACTATCTTAGAAATTGAGTTAGTTAACATCAACAACCAGCCTCAAGCAAAGAAAGTCTTCAGCCCAAACTTCCTATAAGCATGTTCAAATCTTAGATATTGAATCTTCAATACTTCAATACAAGCCGAATAGATTTCCCCTTTTAATTTAATTTTATTTTATTTTATTTGAAAGACTGTCTTGCAGAACAATGCTGTGTCTACTCTAATATCCATATTTTTCTAGGTATTTTCCCTCTAAATAAAATCCTTCTGCACAATTTCTGTTTTACAAAATATCTCTGTGCACATTAGAACACAGCACAGACAACAAACCACCACAAACTCCCAGACAAACAATTGTTTCTGAAAACCACACACACTGCATCCATGGATTAGATGTAGCAGATGCAAAGACTGAAGTCTGTTGTGAAGTTGAGCAGCAACAAGTTAACATATACACATAAGTTAATTTATTTATTCTTACATAGATGTCACCAGTGCAAGTGTGTTGATGATTATCACAACATACTGTAAGCATTCTATTGATTTACACACTTATATGACATGTATTTGATTTTTTAGTCCCATTCTCACTACACAAATTAACAACAGACATACACAAAATGGGATTGGGAAATCCAACTGGCTTTTGGTCACATATCGGGTTAGTCTATAAAATATTTCATCTCTGAAGCTTTCCATATCATCTACATCACTTCAGTTTGAAGCTTAGACTAGCTGTCGGTTACTTTAGTTTGGTATAAACATTGAACACAGGTTACTTGTTGAAGCAGGAGTCTATCTAACATGTAGATAATGTGGACTGAACACAATAGAAATAAAGGAGACAGAGGACAAAGACACTTAAAATGGCAGTAAAAGAAAATGAACAGAAACACACAAGAGGTTACAAATTGAAGGGTTAGTTGAGACGCAGAGTGACAGAAAGTGACAACGATAAATAAATCATGACTGAAACAGCTGACTACTCACCAGCTAATGGAAGAAAACTAATGAGCAGCCTGGACATGGGAGGACACAGCAGGGGGTCTCCAGAGAGTAAAGGTCAGAGGGACATGTAGAGATGACCCTCTAAATGGATCTCATATTTGTCTGTCTGCGCGTCTGGCTTCTTTAGGAAACTCATGGTAAAACAGCATCTGATTCACATCTAAGAGTTGGCATTCTGTGTTAGTTTTCACGCCCACAGCACTTGTATTGGAGACATTAAGCTCTAAGACTGTAGAATATGTCATCATTTTCATCATAATGCACCAATCCACCAAAACCACCCAGGTCCATCATGTTTACACTCCTGCTTTACAGTCTCTGCTTCCTCTGCAATGATGGATGTCTGACAGGAGAGTGGATGTGGGTGGAGTTTTATTATGTGAGTCAATGAGGCAAGAAGGGGAGGGTCCTGCAGCAAATATGGCTCATGTCAATCCTAGACAGGGGGACTACTCATTGTAATTCATGTTATATTGTATTTATATGGAGTCACAAGAAATGTCCAGCTGAATATAAAATGTCAAGTTTGGAGGACCCAAAAGTTTATTAATTTATCAGAAAATGACTGTAGTCTAAACATACATTATGTGTAGAATTAAAGGTAAAGAAATATTTAATGACTTAAAGCAGCTATCTGGTAGCGCAAAAAATTCCCAATACAAACTTTATATGAGCATGCTAGCATTACATATAGTAACTTTAACAACATTATATGAATATAAAGTGAATTTGCTGTTTTACTTACCAGACAACTAGCTTTAGATGTATTTTTGGTAATGCTACCAACAAAATGTATCCACTAATTTTCTATTAACTTTCTGTTAGGTCTTCATTCTGTTTATTATCTCCACCAAGGAACAGTGGAGGTTATTACCTCTGCCAAGGAGGTTATGTTTTTGCCAGCGTTGGTTTGTCTGTTTGTCTGTCTGACTGTGTGCAAGATAACTCAAAAAAGTTACGGACGGATTTGGATGAAAATTTCAGGAAATGTTGATACTGGCACAAGGAACAAATGATTACATTTTGGTGGTGATCGGGGGGGGGGGGGACTGATCTGCCTTGGCGGAGGTCTGCAATCTCTGAGTGCTTCTAATGTTATCATTGGGGTTTGTTTGTCTGTTTGTTTGTTTGTCTGTTAGCTAGATAACTCAAAAAGTTATGGACGGATTTGGATGACATTTTCAGGAAATGTTGATACTGGCACAAGGAACAAATGATTAAATTTTAGTGGTGATTTGGGGGGGGGGGGGGGGCTGATTTGCCTTGGTGGAGGTCTGCGCTCTCCGAGTGCTTTTCTAGTTCTTTATTAAGGATCCCCCATTAGCTGACGAACAAACAACAGGCTAGTCTTCCTGGGGTCCTCTTAAAAAAAGTTCAGGATACAAAGTAACAATACACAGATCCAGTTACAGTAAAAAAGAAAGAAAGAAAGAAAGAAAGAAAGAAAGAAAGAAAGAAAGAATGGTAACATAAAAATACTAGTAACTCTCAAGCCTGAATAGTGACTTTACATGTTTTTTAAATGCTTTCTTACTTGAAATGGTTCTAATATTTAAATGAAGGGTGTTCCAGAAAGAAATAGCTCTATATGCAACAGCGCTTTTCATTGAATTAGTTTTGGGCATGGTAATGGGTAGGTGTGAAGTATAAAACATGCCCGAATGCATTTATTTGACTTATTTCCAACTCTACTTTTTTGAACTAATTGATGTTTGTCTTATAACTTCATTTAGTCACGTCGCAGAATGAAGAGTATATTGTGTGCTGCATTTGAAGGCAACATTACAAGAGGATGATTTTTATGGGAAACATGAATACAGAGGATTCCTGATTTTACTGTGACAGACCACACCGATTCATCTCCTGCAGCGACCAAGCTTGTGTCACGGACATGGACCTAAACTGTGTCAGTAATATTCCATTAAAGGTGATAATACAATCAGGGCAGAGAGGCTTTCAGCAGATTATGGCAGCTGGAAAGAGAGCAACAGCATGTGCTTATGTGTGTGTGTGTGTGTGTGTGTGTGTGTGTGTGCGTGCGTGCGTGCGTGCGTGCGTGCGTGCGTGCGTGCGTGCGTGCGTGTGTGTGTGTGTATGTGGGTGGATAATGTCACCTATGCTATATGTGTTATGCACCACATCTGTCAGTTAAGGTATAAAAAAAACCCCCTCTGAGAGCAAAACAGAAATGTCCAGATGATTTCATAATGGTGTTTTAGAGTGTTTTAGACTAGTTTCAGTTATTTGCAACCATTAATCCAATGCAAGTGTGGCAGTTTCACTAAAATAAAATAAGACCCTGCTCACATTGAACTGGTGTTACCTGTTAACCTCAAATTATTCCTACATCTGTCTTTTATCTAGCACATACACACAGAACATGCTGTCTGTGCTCAGTTTACTGGCATGATCCACCAGGCGTGAATAACAAGGTTCGCTATTTACAAGCCACCACACACAACTGTTATCCTTTTCATTATGTTTTGAGACTTCGCTCTTCTGATTTACCTTTGATGCTCCTGTGAATGGCTCCCTGCGCCAAAAATGCTATTGTAACTTTTATTCACACTTGCCAAGCACAGCCTCCCAACCAGAAAAAATAAAGGCATGGAGAAAATGAAAATTATTGCAAATCACAAGCAAGGCAATGCAAGGCACGTTTACTTGTGTAGCACTATTCATACACAGGGTAACTCAAAGTGCTTTACGAAGGCATAAAAAAATCACGACAAAAGCAAAAGTAAAACATTGAAATTACATTAAAATCAAAAAAAGGGGGAAAAAAGATATTAAAATCATCAGAGATAAGACATGATTTTAAAACGCATTTACACACAGTAAATCACAGAGGTGTCATGTAGGGCAAATATTGTCACATAGCCTCTATTTTGGTTAAATGTAGTTGGTAATTTGCATTAGAATTTTTACTTCACATGAGATTATTAGAAATGGATAACGTCTACAACTATAAGAAATTGTCAGAGATAATGGCAGTCTCATGCAAATAACATTTTAATCCCAAAATGTTGCTACCTCCAGAACAGCTACAGCTAATAACTCATGGTAACAGTCAGTTAAAGCTTTATAAAATGTACCAGAATGCACTGTCTTGACTGTCTTTTGTGTGTTTTGTTTATATTGCCTTTTTTTTCTCTCTCTCCATGGGTTCTGTTTGTTTATCATGTCTGATGACAACCTCTGTATTATGAACACATTACTTGAAATTATAAATGTTATATTTGTTAAATGAAAAGTTCTATAAATGTTGAAAAGTTATATGAATGAAGTTTGAAAAAAGAAAAAAAACTTTGACACCACCTGATAAAAAGAAGAAAAACATAGAGACTTCGAGGTCAGATTTCTGGATTTCCACCATGTACTGGAATGCATCTCATCTGTTGGTGCCCATGTGTTTCACCTTTCAAATAGGGGATATTTCAGAGTTTACAAGGCACCTGAATGCATCTCCAGGTTAAACTCCATTACAGAAGCAGCAGGAACAGAAGTATCCTGACAGTAAATGAAACAGAAACACAGTAGAGACTCCTACTAGAATTATTTTCATTCTAAGTGAATACTTTGTTACTAACTTTTACCTGGCACTGTTCTGAATAGTCCTCTTAGAATTTAATGGTGTCACATTTAATTTCTGCTGTGTGGCTCTTACATCTATTCATATCAAGTAAAAATGTCCAAAGCTTTTATTCATTCATTAATTTTCTGAGCTGCTTAGTCACTGAGCAGCTCACAGGAGCTGCAAACAACCATTCACTCTCACATTCAGCCCTACGGGCAATTTTAGATTGACCAATTAACCCATAAAGACCCAGTGTGACTTTGTGTGGCCGTTCCCAAATGAATTTTTCTCTCTATTTAACCTTTCTTAAGTGATTTATCACCATTTCTAATGACATAATACTCTGTATTTTGCTAACTTTCAGTAAAAATCAAAAATTTTCTTGTATTTAATTCAGTGATAGTATAGATGTTAAAAGCTCAGATTAAAGTTGAGGGCTTTTATATTGAAAACAGAGAAATATGAAGAAAAACAGACTTTTTCAGCAAAAATATCAATACCTGACCATAAAACAAGTGCTTCCATCCACTGTCATTTGTCAAATTCCATGAGTTTAACTGGTGAATTAATGTTGTAGAAGATGACAGTGTTTTCACGGTAACTACAGAACCTCTGAACGTCCAAATGGGTCATATCTGATGAGCATGAAAAGATGACAAACTGTATTTTACACCAATTATTTACATGTATTGATAGAATTAGAGGATCAACAGTTATTAAACAGTTTAGATCAGTAGATGCTTCTGGTCAGCGGTGGATGTTTGGGTCTTTGTGGGTGAAACTATTAAGGTGCATGCCTTTAGATCAGGGTTGTCAAACTTATTTTAGTTCAGGGGCCACATTCAACCCAATTTGATCTCAAGTGGGCCGGACCAGTAAAATAATAATAGTGAAAAAAGTAAAATTATATTATGATAATGTTTACAACTACAACGTTTCCTTAAAAATCTGAATATCATGATCAACCTGAAATGTCTTCAAAAAAACAAGTGCAATTTTAAATATATTCTGCCTCAGTTTATCAGTTTATCACATGTATCACACATGTACGTTACAACTTACATTACAATTACACATACACAAGACATTTGATAACAGGCAGAATATTGGTACAATTGCATGTACTTCTCGTAAGACATTTCAGGTTATTCACATTTTTTGTAAAAGGATAGTTTGTAAGTATAAACATGTTCATGTAATTTTACTTTTTTACACTAAAACCAGGATTAAATCTGCAGTTTTCATTATTTATAGGTTATTATGATAGTATTTTACTGGTCTTATCCACTTTAGATCACATGTGTCTGTATGTGGAAACTGAATTACGATTTTTACATCGTTGATTGATTGATATCTTCAGTGTAATTCATCGTACTGGCCGGATTGGACCCTTTGGCGGGCCAGGACCTTCTTGCTGTGAGGCAGCAGCGTGGCACTCTGTCCAAACCCTGTTACTGTTTCATAGTTCAGTCCTTAATCAAAGCTTTTCTAATACAGTAGAATGCCCTTTAATTTCTGCCCTTTTATTCCATTCAAATAACCCACATCCAACACACCCACGCTCAAAGCAAAACTGTCAGGTCAAAGCTCTGTCACATCTCGATACTGTTTGGTGCTGCGCTCTTATCCTAAAATATCTGAAGCTTTACACAAATATGTAACCTTTTAACCTGTCCTGAATTCCAAAACAAACTCGGATGATTTAGTAAACCAGATCAGAGTACACTGCTAATGCTAAAGCCGTAGAGAGAAGCAGCTGTTAATGTTATCTTGTGTGTACATGCATGTGCCGGTGTGTGTGTGTTTGTACAGTGCAAATCCCCTTTAAGAGGCCAGTTTTGAGCAGTCTGCTAATTATCACATTCTCTCTCATCTTGGATTAAACTACAATCACACACCCCCTCCCCCCACCAACACCCTGGCAACAAAACTCCACAGCAACAGTGTGGAAACAGGGCACCATGGAAACAGCCTCTCTCTCCTCTTTAAGCACTGATGGATGATGGGAAATTGTGTTTACGTGGAGGGAATTGTGGGACATGCTGGCAGCAAAAGGTGAATATTGGGAGGGAAAAGGGGAAAACCTGCTGATAGTCTGAGTTGTAGAGGATGAGGGGAGGTTTTGTTCACATAAGCTTTACAGTGCAATAGGTTAGAGTGGGTAGGTGAAGGAGGAGAAGGACACAGCTGGAAAAATGCCAGAAGGAGGAGAGAAACTGGCAGTGCAGCGCTGAAACTGGGAGATGGAGAAGAGAGTGGCTGCAGGGAAAAGAGAGCATTAGAGGGAAGGGAAAAGAGAAAAGAGAGGGAGAGAAAAAGAAGCAGAGCTGATGCAGCTCCTGAGCAGAACAAATGTGTTTGGAGCTGCTGAATATAGGTCACACATCTCCAGTGACTGTTCCCTTCCCTCCACTGAAGCAGCTTTCTGCACTGTATGTGCTTCACTGGAAATCTTGCATGATTTGGACCACAATCTATGTACACCCCCAAGCTGGATTTTGTGCCATTGTGCAGTAGAAGTGTCTCACACTAAATAAAAGGGTTGGATGTTCCAGTTATTCCTGGACACATATCCTGTAGTAAAAGCAGGAGAAAAATAATGAAAACTGTTTCTTTGAAATTATTTGGTTTGTTTGCATAAATGTTTCACAAGCAGCTGTACAGACTGCATGGAGGTGATTAATATTTTACAATAGAGCAAGTTCTGTGCAGGAAATCAACCTAAATGCGAGAAAGCTTTCATTGCTCTGTAACAAGGTTGTTTTATGGATGTGATGGTGTTCCTTTTTTCATTAGAACTTCTGCTGTTGGATATGGCCTCATTTTCAGTGATGTCAAGAGTGCACTTGAAACAGCAAACATGCACGGAAAAAATGAGAAAAGACAAGGTTTAGCTGAGTAGTTTCTAATTATAAGTAATGATATTACAGGTTTTATATGGGGTTTTAGAACTGTTTCTATGCTTACATGAAGTTTGTATTGAAGTCTTTTTTGTGCTGGAGGGCAACCTTTTCTTAGCTGGCAAGTGTTTTATTTGGCTTCATCTGTGAAGACAGCCAGTACTAGGACTGGGAACCTCAGGGTACCTCACGATACAATACGATACAATACGATACATACGACAGCACAACATGATAAGATACACAATACATGGCTCACGATAATGATAATATCTCAATATAGCAATATTGCGATTATCGACATACTGCTCTTAATAATGTATGATATATCCATGTGTTTATAGGGGTGTATACGTGGGGGTGTGTTCCGTAGCTGCCATAACTACCATAACTGGCATAAAGTGAAAGTGAAACTTAACACGCTTTGAACGTCCGACTCCAGGCTTCTATGCCTCTGTTGTACACCGGAGCTTACATGAAATTTTCACAACTTCTAACCTGTATCCACTGGGCCCCCTCCACTGCTATATGGGCCCCCTGGTAATGCTGGGCCCCATGAGTTTGTCATGTTTACCCACCTTTATGACACCCCAGTGTGACATACAACGCTGTTTCATGAGATCAGTCTCATTTTAAACTCATTCAGAAAACATGACCTCTCATGTCTCTCAACCGTGCATGTTTGTCGTGCTGCCCGTGTATTGTATTTTTGTGAGACAGTTCTTACTTCCACATTCTGCAAAGTCCTTATCCAGCTGTGTCCCATCCACACTACAAAAGCTAAAGTGAGTCTACACTTTTTAATTTAAATGATGCCGGTGCATCTTTCAGTTTAACTTCACTGCTCAAGTCCGCCATATCAGCACCGTTGTTTGTTTTTTCTTCCTCTGTGACTTCGGCCCAATTTTCAGCCACTCACACAAGGAGCGCCCCCTGGATGACATGTAAAACAATGACTCCACTCACTAAGGAGGAAGTGAAGTGAAAGTGAAAGAAGTTTATTGCGACTATAATTTTAAGAATAATTTTTTAAAAAACGATACATGGCGAGAGCGCATCGATAATCCATTGTAAGAATAAATATTGTGATTGTTTGCCATATCGATATTTTGTCACACTCCTAGCCATTACACTGATTTCTCTGCATTTCTACAGAAATCCTTATGATCATTTCTATGTTCCTCAGTGCCTCTCTTCAGCTCCTCTACAGCAGTTACAGTGGTTAGCTTAAACAGAGAGCACCATATAATGGGTCATTCGTGCCATTAATAATCCCAGGAAAATTATGTATTTAAGTCCATTTATAGTGACTGAATAGAAATTGTTTTTTTGATATGTGAAGTCTGTGTTGAATGTTTCAAGTGTCCGCAGCGCAAGAACTAAAAGTTCTTTTCCCAGATTTAGTGTTTGTACACAGGACCTCAAGCACTAGTCAATCACTTGAACATGTCAAATAATGATTATGGGACCGGTTCAAAAACAAAAAAATGGTGCATAATGATTTCCATTAGGGGCTGTATAAATAATTAGAAATCAATACCCGTCACATCTGATGTTTTAAGAAATGCCAACCCAGCCTTTTCATACAGGATGAAATGATGAAGAGAATAAGTGTCGCCAGTAATGGATCTAAGTGCAGGAAAGGAAGATGGTCTGAATTATTTGGTTCCTATAAGAAAATTAACTATGATACTGTATAAATATTTATTTACTTATTTTGCTTCTGTATGTGTCTGTGAAATTGAAACAGAAGGTTTGATCCAACCAGACCCACTTCAAACTTTTATAAGCTTATAATACTATCCACAATATCTACTATGACTACAGACAGAATATCAATATTAAGCTTGTCTAGATTCAATTTGATAATAATTTCAAATGACAGTGCAGTCAAAGGCTTTCTCTAATATTTCAGTGGCTGAGTGTGTGGCATCACAAATCCAATACAGAACTGTCTCATCCAAAAAAAAAATGGACAAGTGGTTACATAAGATGTTATTTTGTTACTGGAAATTCAGAGGGTGTAGTAACGAACCCTGTGGGATGCCCCTCTGGCAGAAAAACACAAAATGACCATTTCCGGAAATCACAAACTGCTCTCGATGAAAGATGTTATTAGTTACATAGGTACAGCAGGACTTAGTCTTAAAACCATTATGACATAGGAGCATAGCACTGTTAATAATGTCAAAACAGAATCAGAAAAAAAGTAAGTTAAAAATAACAAAGGAATAAATACTGGTTTAGTTTGGTTATATAGCCTGAGGTGAGAGAGAAAATGAGGACAGCAGCATTGACTGAGCAAAAAGACAGGACAAAAGAGCACAGATGTGAGAGAAACATAGGAAGTGGATGATATGATACAGTGGGGATGACAGGAGCTATTGTGTCAGGAAGATAATTTGTCACAGCGTCACCAAAACTGTTCTTTCCACATTCACACCTGTCACTCTCCTGGTTATCGGTTCATGGTGAATGCGTACCTGCAGCCCACTCCTTCATCATACATACACAACAAACACAAAACATGAAATGTCACACCTGAGAACAAATGTCATTGGTGTCTTTGCTGTGCAGATAACGTGGACTAAAGAGGGTTAGGGTGGCAGCATTTAGAAATACCAGTGTCCTGTTCATGTACAAACCTGCTGCTAGTTGACCCAGATCCACTTTTGTTATGATGTTAACTTACACAAATGAGAAAATAATAGGTCGTTCCAATGTTTGATGAAATGCACAACACTACAAGATTGTATAAGAGCATAGATTTATCAATAGACGGCTGCAGAAATTAGCCTCAAACCTCATAAATAAGTTAACATTGTACATTTCCAGTTCCCTCATCTTAAAGTCAGTGGGTTTTCTGGATGAAGTTTTGTTTTGACACCTGTAATAAAGTCTGAGATGAGATTAAAGGGTGTTGAGATTAAAGGGTGTTGGAAATGTTAACTGTCAGAACACTGGAGGTGGATGCTACAGCCAAAAACAAATCCATCTTCATTTTTTTCACTGTAACGACCAATTAATGGTATTACTACATTAGTTTCTGTCCAGATGTCCATGCTTTAAAAATACTTGTCTATACTAAAACTATACTCTAACAACATACCATATTAATAATTTATTATATTGCATTGTTTCGCTAAATATAAAGATCAATTTCAACAAAATTAGTACAAACAAAATAAGTACAGCAGGTTCACAATGAATATGCTCTAGTGTAACAAACAAACAGGCTGTAATATATGACTGAGCCATTTTTTTTAGCCACATTAGCCAGAGTTTATCGGCTCCAATAATGTAAAATAAATGCTTTCTTACATCATCCCTGTAGCGCTCTATTTACTTAACCTTTAGCTCTGTTTTTTGTCTCTATCACCTCTTTCAGTCACTAACGGTTCCACTCAATTTTGTTCAGCAGCTAATCATTAGCTTTGTCTGTGTACAGTGGATTTATCAGAGCTTTTAAGTTGTACAGTTTGGCTGGAAACAGATTGAGGAAGAAAGACTGAGACCAAAGAAAGAGAAAAAAAAGTTGCAGGTCTTAAAGCAAGAGCAATGAGCTGAAAAATCCTAAAACCATAGATGTCTATGTCAATATTACAGAATCATGGACGTGTTACACAGGGACAAGGTCATTGGAACTGATGCAATGCAAGGGACTCTATATATAAGAAGTAGATTGGACTGTGACTTCACAGATTGGTTTTAAACTCCTGTTTTGAAGCTGAGAGTTTTACTTTTGGAGCTAGAACTGACCATATTTGGACAAATGGGTGGAGCTGAGGAATGATGGTTGAGCTAATGCTAAACGCTGGCTTACTGAGAGGAATAAAATGGTTCAACAGACATTTGCATGACAAGTTTCTTAACCAGTACTATATCCATGTTGTTGGCTGTAGCTGTGGTTACCATTCTGGCTTTTTGCATCCAGAAGTGATGATATTTGGCCTAAATACAGAGCTGAGGGAGTGCAAGGAATGATAAACATAAGCTTACCAAGACAGTAATAGAATAAACTACATGAACTGTTTGGATAACAAGATCATGTGTTTGTCCTCTTAGTGTAGCACATAAATCACAAATATAGACCAAGACAATATTGTATCTTGGTGATGCTAACCTCTGTCCAACTGACACTGTAACACACTTTCTGGATTGAATACAATCTTTTCTTAGAGCAAATAACAAAGGAGAAATTGAATATGAGTCAAATTAGAGTCAAACTGCGTCAAGCAATGGGATATGCAGTTAAACTAGATCTATGACTGTTAGCCTGTTAAACGTATCCATCATTTTATTCTCTTACTTGTCCCAGGCACTTTGTTTTTGACCTATCATAACCAGAAAACCTTTGAGTTTTGTTTGTATTTAGATGCCATCTGACATTTCATGCTTGGCTGACTGGCCAGCTATCATGTTTTCTGCCTGGATAGAGAGAGAGAGAGAGACAGAGAGAGAGAGAGAGAGAGAGAGAGAGAGAGAGAGAGAGAGACAGAGAGAGACAGAGTCTAGCTGTTTCTTTGTGGTGAAGGGAAAGAGCGACAAGCTGATGAATTTAAGATGTGTGGTGTGAGAAGTGAGTGTTGAAGTGATGAAAGACAGAGGAGAAATGAAACTAAGTGGATGTTTGACAGACACCCCCCAAGAGGATTGATTACCCAGCACCCACTGGATGAAGTCATGGTTCTAGGTATCAGATATGCAGCTTGTGCAGCTTCTGCAAGCCTAAACATCATAACTCAATAATTACCCCATTTTTAGTTCTCACACAGGCTGTCAGTGTCTGGATGTGGGACTGCAGAGGGGGTTACATAGTGGTCTGTCAGTCAGTGCTACGATCAATAAATTACCAATGGACATAGATGTGAAATAGAGCAAGAGAGGGGGATGTTGTACTGTGCTGCTGCCGAAAATCATCCACACCAAAAGTGTCACTTTGTAATGAAAACATAGAAATACAGTGGCATATGTGATTAAACATTTTTAAGATGCTCTGCAATATGATGATGTCTGTGTGTGAGTTTAGACAATGTAATAAACTTGTCTCTTTAAAAAACATAACTTTTAATACCCCTTGGCCAGAATGGACAGACAGACGACAAAACAATTACAATACCCATCTGGCCACAGTTGGCCAAGGGGTAAAAACTATACTTCAAAGTTCAATTGTCAGATAAAAATTACTACAATAAATAATGATCTGATAATCTCAATCAGAATAATAAGTACATAAAAATCGAGAAATTCAGTAGAGAAAACTGATATCAGACATTGCCCACTATTGGACCAAGTTCAGCTGATACAGATGTTGATAAATATCTTACAGAATTGTTTCTTCTACATTCTCATCAGTTCCTACAGACTGTATGTAAAAAGTAGACAAAGCCTCAGTGATGTCACTCACTAATTTGAGGACTACTTTTTTAAGCCTTGAGTATAATATTTTTATTATTTATTTGTTAATTACTTGTGAGTGAGGGGTGAAACCAAGGGACAACAATGACCTCAGCTCAAACATGAAATCCATATAGAATTTGTAATACCCCTAATGGCCACTTGGGGAGCTCCAAAAAGTCCAGGCTTGCACAGACTTATACCTGCAACATGCTAAGTTATTAAAAGACTCATTCTAGTTTTATTTTTATTTGGACCATCTAATCAGTAATCAGGTGGTCCATCTTTTAATTATTGTTCATTTAATCAAATCTCTGGTCAAAGAGATGGTTTCTGTTTATGAAATCAAAGCATTTTTCCTGACAGACTGCTTCACTATAGTTGTGACTATAATGTGAAGACCATAAAATGATAATGCTACATAGTGCGTGATGACGTTTGCAGTTTTTGAAAGTCATTAGCTAACATTTTGCATTAGTTCTTAGCAAGTTAGCTCTTGCAGCTCCACCCTATTTTTCCAAATATGGTCACTTCTGGCTCCACGTAGTGAACATGGCACCAAGTGAATCACAACCTACTGGAACAGCAGGTCAGAAACCACTGTGTAATGTCACAGTTTTTCTATTAATTATATGCAGTTTACAGGTGGAAATCACATAGCAAATGCTCATTTATTTGGAAACAAATACAACAATGAGTAACATTGTCATGTTCACCATCTAACTGCTTCACAATAAGAAATATAAATACATGACTTAGCATTAGCTGGTGTTATTAACAGACTACCTAACACATAATATAGTTAAATATTTGAGGTCTAGTTTGTGTAACTTCTCAAAACTTATTGTAAAGGAGGGAAATGTACAATAATAGAGACTCTGACTTCCACTTCCACTATATGGCCACGCCCTTAATTATACAAAGTTCTAGCTTTAAAATGTTTTAAATACATACATTTAAAGATATTTTTTGATGTCTTGGGTTATACAGTAAAGTCACACTGTACTGGGAAATTAGCCATAGAAACAAAAATGATAACATGTTTATATGTTTATTTCTTTTTTTTCCTTTCTTCTTTTTTCTATGACATGTTTATTTCTGCTGTAAAGTCACTTCAACATGGACTCCATGAAGTGACTCACTTCTGGAGTCAGCCTCAAGTGGTCTTTGAGGGAACTGCATTTTTTTGGTACTTATGTTGGCTTCACTTTTCAGCCCTTTTATTGTTGCTTCTTCGTTAATATTTTTGGTAAAAAGCTATATTTCATAACCTGTTTAGCAAATGATACAATTAAAAAGTGATGGAGGCAAAATGAGCCTTGTTCCCATTATATTATTCCTAGTGTAAATTATTACCCCCAATATTGTACAAAATTGCATCCAACAGCACATACTGTTTTGCACTGCTACTGCACTGGACTGTACATACTGTATTTTACATTTCTTTCTATATACATTGTACATAGTCTGATACACTAATTCTTTAGTGTTTTTATATTGGTGTACACATTCTTGAGTGATTTTAAATTTTCTCTTTTTTATCTTTATGTAGCTGAGAACTGCCTCTAAGAAAAATTTCATTATGTGCACATAATGGCAATGAACATTCTTGAATCTTGAATCTTGAAATGATAACTATCTCTATCTGCATTCAGCTAGAAGAACAGCTTTGTACATTAGGAGTGACCATGGCCCACACACACACACACACACACATACACACACACACATAGGCAATAACACACAAAAATGGCATGACATCACTGGCAGTGTGCAGGGCATTTAAACCCATATCAGATTAACTTAAGAGGGGGCAGGATAAGTAGCTTGGAGAGGACGGGTATTGGAATCAAAGTCAGGGCAAGACGACGTTTCATGGGACTGTGAGGACATGGATGTGAAAATGAGTGATGTGTGCAAAAACAGATTAAAAGGTGAGGAGGTAACATCACATGAGGGGGTCAAAAATGTACAATGAAGGCCATTCCTGGGTAAATGGATGCATGGTGGGTGGTTTTGTTATCTAAATTTAAAAATGGTTTATGAGTTTTTTTCCCAGCATGCAGTGGAGGAATGAGCATCAGGCTGAATTAATAATCACTGATGCCAGTTGTTAACCATTTGTCTCCCTCCTGTCCAGCCTCATCCTCCTCCTCCCCCTCCTCCATTCCTGCATCCGTTACCGGGCCATTCCCACCCCGTGGCTCCATCCCCATTCACAACGCACTAAAAGACACTGGAAAAAAAGCCTGTCTTCGTATTATAGGAGAGCTGTTTGTAGCTGCAGGCCCGCATGGTTGCTCTACCCCTCCGTTAACAGATTGGCTTTTAATCCTTCAGCCAGTCTTATGGATGCAAAAGCCCGTGTCAGCTCTCGTTTGGCCAATTTATCTGCGGCTCTGCTCTGAAATCATTCACAAAGCTGAGCCGGCACACAGGCCCTGATGCTCCGCAGTGATAAGAAAATAAAAAAAAATATGGGTTTGTGTGTTTATTTGAAGCCAGCACAGGTAAAAATTAAAATGCACCCATAAAACACAGGCCAAATTCCTTGTCATTCGAGTCGACGGAAGCTGAACACCTGCCTTAACCAAACCTGACTCATAATATTCAAACCACAACAATTTACGCAGGCGCACAACAACGCAAATATAATCTATATAGGATCAGCTTTATATGGTGATGATGTCGGGGTTAAAAAAACAAACAGACAAACAAAAACACATAAAGAAAGCACTGATATATATTCTGCAAGGCTTACCTCTGTAAAAAACGCTTCCATCCTCCCTACTCCTCCCAGACGACGCGCGCCCGGCCCCGCAGAGCGCACACACCGGCTCCGGTTTCGGGTGCGCAGCAAATCTCCCCAACGGAAGGGTGAGTGTATTTGTCAAGATGGGAGAAAGGTAGCGATGTTCCGGTGTTGGTGTTTCCCATTCACCACACGTTTATATCTTCACCTTTTGAAATGTTCCAAAGCAGTGCACCTCAGCAGCAGCAGCGGCCGGAGGAGACTATGCGCAAAAAGAGAATCCACATAAGACAAATCCAAAGACAGGGATGGAGAAATGAAGAATGGCCATGCCGGGGATCCGTCACTGAGCACTAATTGAAGCAGCCCCGGTTCTCCAGGTCTGCTTCGGTTTCAGTGTGTGTGTGTGTGTGTGTGTATGTGTGGTTTTGTGAGCGTGTGTGTGCGTGCGTGTATGTATGAAGATGTGAGTGTGGTGCGTGGGGTGGAGAGAGAGGACCAGTCCGGGGGCAGGACGAGCTTGACGCTGCCCAGCTCACACACCGGTGGGGCGGTGCAGACACAGCCTCCACCAATACAACACACACACACATGACTCCAACACACACAGGCTACGGCGGATGTGGGGCAGTGTGTGATTGAAATGTTCCTGCTGTGGTCAACACGGATGAATGAAACACTGAAACTACACACCTGTATTTTTTATGATTGATTTTTTTTCTTTTTTTGCTCTTGGCACATCCAAGTGTTCATGATTCCAGACAAAAGGAGAGAAAGAAGACGAATTCTAAGGGAAAATATAGGCAAGCAAGGTCACTCTCTCCTCTCATGTCTCATATGTTCATGTCTGGGCTGCACAGTTTGTATCCTTTGGAGATGAGTCATGGAGACAAGAAGTGGATGCATATTAATTTGATAGTGGTTGTATATTGGAAAACCTCTGAAGATCTACCAAGCCATGGTTAGGGTTACTTATGAGCCATGTTAAAAAATAATGATAATTTAAAAAAAAAAAAAAATAGGACCAATGGCCCTGTAGCTTACCGGCCAAATTAAAAGCTTTGGGAAATGTATCCAGATGCCATTTATTGTCACCCAGTTATGTGTATTTATTATATTACAGAAATAGCCCATGTTTTGATCATATTCCAATCAGATCTGTAAAAAAAATTCAAATTCCAACTTGATATCATTGATACTTAGTGATTCAATCCACTTCCTATCTCTTATAATGGGAAAATTTTTCAAAGTCACACCAAATCCAGAATCAGATCCAGATTGAAATAATTTCAATACCTTGTGTTGACATCATCATAAAGAAGCTGTATACCAAGTTTGAAGTCAATCAGAACGGTAGTTTTGGAGAAGAAGACGATTGAAATTTTTTCCCCATAAGAGCCCATGTTAAATTTTCCGTAAGTTCCCAGATCCAGAAGAAGATCCTGATCAGCATGTGGCCATTATGTTTTGGCCATCTCCCCATCAGGGCTGGACTGTAGAAATTTACACTGGATATCATTCATATTTGCTGAGTTATTGCATCGATCCACTTCCTATCTCTTATAATGGGGAAATTTTTCAAAGTCGCACCAAATCCAGAATCAGATCCGGGTCCAAATAATTTCACTAACTTTTATTGACATCATCATAAAGAAGCTGTATACCAAGTTTGAAGTCAATCGGAATTGTAGTTTTGGAGTAGAAGACCATTGAAATTTTTGTAACAGACGACAGACGACGACAGACGACGACAGACGACGACAGACGACGACAGACGACGACAGACGACGACAGACGACGACAGACGACGACGGGCGCCGCATGATGACAATAGTTTACGGCCTGTCAGCCAGTAACCTAAAAAGGGGGTCAGACCATTAACCTACCAAAAGTAGATGTATATCAGGAGTAAATACAACTTTTTTATTATTATTATTATTTAACCTTTATTTAACCGGGGAAAAAGATCCCATTGAGATAAAGAACCTCTTTTCCAAGGGAGTCCTGACCAAGAGACAGCATGAAACACAACACATACTTACAACATACAGTTACCTCATACAGTTACAACAAACAATAATTTACAGGACAATTCAACCTATGAAAAAGACGTGCAAGTCATTGAGTTGTTCTCTAGCACTTTGAGTTTGGATTTAAAAGCATTCAGGGAGATCAATTCAGACAGTCAGAGTACACAAATGCCCTTTTACCCAGCTCTGTACAGGCGAATGGCACAAAGAGGAACAAATACTCATTCGATCGCAGACAATACAACAACAAGAAGGAACTTAGCATGTATTCTTGAATTACTGGAAAATATACATCTTAAAGAAGTTTATTTAAAAAGTGTTGAATAAACATACAAGTGGTGTAGGATACATATTTCTTGTGTAAAGCACTTGGAAATGTTTTTTTTTTCCTCCATTTATGTTAACTTTAACCAGACACCTATTCAAAAAACTGTGGGGAGAAAGATTGTTTTTGTTTCAGGGTTGTTTTGACCTAAAGTGCTGCTTGCTTTACATCTTTTCAGTTAATATTATCTTGATTTTCCACATAATTTTAGTGTCTTGTTGAAGACTATTTGTTTTAATTTTGAAAAATTTCAATAGCAAGTGAAATAAACTAACTGAACTGAGGTGAAAACTGATGGAGCTTAAGTTGTGTTCCAGTCACATGTTAAATGCACAAACTAGAAGACGCTAACATTCAAATGAAGCCTAATCACATTTACTGGACAAACCCTAACTCCTACCTTAGCTTAGGAATACAGTTAGGGTTGGAAGCTTTTGGCATTTATTAATGTCTTTTAATGGGTGCATTGACATGAGGGTCTTCAGTGGTGTAAGACCTCCTCTCCCAGATAACATTATATACTGTGATCCACTTGTTCCAGATGTTTAAAGCCATTAGAGCAGGATAAACTACAGCAAAATAAAGCAACACCTTAACAAAAGTAAAAGACAACATGACAGAAACACACCAAGGAAGAGAGGAAAGTTACATGAGATTAGAATTCTATGTGTAAGATGATGTTTAATAAGGGTTAGGGTACACAGGAAACAGTGGATGTTGAACATTTGAGGTAGTATGTAAGATTTGCGTTTGCTGATGTGAAGTCTCTGTTGGAGTCTGTTTTATTCTAGGAGCAGGTTGGCCTACATTCAAGATAACATCCCGTATACATAGGTTTCTATGTAGAGGACTCACTCACGAGTTCTGCCTCTCTACAGCTGAAAAAGTGTACAAGTCCATGTTGTTTTAAAAGATTTAGAATTGAAGTTGGCTAATGACAAAAAATAATCGGCTCCCAGCTCAATACAGATTCCAACAACAGCTCAAAAATTGATTAAAAAAAATCCCTCATCCAAAATTTTTTTTTTTTTCAGTTTGTTTGATGTTCTTTTTGAAAAGTCCTTTTATTTCAGTATGTAAAATTATTTTTCATTTTGGATTTAGATTCAGTCTTAGATTCCACCAACTACAATAACCCAGACTGAAAGATAATAGCAATGAGTTTAGAAAGACTGGCTGGAGTGGATATGAATATGTAACAACAGCGAAGATGAAATCCCCTTCACACTCCCTGAAATGATGTCTAAATTAGCCATGAGGCATGAGCTGTCAGCAGCATTCACTCTAATGCTTCTCCAAAATCATCCACACAAAGAGAAAGCGTGAGAGGGGTAGAGTTAATATTTCTGTATGATCTTTCCTAAAAAGCCTCCCTCTGTTGCATACAGGAGGAGGAGGCTTAGTTTCAAGGTTAGTCAGAGCGCCTGTGGGATGAAAAGTGATATATCATGACGACACAGAAACACTGGAGCACAACAACAGGGGAAACAACCCAAAAATCCAGGAGGAGTGTTTACTGAAGACACCAGTTTGTTTGTCTGAGGTAGAATTAGATGGACATCTGGTTTATGCGATGTTGACCGTGTGGTTTATTCTCTCTTTACAGAAGAACAGGCTGCAGGGGCCAGGTGCAGCCATCATCAGCCCAGCAGGCTGAGGCCTCTCTGGGGTATGGTATTATGCAGCCCAGCCTTTTCCCTCTGGAGCCCAGGAGGTACAGAGGGGCCTCCTGTATGCATCTGTGCATATGGTAGTATTATTTAGCAGCGCCCTCCATCTTCATCACAGGGACAGTTCAAAAGCCAGACCCAACAACGGGGCCCCTAGTTTTTTGTTCGAAGCGTGTGCGTCTGTAGTGCGGGTGCAAACACACGCACATGCACAAACACTTAGGAAATGAGAGCTGATCTGTGTAATCTTTCATATGAAACGGCCTGGAGGCAAAAGAGAATGTGCTGTGAACCTGAGACTTCAACAGCCCACACCATGAAAAAAACATCAAAAACTGTAAAACACTGAAGAATAGGTGTCTGTAACGGAAGTACAACACTCCATAACAACACAAGTTTCCTAACAATTCTCCTGTATCTGTTTCATAGGATGATGCTGATGATATAAGTACAGCAATGATGATACTGATGACAATAATGAAGATGAGAAGGATGTCTATCATAAGAAGACAATGGCTACATCCATACTAATATGATTAAAAATGAAAACCATCTTCACACGATTATTTCAGCAAAGTTTCAGAATCAATCCATTCTAACACACCTTAAACATCATATGACCAGGGGGTTGATAATGCTGCTGGAAATAAGAGCTGGTCAAGGCTGGCATGTTATTTATTTCCCAAAAGAACCAAATGATAGTGGTGCAGCCAACCAGGGGTCATCGTTTCCAAAAGTCTCAATTTATGTCAAGGGTTTGTTGAGTCAGGAGCCTGTTCTTGTATCAATGCTGCCTTATGATCAATCAATCAATCAATCAATCAAATCAATCAATATTCAGTGTGCAGGGTATCAGATAGAAATACATCAATAAGTAGCAAAATGGTGGTTATTACAAGACACCAGGGTTTGTGTGGAGGTTGATGCTCTACTTATAGTCTGTTTTCTCTCTTTCATTCTATGTTAGCCCTCCCTCAACCTTTTTTTCCCAACAATTTTTTTTAACCTTCTCCAAGTTTTTGTTTTTTTTACCTGAACATACCAAAACTACAATTATGTCTTTGTGTATCTTTCAGCTTGCAAGAAAATAACACTAACCCATGTATTGAATAATGATGATGCATTAGTATTAGTATGTTACAAGTTAAGAGAGAGAATGGGTAGTCCTAGATGGTCCAGGGCCCATGGATCCATGTGAAATACGCTGGGACCTCAGTATCATCTCTATAAAATGGTATCCATGGCACCAACAGGAAAGGGACAGCATAAGTTAATTTGCATGTAAAGGACCAGCCTCTAAAACAACCCATTTGGAACAGGGTTAAAACCAGGAGTCAACAGACACAGTACAATGAATGATCTCTGTAGTATTTTAGCTACCTGGACTCATTTCCTTGGGTGAATTCAAGAATTTGTTAAAGGGGTCATATTTGTTAAACCCACTTTTATTAGTCTGTGGTACATTTATTTGTGTATTTGGATCCTAATAGTTCTCAAAGTTTGAATTTGAACCCTCCAGGTGCTGTAAAGCTATCTTTATATTCATTTTGGCAAAAATCGAGTGGATTTCTACAACGTGTTTTAATTCCTGCATAATTTGTTACGTCTCTAACTAGTTATGTCACAACATTTGCACATATAAGGTCAAGACTTTTGACAAACATTTCTCCAAGTACGACGTAATTGTTCGTCAGCAGCAGCAGTTGTAGTCCACACTGAAAATATGTGCAAACTTCAAGCCAATAACCTAAAATGTTCAGTTGTAGGTTGAATAGGACAGAGCAGCACAGCCAACAACCTGGAGGGGGTGGGGCATGAAGTGGCTCATGTGCATTTAAAGTGCCAGTGCTCAAAACAACCTTTTTAGTGTCTTTACTCAGAAATAGGGTTGAAGATGGACCTGTGGAGTTTCATGCATAGTGGTCACAACAGTGGACAGTTATTCTACAACTGTTCTCTTATATATTCATGGATTTTATTGTTTCAGTTCCAGATCAGCCAACACAGTGGATCATCCCGTACACTGACATTCATACCATTACTGTAACTTTACTGTTCTTGATAAACCTGATCTGCACTAACATGTTTCAGTGTAAATCAATTGCTTGTTATTATTACTTGACTGTATTTAACAGGGTGTTTTTTAAACAAAAAGTTGTTTTTTTGCGTATTATCTCCATAAAGTGATTAATAACTATTATTAGAGTACGTTAAAATGTGACATCAGAAAACATCAGATTAGCAGCATTTTAAAAAAAAAAAGTTCATTGTTTTCACACAGTATGCCAGTAAATACATGTTTCTCCACTTCAAAAATTAAACGCATGGTGTCCAGCTGAGCGGACATTTTTGCAACTCCATGAAAAATAGGTTCATAAAAAAAAATGTTCAGTCGCATTGTTTTTATAAGCCTAAAGAGGAATAAAAACATTTAGGAAGAAAAATCTTGATTAGGTTGTCATAATTCATGCATGAAAGGGTTAAAATGCATTATTAAAAAAAGCAAAATATCACTCCCTTAATACATAAATGAACAGAAATGCTATTCTAAACTGCAATTGCATTATAACATTGTATTGTTATGCCCATTGCTTTTCTTAATGTTGTTGCACCAGTTCAGCTTCTTGGCCAGGTCAGCCTCGCAAAATAGATCCAATGTCAAGGGGCTTCCTGGTTAAAGAAAGCATAGATAAAATAAATAAATACATTTTAGCTTATATTTAAAATATTCATTCAGGCAACATATGAGCCATGGATTAAACTGTTAAAAAGGGACGCAATATGTACAACTTATATAAATGCTGTGTGAATATTTTGGCCTGGCTCTATATGGAAGTCAATAGACCAAACGCAACAAATTTGCACACAAAATCCCTGGAGTGGAAAGGCAAGGGGGGCAGGGTTGCTGCGGTTGGTAATTACTAAAAGCCATCGACCCAGCAGTCTTCTTATCTAACATGCATTTGTGTGCAGGGACACAAATGCAAAATGCATACACATACATACACACACATTGAAAAACACAGACGCCAGGCTATTAAATTCATATTTCCATGACAACAGCAGGACTGAGTGACCCTCAGCGGTGAATTGTTGGATAGATATTGTTCCCCACGAGTCAGGAGCAGAACTCTGCTTACTCATCTGACCATCTCTCCCTCTCTTTCTCCTTGATTTCCCCTTCTCCTCTTACTGTTACACTGCATTTGTGTGTAAATCAGAGTGAAGGTGTGCTATAGACAGATCATCAATACATCCACTGGACCTCTGAGTGAAAACGCAGACAGATTACAGAAGAGCTCAGAGATGAACCCGTTTGTACATTCAACACATCCAACTGGTGTGTGTCATATGTTGCATGTGTTAATAGCCGCAACTCACAGTGTCACAGACGAGCAGTTTTACAACCCAAGCATCCATAAATCTATCTTCATTTATCACCTTCTTTCTCTTTGACTCAGTCCTCTGCTGTGACCTGACAGTCTCACCCCAGACACACATGTGTTTATGAGTGTCTAAAAGGACATGCTGAATTAAAGCAACGCCGTGAAACTTAGAGTGAGAAGCCCAAATTAATCATCAACTTTTTTTTGTACCAGGGTTAAAACATGCCCTGTAAATGTTTAAGTGTAACTAAAGAGACACAGGACACATTGTTCAGCATTTATCAATACAATATATGCAAAAAGCAGCTTTTATAAAATGTATAATGGGAATATAAATAAATCACATAAATATTTTAGAGGGATGGTTGGAATTTTTGAGGCATGTGTTAAATGAGGTTACAGAACAGGTTTTAGCACATCATTTATTTCATTCAAAAGTTAGATTCACTAAAATGTAATTACAAATAGACAATTGCTCAGTCATTATATGCATCAAGTATCATACATATTCATAGTCGATTGTAATTTCATTCATTTACAATTTTAATGGGATTGCCTGTTGAAATCAATCATCATTAAGTCATAACAGTATCAACGTTTGTGTGAAAATGAAAATAATAGGTATAGAAATGTGACCAGTATAGTGTTGAAAAGGTAAGTGTCATCAGCGGATGCAGTCACAGACGACTGCAGATGTATATCTTAATATGAAGGGTGACTCTCCTCACACGGCACCATCTCCATTTACTTCTTCCTCTGTATTGATTTCTAACAGCTCTACTGATATTGACCATTAACCTTCTGTCTGGCGAGCAACTTAAAGGACATTTGCATGTCTGGATGCACAACACTTACATTTACACATGTTATTTTGTTGAATTATTCATGCATATCAAGAAACAATGAAACATGGGGAATGGACAGTTGAAGTTATGTTAAACATTACTAGCATTTACTATCAATGTTTTTTTTTTTTTACCTCTCTGGATGGGCTAATGGTTCAGAAATCTACTCACAGGAAGTAAATTTGCCCATACGAATTATTTTATGTATTAGCTCTTGTCACATAATTCTAAAATCTACGCATGAAAATGATTATTATTACCCACACAAAAACATTTAATTCTTTCTCTAGATTGACCTAACGTAGCATTTTACTTTCAATGAACCAGTAGGCAATCCTAATTATTGATCCCCTTACCTTTTGACAAAGAGTTCAGTAATTCTATATAAGAACAGAGACAACATGAGGTTATTGTTCATGTGAATGTTAAGTCATCTTCATGACACCTCACATCAAGACTTATGTTGAATTCACTCTCTTGTGGAAAATAAATAAAGCATATCATGATGGTGCCTTATTGAACAGAACATATATGTGTCAAAAAATGAAATTACCGTACTCTGAGTGCATCTGTTAGTTATATTCCAAAGGACAGGAAGTGAGAAAATATATTGTCTGATGGTAGTGGCTATTTCATGTACTATATGAGTATAAAGAAACTAATGGAAGTTATGGAGCAAAGCCAAGATGAACAGGAAACATGCAAAAATTTGTTTAGGAAAGTAAATCCCATACTATATACTTGTAATATAATGTATAAAATAGCCTGTTCCATTAAAAGAGGTTGAGGAAAAGGGTTAAGTGCATCTGGCCTGCTGAGCTCCTGATGGACGCTGTATGCAGTATGGTGTCAGAGTTCGTCCCTGAGGACAAACACATGGAACAATACAGTGAATCATGCATTCAGGTCTAGTGTATAAACCCCCTCCACACAGATGCACTCTCAGATAGCAACATACATGATGTCACCTGATCAGGATGACACACACAGTCAGTCACTGTTTCCTTCTTCCAAATAATGAAGGTTATATTCAAAGTAGTTCACTGACAAAACATCTTTTCAAATGAAATAAAATGTGAGGGATATAATTGCCATCAGTCGACAGTCTGAGAACACCTGCGTCTATTTTAAGAGGCTTGTCAGACTATCGGTGAATGAATGTGGACCAGAGTGACCTCCTCTTCTATCCTCCACTCTGTGTCATCACCTCAGATCCTTTACTTAAAGTTCCAGTGAGTAAAATTTAAAGAGCTATTGGATGATGTAATCACAGAAATGGACTCTATCATAATTAATTCCATCAAGAGGGCTGCTTTTAGAGGTGTTTTTCTTCATGTTTTGAGTGTGTTGGCACTCAAAATTTTAGGTAAACTGATTTTTTTTCTGTCCATTTGAAGTCAAACCATAAACTTCAGAAATACATGTCAAAAAGTCACATTTAGATATTTTAGAATGTCATATCTTTAACCCATCTGGTTTGATTGTAATGCACCAAACACATGTATAGTGTAAAGATCAAGTGCAATAATTTAATTTAAGTTTAATTCTTTACATCACTGTGCCCGGAAATGTGTAAATACAATCAGAAGTCTTTGTTCACAGTATTGTACAGGAAGATTTTTTAGAGGAAGTTCTTTAGCAAGTTTTTTAGAGTACATATACCAACCTAAATGTCAACCTGGTTACAAACCTGCCTGTTTTGTTCTGTCTGTTTTTGTCATCTTGTGATGTATGCAAAGCTGCTGAATACTTGAATTTCCCTCGGGATTAATAAAGTATCTATGTATGTATTTATATGTGTATGTATGTATGTATGTATGTACTGTATGTGCGTATGTACTGTATGTATGTATGTATGTATGTATGTACGTACGTATCTATCTATCTATCTATCTATCTATCTATCTATCTATCTATCTATCTATCTATCTATCTATCTATCTATCTATCTATCTATCTATCTATCTATCTATCTATCTATCTATCTATCTAATTCTAAATGTAAATGTAAAAAAGAGAAGGGCAAGGTCTTTGAAATGTCTAAAACTCACCATATATCAAGATTTTGTTCACAGATTTCTTCACATTTCACTGAGGTTTATCAGGACCATTGTCATCAATATATTACATAAAATCTTGAGTGAATATGCAAACATTTGCATGATCAGGATCGGTATAGATCAGTATATAGTGGGAAATTCAGCTCATTCAGCAGAGGTTTGCTTTGTCTGAGCGCTTTCTTGTTATGCTTTTCACTATAATAATCACCTGAATATATGACTTTTGGATTTTTGTAACCTTAGATTATTGATAGGGGGAGCAACTCAACTTTTTCTTCTTTTTTCCATTTTATACTTATTGAGCATTAAGGTGCATTACTGTGACCATGTGTTTTAATGTTTGCCGGAGTTAATATCCCCCAAATAAATAATACAGAACTGAAAAAAGAAGCATTGGCTCTAATGAGGGAATTCCATCGTAGGTCAGGTTGAGTTGAGGGCAGATGTAACCACAAACATCCCACTGAAAATACTCCAAAACAAGTAGAGGATCTTAGAACTTAAGCAAAGTATGTAAGTATCAGTGGTGAAATGTTCTTAAGTGTTCTATGAGTAGCCTTCAATTTCTGGCAATGAAGTGAAAAAAAAAATCATGATTGTTGGTCTGCCCTTTTTAGAGGCAATTCTTGATTTTTCTGTTTGGTGTAGTTAGGAGGATGATGAATCTGGTCCACCATCAAACCAACCTGAAACATAGGTCAAGCTCAAATCTTGGCCACCTACTACTAAGCAATCAAAAAAGACAAAATAGTAGGACATCTGTTCTGACCTACTGTAGAGACATAGCAGACACCATGAGCTGTGACCTGCTCCTTCTGCTGTTGTGTATCTGGTCTGGTCTTGGTCTCAACTGCTCTTACAGGGCTCTTATAGACTATGAGATTTCAACAGTCTTATAAGTTTATCAGCAGCCACACTGTGTAACATGGATCTAACAAACTTGGGTGTACTATAGTACATAGACAGACTGTGCAATGATAAAATCTGCTGAATCTAAGGTTTTGATGCAAGCAAAGATATAATAATGACATGTCATCAGCCCACATTGTCCTTCTACACTGTAACTGTTGTAGACAATAGAGCTAGAGGTATTTGTGTTAATGGAAAAAGTCAACTTAAGTCAAGCAGAAGGAGAAGAAAGTGGACCCAGAAAAAGAAGGCAACCTGAGATGACAGTTTTACAAAGAAAGCTTGAGGGTAGTAGTTTTGGTGGCCTAAACATACCTTTCATGTTGATGTGTCATTTCATGGTTTGTCTCAGACTGCAAAACAGTCATCTGGAGCTATGATAGCGGACCACTGTGTCTTTTTTATTTTTCCCACAACAGATCGATATGAATCGATATGTTTTCTCATCTTTCATCTGGGATGGTCCAAAGTTGTACAGTGTATACCTGGATGAAAGCTGCAGTGGTTATTACCAGACACTGATCACAATCCATCAGACATTATCTCGGTGTGAATCTATTGATCTACTCAATATTTCAACACAGTTACATGGGAAAGTTGTTTATTTTTCCATAACAGCATGTATCAACATCAGGGAAATTCAGATTTATATTTAGTCTTTTGATTTGGACTGAGAGGAAAGAGCTACAGTTGAAAAAAAAAAACACTTTTGGCTTGGGTTTTTTGTTTTTTAATTCTGGTGTTGTTTTGCCCCCTTCACTACAACAGTATCCTCTGTTTTAATGTGGCAACAACTAAAGCAACAACTACAAGAAAGAAAGAAAGAAAGAAAGAAAGAAAGAAAGAAAGAAAGAAAGAAAGAATTATATAGTACACACACGTATCTATATATGTATATGTATGTGTGTGGGTGTGTGTGTGTATGTGTGTATATATAGGTGTGTGTGTGTGTGTGTGTGTGTATATATATTTATATATACACACACACACACACACACACACACACATACATATATTTGTGTGTAGACTTCTTGTATTGATCTAATTAGTGTTGTATTAAAGGGGGTGGGATAAACAGTTCGTTCCTGTGAGCTACCACTAACCCTGCAGTCAGTCATCTTTTGTGTAACTGTATGAATGTGTCTTTGGTTTTGGCCGGCTTAGTTTCTTTTACTTAAGTGGACGCTGAGTTTTCTGCTGCTGTTTCTGTGTTCCAGGAACCAGGAAGCCAGTTAAGCCTGAGAAGAGTTTCAGAGCCTCGATCTGGAGGAGAAACCACAGAGGATCAGGACCAGGACCAGGTCACAGAGCACAGACTGGAACCCCACAACAGGACTACAGATCAGAATCAAAGGCCAGAACCACATACCAGAACCAGGTCCACAGACCAGGACCCACAATCACTTCAAAACAATCACTTTCCCACTAGAGAATATTAATTTATATATTAATTATCTCAGCCTTAAATTTAAAAGGAACACAAAGAAAGTAATTCTGTAGTCAATTTCATTTACATTTAACCTTTCCTCAATGATTCATCACCATTTATTAAAACATTATCCTCTGCATTTTTCAGTGTAAAGCAAGTATTTTCCTACATTTAATTCATGTAGATGTTCATAAAAGCTCAGAGTAAATTCAAACCTTATTAGATGAAATCAGGAAAAAAAAAAAAAAAGGAAAATGGGACTTTTCCAGCAAAATATATCATGAACTGAACATAAACCAAATGTCTCCATCCACTGTCACTGATCCAACTACTTCAGTTCCTCTACATGTATTGATAGATTAGTGCACAGGTGTCAAACATGCAGCCCGGCGGCCAAACCTGGCCCGCTGAAGTGTCCAGTCCGGCCTCTGGGATCAATGTGTGAAATGCAAAAATTATACTGAAGATATGAACAATCAATGATGTTAAAGTCGTTTTAAGTCAGTTCAATCTAAAGTGGGTCAGACCAGTAAAATACTATTATAAGAACCTATAAATAATGAAAAACACTCATTTTCCTCTTTTGAATTTAGTGTAAAAAAAATTTAAAAAAAAAAGCCAAATTACACAAAATGTTTACATTTAGACTACCGTGACCCTTTTACAAAAACTGTGAACCAGAGCAAATATGAACAAACTGAAATGTCTTTAGAGAAGGATGTGGAATCTGAATAACATTCTGTCTGTTATTACATGTTTTGTGTGTTTGTGGATCCACTGTGATCTGTGAGTTAGAACATGCATGTGTAAATGATAAACTAGCCGGATATTGGTAACATTGCACTGACCGTTCTGTAGAATGTTGAGGTCATTCATATTTGTTCATGTTCTGTTCAAGTACAGCTTGTACATGTAAACATTTTCATTTTTACAGAATTGGACAGTTTTTTTTTGTTTTTTTTTTTGTTTTTTTTTAACTCAAAGCTTTGGGAAATGTATCCAGATCCATTTATTCTCATCCAGTTCTGTGTGTTTATTCTATTGCAGAAATAGCCCATGTTTTGGTCATATTCCAATCAGATCTGTAAAAAATTCAAATTCCAACTTGATATCATTGATACTGATTTATTGGATCAATCCACTTCCTATCTGTTATAATGGGGAAAATTATTCAAAGTGGCACCAAATCCAGAATCAGATCCGGATTGAAATAATTTCAATCCCTTGTGTTGACATTATCATACAGAAGCTGTATACCAAGTTTGAAGTCAATCAGAACTGGAGTTTCAGAGAAAAAGACGATTGAAATGTTTTCCCCATAAGAGCCCATGTTAAATTTTGTGTAAGTTCCAGATCCAGAAGAAGATCCTGATCAGCATGTGGACATTATGTTTGGGTCATCTCCCCATCAGGGCTGGACTGGAGAAATTTACACTGGATATCATTTAGATTTACTGAGTTACTGCATCCATCCACTTCCTATCTCTGATAATGGGGACATTTTTCAAAGTGGCACCAAATCCAGAATCAGATCCAGGTTCAAATAATTTCACTAACTTTTGTTGACATCATCATAAAGAAGCTGTATACCAAGTTTGAAGTCAATTAGAATTGTAGTGTAGCCCGATGGAAATAAGGGGATGGGTGTGTGTTAAAAAGTTAAAAAAAATAAATAGCATAAATACATAAATACCTAAAGTTCATAAGTGGAATACAAAGGGTTAAAAATTAAAACCATTTCAGTGTGGGAGTATTAAAAAGATCATGTATTTGTGAAAAGGTATGTAACTTTGTTGAGTTCATGCATTGTATTGTTTACAGGATGTTAAATGCAAAGTGTTTGTTAAAATACTTAATTAAAAATAATATTAATAATATGGGAAAGTTGCGCAAATATTTTATGTTTTGTTAAAAAGTAATGAAAATGTATATTTTATGTTATGTGTATTATGAGCTTGGAGAATAGTTCGGGGTCAAGGGGAACAGGAAGTAGGAAGTAGAAGAGAGGAAACCTGGTGAAGACGACGGGCGCGTGTGTGAATGAGAATATGGAATAACAGACAGTGTATTCAGGAAGAAAAGAACACCAGTTTAGTTCAGGAAAGTGGTCGGACAGATCACAAACGTGACTCTAATGGTGAGAGACTCTGTGTTGTAACAACACTTCGACTAGAAGTCCAACGTTTAAAAAAAACACAGACTGCGACCTCAGTAAGTTAGCTGCATGTGGCTAGCTATGGACGGACTAAGCTAGCAGGTTAGCTAACCGCTAACTGCAGAATGCACGGAGGACCCAGACTGAGCCCACAGCAACAATGGAGCTGACGGACAGGAGGACTGCCGATTACCGGATTCTGGATTTCCTTTTCCCTGGACGTATGGATTAACATTTCTTGGGAGCTGGTGATACAGGTACCTTTTTGGGGTTTTTTTATTGCCCGATGAGGTGAAGAGGCCATTTGGTTTTAGGCTGCAGCGCACAGGCCTGCACAGCCCTTATAAACTGTGTGTGTTTTTGCATTGTAAGTGGAAGATTTCAAGTGCATACAGTGTTTAGAAAAGGGTTCATTTCAAGGGTAATGTTTTAAAAAAGTTTATTAAGTTACATTGCACTAAAAATAGTATAAAAAAGAAAATAGAACCATAGTTTAAATAATCGTTAAAATTGTAAGAGATTACATACATAACAAGAACCCAGATTAGCTACCCCTGTCAAAGCAATGAAGAGCAAAGGGACGCTACAGTAGTTTCGGAGAAGACAATTGAAATTTTTGTAACAGATGACAGACGCCACATGACGACAATAACTTACGGCCTTTCGCCCGGTAGGCTGAAAATCAGTCTGCAATTTACACAGAAGGGTGTGGATGATACAAAGACACAGTTGGGCAATCCAAAACAACAGAGTAACACCACCCAGACAGACTTGTTCAAGGTATGTGACAGTATGCTGGTGGTGTCTGATAAAATAGAGTATCTGGAGTCTCAGTCCAGGAGAAACAACCTGATGATAGATGGCGTTACCTGGAGAAAGCTGGACGGACACAGAACTAAAAGTGAAAAAGCTTTGAAGTGAGAAGTTCCAGTTCCAGAAGGATGTTGAGATGGAGAGGGCTCACCGTGCTGGAAAACTTAAAGGAGACAGACCAAGGCCCATTGTAGTCCGGCTTCAGAAGTTCAAGGATAAATCCGAGATACTACAGAGAGCCAAATGCCTCAGAGGTACGAAAATCTATATTAATGAGGACCACACAGATGCTGTTTAGATAAAAAGAAGAGAACTAATGCCAACGCCAAAAAAACACTGGCCTACATTGAAACTACAACGGATCCACATCCAGAGATAGATCCTGATAATAACTTTCTTTCTACCATAACAACGGATTGCAATTATTTCACCCAAGAGCAGTATGAAAATGATATTAAATCAGTAGGTAAGTTGTCAATCATATATTTTAACAGCAGAAGTATGTATAAAAATTTTAATTCCATCAAAGTATATTTCAACAACACTCATCCATTCAGTTTCATTGTCATTTCAGAAACCTGGTTTGACATTGATAAAGGTATTGACTTTTGTCTGGAGGATTATGAATCGAGATATATGAACAGAAGAAAGAAAATGGGGGGTAGGGTTGCACTATATATTCATAAATCAGTAAAATGTATGGTTTTAACAGAGATGACATTAGAAATAGATGAAACGATGGAATGTGTGACTGTAGAGATCCACAATGAAAAGAAGAAAAATGTAATTCTAAGCTGTGTTTATCGATCACCTGGTTCAAGTATTGAACTTTTCAGTGAATGGATGGAGAAACAATTTTCTCCTGTAAAAGAAACTAAACTAAACTAAAAACTATAGCTGACTTCTTGGACATAATGTACATTGTCTCTTTATCCATCAATAACTAAACCAAACAGAATAACATCACACGGTGCCACGATTCTAGACAATATCTACACTAACATCATGGGAAATCAAACCACCTGTGGCCTGCTTATATGTGACATCACTGATCACTTCCCTGTTTTCACTCTGTTTGACTGTGACATAAAGAAAAGGAAAGAAGACATGAAAATTATCTGTAAACCAATAAGAACTGAAGAAACGATCAATGCCTTTAACAACAGTCTAATGCTCCAGGATTGGAGTACAGTCTACAGCAGGGGTCACCAACCCTGGTCCTCGAGGGCTACTATCCTGCATGTTTTAGATGTTTCCCTCTTCCAACACACCTGACTGTCGTTATCAGACTTCTGCAGAGCTTGATGATAGGCTTATCATTTGAATCAGGTGTGCTGGAAGAGGGATACATCTAAAACATGCAGGATAGTAGCCCTCGAGGACCAGGATTGGTGACCCCTGGTCTACAGGGAATCAGATGTGGAGAGTGCATATGGTAATTTCTTAGATGTATATATTTCTCTGTATAACATACACTGCCCTGCCAAATAACTCTGCATAAAGAAAAAGAAAATAAAAACACCCATGGCTTATTAAAGAAATAACAAATGCTTGTAAAAGAAAAATAATCTCTATAAATCGTTCATTAAGTTAAAAACTAAAGAAGCAGAACAAAGATATAAGACTTACTGAAATAAATTAACAAACATAATCAGAACTACCAAAAAGCAATATTATAATAAATTATTATATGAAAGTAAGAATAATATAAAAGGAACTTGGGATATATTGAACAACTTAATTAAACAAGGACCTACTAAAGCAACATATTCTGACTACTTTATTGATAAAAATAGTGTAAATCACAGCATGAATAACATAGTCAACCGTTTTAAGTGGTTTTTTTGTAAATGTGTGCCTGGAGTTGGCTGCAGATATTCCCAACCAAGGTGATGACCAATGTAATGAAACCATTAAAAGGAATCCATATTCAGTTTTTCTGTGAAACAAATGAGCAGGAGGTGATAAACACTGTTCTAAAGTGCAAAAGTAAGCTATCCACTGACTGTCATGATATTGACATGATTGTTAAAAGAGTCATAAATAACTTTGCAAAACCTCTAACCCATATCTGTAACTTATCATTCCATTCAGGTCATTTCCCAAATAAAATGAAAATAGCAAAAGTCATTCCACTGCACAAAAATGAGAGTAAACACAGCTACACAATGTACAAATTTTCCAGGTCATATGAAATCTGGAGTTTGTAGACATTCGTGGAGGGGGCATGTCTACGATGTCCAGTTTTTGTACAAACCCATCATTTTTAAGAATCTTTGTGACCTAGGTATTAGCGCTCTTTCCTTGAAAATGACAACATCCGGTCTCAGAAAATGAAAAAGACAGGCATTTTTGGTCCATTTTTCCATTTCTGTCAGGTAATAACTTTCTTTTTTGTTACTAGAAAGAGAAAACGAACATCAAAGAAGTAACAATAAATGAACAGCATTATGGTTCTTTGTAGCAACGACACCAGCGCCACCATCTGGAGCTCCTACAGTATAGAGGGTCTGCACATACATCACTTCTCCCCCAGGCCACACCCCTCTCAGTCAGACTGAGTGTCTTTAATCAACCTGCTCAACATGACAGAGTATAGCAGTAAACACAGCCAGAGCGGGAAAATGTGAAATCTGAAATTAAATGAAGGACAGCTGGACTGGACATGGATCTGTACGAGCGGTCAAAGAACAAGTGGTCCATGAACACTAACGTGGACAGAAATGGAGTATCCGGACATCCAGGGTGGAGGGGATCAGAGCTATTTTTACATGAAGCAAATATACATGGTTTCATCATGACTGACAACCAGGGTCCAAAACTAGGGCCCAGAACCAGCTGATCCAAAGTGCATTTCCAGTCGAGCGTGGACTGACCCCAGTGAATATATGCAAGATCTACTGGTACTGAGCAGATTTACTGAGTCTAGTTCAGATCCAGTCCTTTATCCAACACAGATACTACTGCTGTGGACCAGCAGGGCACCACTGAATTCTGGGAAATTAGCAGATTTACACCACCTGTTTTTAAATTGCGACATTATTCTTGTGATATTATGGTTTTATTGTTGGAATATGACGACTTTAATCTCATAAACGAGTGACATTTTTCTGAGTTCTTTTTGTAACTGCAACTTTATTCTCATAACATTGTGATTCTTTTTGTATTCAACTTTATTCTCATAAAATTACAAGGTTCACAAGGTTCACAATCAGAAAATGAAGACAAAAACCATGAAAGATGTGATCATGAAACCAAGAGCTGCACTAAGAAGGAACGTTAGCCAAAACAATAGGTCATTTAAGGTGTAATTTTACCCAAAAATACAGCATCAATGAATGTTAGCTGACACCAAACAGGATCCACAGATCTAGGTTTGGTTTCCTGGATTTGTGGATCCATCTCCTTCTCTTTTCTTTGTCTTTGGGTGTCTGTAAAACGATAGCTCCGACTGCTTTAAGAACCTGTTCATACAATCAATCACACAACAGCTCTTTCCCCATTTTTAATCAAATATTGTTCTTCAGTTTAGACAGGATTGAAGCCAACGCTGTCACTCATCTCCCTCTCTCTGCCACTC
This sequence comes from Sphaeramia orbicularis, assembly GCF_902148855.1. Lineage (NCBI taxonomy): Eukaryota > Metazoa > Chordata > Actinopteri > Kurtiformes > Apogonidae > Sphaeramia > Sphaeramia orbicularis. Next base: position 31,331,886 of record NC_043978.1, read on the forward strand.
AGTGGGTGGAACTGCGGTGACTTCTGCTAGCGCTGACGTCACGTGCAGACCCTCTATTGTTTGCCACAGAAGTTCAAGCCTTCAGGTAGTGAGTACTCCACTTTACATTTCAGTCAGGAGCTTTGATGTCACTTTTTTCTAACTTCAATCAAGTCACAATCCACCAAATCATCTCATAATGAAGTCCAGTTAAAAGATTGTTGTGTCTGGTGCAGCATTAACCGACAGTATGTGAACCAAGGGAAGCTGGGAGCAGCTGGACTGGGAAGCCACACAACAAAAGAGGTGAGGTGGGAGCTTTGCCAGACCGTCACTTGTTTGACATTAACTTTTGATTTATATGAATAATGCATCTCTTCTTTTCTTCAGTACAAACTGTTTCTGTATCTGAGCCATCAGAAACAAGTGACCGCTGCCAAGATCCATCCAGGCTTTATGTTAACGGTGAGCACAAACCCAAAAATGTTTTTTTTTTGTTTGTTTGTTTGTTTTTGTAGGTTTTTTTTTCTTGACACTTTTATAAACATTTTAGTTTTACAAAACAAGAACATGAAATTGAGGTCTAGATATGGCGATTATAACATCAAACATGCATACAACATCAAATGCTTTTATTAACTAGTACTGTCACTGTTTATAAAGTCTGTCCATTTTCTCCAGTGCCTTTTTCAGGGCTCCTCCTGGAGCCGCAGGGTTAAAGTCAGCTGTTCCATCAGTCAAATGTTTTCTGCGATAGAAATAAAAAAGCCTGTTGCGGGTGGCTCTTTCTGTAGCCAACATTTTGCTGTGACTCTTTTAGCTGATGTCAACAGAATCTTTAGGAGATAAACATTGTCTGAATTCAGTTTGTCTGGGAAGCAACCAAGATACAGTACAGTAAAGGAGCAACTGATGTGAAACTGATGTTTTGCTGGTTTTGAAATGTACAGACAGATTAGAAACAGCCAGATGAACAAATAGAATAGAATAGAGTAGCCTTTATTGCCATTGTGTGTACAATGAAATTAGGAAAATTAATATCGTTAGACACTTCTGGACTTTCTTTTTTGTTACTAGAAAGAAAATGAAAATCAATCTGTTTTTTAAATTTGGTTTCTCTGTTTTGACACTGAAAAAGAAAAATACCTTGAAATTCCATTTTAATTTGTCTGTTTTAAAATGAAAATCAATTACCCACTAGTTTTCCGTTTGTTTCTGAAAAGAAAATCCAATTACCAAAAGATACACTGACTAGTTTTTAACAAGCACATCAGAATTTCATTGTGTATGCTCTGTGTATACAGTGACAATAAAAGGAATGTTGAATCTTCTCCCTCCGCTCTGTTCTCTGCATGTGTTTCTAACTGCCTGTCTAACCCCCCTACTTTGCTTCATGTCTCTGTCTCTGTCATCCCTTCTTCTTTTACTATTCTCTCAGTCTGACTGGGGGAATGGGTGAGGAAAATGGAGAGGGGCCATTTTTCCAGACCACAACTCCTGCCAAACCCCCTGCGCCGGCCAGCAAGTAGGAAGAGAAGGAGGAACTGGTCAGAAACCATCTGTTAGAGTCCAAACTGAGCTCTCAGATTTGGTGGGAAACACCGTTTGAAACCCCGACCCCTGCCTTGTGTTCCGTCTTATTGTTCAGTCAGACAGCGTTGTACCAGATCTTTTCTCATACATCACTCATGTTTGATTTCTTTTTTCTCTCTTGTTTGTGTTCAAAGCTTGAAGGGGCATTCTCCACCTCCACCTGTTCAGTGACGAAGACGATGATCTGGACTGGCTAAACTGACATGACATGCAACCACAATAGTGTCTGTTTTGTTTGAATGGTCAACACTGTAGTAAGTAAGTAAGTCAAGCTTTATTTATATAGCACTTTTTAAAACAACCTGTTACAAAGTGCTTCACATAAAGGAGACATAGATAAGAACAAATAGGAAAGACAAGAATAAGAAAACAGTTTCAACATGCACATACAAACTTTCTGGCACAAGCAACACACACTGAACGAACACCATGGTCACATATGTCACAAACAACCCCTAAGACAGACCCACAACCAACACTGAATACAGCAACACACAGACACAATATAGATGGAAACAAACCTCCATACACAAATATATGCACACACACACTACACTGTCCTGATTTAATGAAATGCTTGTTTATAAAAGTGAGTTTTTCGAAGGTGGATAAAGAGGAATATAGTGCTTTCCCATCTGTCTGCGAGGAGAAGCTCATGCTGATGAACTGAAGGAAAAGTCAAACAGATGAACAACTTCTCTGCGGTTTCACATTGACTGAGCTGCTGCCACAGCTTCACAGAGGACAAAACTACAATCCCTGGCTTTTATTCTGGTTAAAATAACAAGCCTGTAATTCACAGAAACTGCTTTTCTTTAATTGTCATATCTGTTGGTGATATGATTTAATGCCCAACTTTTTACACAGCACTGTAGCAGATTTAGTTGGATCAGCAGTTACCCTGTTTACGTCTGTGGTTTCAGACTGTATCATGAAATGGTTTTTAATTATTAGCTCGCTGCTTTAAGAATAACTTTTACACAGTTTTGCTAAAATGACATTCATTCCTGAATATAAATGAGATGAAATTGTGGCCTTCATTGCCCATCATAATGTTTTCATTCATTCATTTTCTGAACCTGCTTTATCCTCACTAGGGTCGCTGGAGTCTATCCCAGCTACATAGGGGCGAAGGCGGGGTACACCCTGGACAAGTCTTCAGTTCATCGCAGGGCTGAACATATAGAGACTAACAATCACTGTCACATTCACACCTGTGGGCAATTTATATTAACCAGTTAACCTATCGGTGCATGTCTTTGGATGGTGGGAGGAAGCCGGAGTACCTGGAGAGAACCCACGCAGACACGGGGAGAACAGGTAAACTCCACACAGAAAGGTCCCACCCCCCATCGACTGGTGTTGGAATCCAACCCAGGACCTTCTGTCTGTGAGGCACCAGTGCTAACCACTGCACCACTGAGTTGCTCATCGTAATGTTTTGTTCATGTTAAATCTGTTTTTGTCTGCCATATTTTTAAGTCCTCCGAAGATGTTATTTTCTCTCCTCCATTTGCTTGTTAATTTATTTCTCTGAATATCCACTGCACATATATTCATGAAACCTGGATGAAGCGTAGAGCGTCGGCCATGGATGAACCCAGTAGTTTAATGGAGCAGACATGTACAAATTGGATACATTTTTTTTTTTTTTTTTCATTGCAAGATTTTGATTGAATTAAATGACTTTCTGCAGAGGTATGCCCTACTTTTTTGGTTGTTCACATTGTTTACATCTATTGTATATTTATTGTATAGTTATTTACTTTGGAATCAATGAGCCTGGTGCTTGTGGATCAAATATTTGCCACCAGATACCACTGATTTAATTATTGCCTTGGGAAGTTTTTGTTGAAATAGTAAACTAATTATGTTGGAGTTCAGTCTCATGTTAAACTTCAAAATATGGAAGTGAACAATCATACCATTAGATTTAAGTGTCAAAACATGAATTCAAACCCAATCAGATGTTTGTTTTAAAAAGATGCAATAATATTTCTAATTTGGACTTAAATCTAATGCTGTTTATTGTAATGTACATAAAAGCCTGAATTATTTAGTTCAAGGCTGTTGTAAATGTGTTTTTCCATCATTATTATTATTATTATTTTTTTATACTGAAAATGTTGAGTTGATGTTGTGACTCCTTTGAGCCAGCAATGAGAGCTTAAGGCCCTCGTAAACCATTATTGTAGCCAAACAGAAGCACCGCACTGGTCATAAACATGGATCAAAGCCCAAACTAATATGAAATATTGAGTTACAGTCATGTAAAAGGTAGGTTTATTCCAGTGGCATTAGGTTTGGTGTAGGGTTATTAGTTGACTGTTGACCTCAAAATGAAAGACACTTTTGTATTTTTTTTTATTTTTGAATTTTTATTTCTTTTTTTTTTTTTTTTCATTTTTCTCCTTTTTTTCATACTTTACTTACAAAATACCATGTACACATAGGCCAGAACATGGCATGGAGAAAAAAAATATAATGCTTGAGGTGAGGCAGGAAGAAATTAAATACAATTACATAAATAGGTAAATTAAATAAAAGTAAAGGAATAAACAAGAGAAAAAAATAAATTACAACTTAAACTCTTCACATAAGGCTTTAGTCTTCACAGCTTTAGGGTTAGTGCAAAAGTTAAGTGTGTCTAGATAGGATTTCAAATAAGGTTTAAAGACCACAGAGCTGGGTTTCTGATTGGCAGACTTGCTTGTATGTATATGAAATTTAGCTAATAGGGAAATGAGATTAAGAATAAACGATTTCCGAACAGGCAAATCAGTAATAAACCAAATAAAATATCTTCAATTTTGAAGTTAAAAGAAATATCCAGCTTTCTATTAAAAAAAAAAAAAAAAAAGATTGATATCACACCAAAAAGTTGAACAAAAGGCACATTCCCAAAACAAATGAGTTAATGTTTCATCTGAATTATGACAAAATGAGCAAAAAGGGTCGACACTGATCTTCTACTTAATCAGAGCTGAATTAGTTGGATAACACCTACGGAACAGTTTTAAAGACACCTCTGTCACTTTATTGGAAATGAAACACTTCCTTGGTAATAACCATACCTTTTCCCATTCCATATCAGAATATAAATTACTCCAAAAAAAGGTGGAAGCTGGCTTACAAATTGTATCCCTTTGAATCACTTCTCTAATGCATTATTATTATTATTATTTATTATTAGTTTGTTTTTTTTTTTACTCAAGAATGGATGTAAATTTCCTGTGTATAATTCTGATTGTGCAGTTTGAGGGCTAATGGTTGTTGAAGGACTAATAGTAGAAGGTAGCAAAGGTTTTAAACCTGAAGGGATAGAATCAAACACAACTGCATATTCTCTAGGGAGTACCGGAGTTTTATATTCCAACCAAAATTCACTGTAAGTAAATAAGTGACCTTCCCTGTTAAACAACTGACAGACAAGCAGTGTTCAGTAATCAACCCAATTCTTTAAAAACAACGACTTACGTTTGAAACATATATTCCGGTTATTCCATATACAGGGGGTCCCATAAGTCTCCATACATAGGAGACGTAATCCATTCCATGGTTCTAACATGTATTTCTTTCTATTTCTTCTTTATAGTTCTTCAGCAGTGGAGGACACGCATTGAAATGTGTTCCCGACAAAATGGCAGTCACATAGAGCATATTGTAGAAATCAAAATGGTTTATGTCAAGAAACGTTTATTTTTCCTATGTATGGAGACTTATGGGACACCCTGTATAACATTTGTGAGGGGAAAAGTTATGGAGGACCAACATAATAGTAAGTGTTGATGAAAATGAGAAAGTTTCTTTGGTCTAAATCCGGTATTTCCTCCCGTTTGCAAAGACATGAATTTGCACGTACCCTTGCCTCTGATAGGCTAGAAAGGCTCTTCCGCGATTGGCTACTTCAATCTTTATTTATTTTAGTTATTTTATTTATTATTATCTTTATTTGACTTGATTTGAGGCGTTTACTCATTTCCAAGGCAGGTTGTCAACAGTGTTTTTTTTTTTTTTTTTTTTTTTTAGAACGTTCTTTTAGAACACATTTTGGGGGTGGGAGGGGTGAGGCGTGACGTAATTTGTATAAGGGTTAAATACAGTACCGAGCTTCCAATGGGTGGGGCAGCACGTTGGTTCAGTGGTCTAAGCTCATGTCTCGCGAAGCGAATGTTGTGAGTACGAGTCCAGGTGGGAACCCCTATGGTCAGATGTACTGGCAGAGCTGTGGAGTGGGCAGCGCTGGTCACCTGGTCGGCATGGTGCTCAGGGTGCGAGCGGAAGGGCGTGGGGCCAACGGACTTACCGAGGGGGCTGGTAGGGTGGTAAGCTCCGCCCACGTCTGGAAGAACGTAATCATCCCTGGTCCAGTGCTGTGCGGGCTGGGCTGGCTGGCGCTGCTAGTGAGGCGGTGGCGGGTGCGTGCCAGTACGTCCCCAGGAGCATACGCCGAAGGGGGCGGGGCCAATGGGTTCTGTTGAGGCTTGGTCGGTAGGGAGACAGAACTCACCCGCCCCTGGAGGCGTGTCGACTCCAAGTAGGGGTTGTGCGTGCGTGCGTGGGTGGGTGAGCATGGGTGAGGGTCGCTGCGCTGGCGTGTTGCCCTTTTGGGTGTGGCTTGGCTGACGTCAAATTTACGTCATCCACATTCTAGAATAGAAAGAGAGAATGCTTTTTTTTTTTCTTTTTTTTTATGCTGTACAGACGCCTTAATAGGGGTGAATGGATGAATGCATGGGAGGTATTTTAAACCAAATAAATTATATTATACTAAATTTATAATTAAATTTGTAATTTTATTACATTTATATTAATATTAATTATAATAATATTATATTAATATATATTAAAATTTATATTATTTATATTTATATTAAATTTATAATTATATTATATTTATAATTACATTATATTACATTTATAATTGTATTATATTACATTTATAATTATATTAAATAATTATTTTCTATCTTTTTCCTTTTTTTTAAATAGACATAAAAAAATATCAGGACACATCTACAGCTTGTAGAACTTGACATTTTGTTATTTGACATATTGTGACTGACATAAATGCCTAGTTTTAGCCTCTAGTTTTAGCCTTCCTGGATGCACCGCCACAGGGATTCCCATATTCAGTCATTTGTACATGTTTTGTACAGGGATCCTCTGTTTGTTTTCTTCATGGAGCGGGCCCTGCTTATGTGACCGTTGGCACCCACAGTCTGGACAGGTGTCCGCACAGCTGCTCTACCGAACTGAGAAGAAACAGAAGAAGGGAGAAGAAGACCCCAGATGAGCCAGTGTGTGTGGAAGTAGGTCAACAACACAGATGTGCCTGACCAAAGAGGATTTAATAAGAAAACAAGAGCTTCTGAAGGGGACAGAAATCAGTAGATAATTTCTGCCGCTGGAAAAACAGGCCGAACCTTCTAGAAGGACGGAAAAGGGTGTAGAAGCGTGTGGGCTCTGGTGGAGAACAGCCCGTGTGTTTACTGTGTGTACCCATGGAAAAGCTGCTGCAGACGGCCTGACCCAACTCTGCTTTTTTCACTCCAACTGTGAGTTTTTGAACTTCTGTTAGGAACAGGACTTAGTATTCAGTTCCAGTGAATTAGTTTTAGAATAGAGTGATTTGGTCTTCTGTTAACGGACGGGTTTTCCCGTCAGTTGAACCTCCAGAAGGAAGGAAACAGAAACAAATGGAAACACACTGAAAAAAGGGCAAAGGGAGGGTGCTTCACTTTTCAAATATGTACTTGGCATATACAGCACAGTTTAATTCATAACATATACAACAGTTTAATTGTTCTTCCTCCTAACATATGTCGGTCAGGTTGACTTCTGAAACTCCTGCTTTAGGAGGAAAAGCTCAGCTGCACTCGGACAGTTTTTCGCTGGGACTCAGAATAATGCTGCTTTGGACCACTCTGTACAAGGTAAGGATGAATTCAATTTTATACAACGTTATTCAGAATGACTTTATGCACTGTTTTCACAGAGCCAAGCTGTTCTATGCTATTAGCACCGAGCTACATGAATCTGTCAGTGTCAATGCTAAGGTTAGCTTAAGCTACCACTTACGTTAGCTACACGACTGTTGGCGAGTAGTGTTTTATATGCGGTCATATTTATTGAAATGTACACACAGCGTATGTTTTGTGTCGACTTCAGTCTAAAGTGTGTGCTTTCAAGAGGGTTATTGACAACTGAGCTTAGTTTAGTGGGGCAGAGGCAGTTGGAAGCGGTGCAGAGGAGAGCTAACATGATGGTTCTGGGTAAACATCCTTCTGTACATTTACATTACGGCTCAAATGGCCTTAGGGCAGTGGTTCTTAACCTGGGTTCGATCGAACCCTAGGGGTTCGGTGAGTCAGTCTCAGGGGTTCGGCGGAGGTCAAGACACACACTCGACTCATTAGTCGGGTGTGTGTGTCGGGCTAGGTCCGTGTATGTAAACAAACGGCTTCGGAGACTCTTTCTCTGATTGACATCCAATATACGCGGTGTATTGTTGTTGCTTATAGCACTACAACACAATCCGGAAGTGTTTATAATCTCTTCCACTCGTCTGACGATGAATTATTTTCCACATCGTTGTTATGACTTTTGCTACTTCCTGTTAACCACGGAGGCAGCCATGTGTAGCGTTTGTTTACATTTTCGGTCACTGCACTGGTCAGTTACATGTGATGACCGACGCACCGTCGCGGATGGAGAAATCGTATTACACTAAAGCCGAGCTAGTGCCGTAATAAGGATGCTGGACATAAAAACGAAGAAAAGGAACAGACTTTGCTGTGAAAATGACAAGAGAGTGGCACTTACCAAGGTGAAGCCACGCATTTCTGAACTGGTCTGTCAAAGGCAACAGCAGGAGTCACACTGATTTGCAGTAAATGTTCATTATTATTGTAGCCTGATGGAAATTAGGTGATGGGTGTGTGTTAAAATGTTAAAAATGATAAATAGCATAAATACAATAAGTTCATTATTGGAATACAAAAATTAAAACCATTTCAGTGTGGTAGTATTAAAAAAGGTCATGTCTTTGTGAAAAGGTATGTAATTTGTTGTGAGTTCATGCACTGTATTGGTTTTGTTCTTTGAACACAGTGATGTTAATGCACGGTTCATTTTGTGCACCAGTAAAACATATACCTGTGTCTTGAATTTGGAAAAAAATCATATTTTATTTTTTAATAAAGAAGGGTTCGGTGAATGCGCATATGAAACTGGTGGGGTTCGGTACCTCCAACAAGGTTAAGAACCACTGCCTTAGGGGGTCAAAGGAGTGGCCATTTTTGGACAGACAGCGAGTGCATATTGAGGCACCGACACCGCCGGTGGCTCACTTCCGTTACCACGGCTCGGTGCCAGGTGCCGTGGTACCGCGGTACCACCTCGGGGCCAACGCTAGGTGCCGTGGCACCGCGATACCAGGGCTCGGTGCCAGGTGCCATGGCGCCATGGGACCATGGCTCGGTACCACAGCTCAGCTCGGTACCAGGTGCCATGGTGTGGTGCCAAGGGTTCCTATCAATTGTATTGGACTGTGAGCTAAGGAAGCACCTTGTTCGGAGCGGTGTTTTGAACCATGTCAGTGCTACATAGAGGAGTTCCAGCTCACTACCAGCAGAAGGTGTACCTGCACAAACAGATTCACATATTGTAAACACTGACTTCGTTGTTGTGTTTGCACGGTAATTGTCATATTCTTCCCACTATTTTTTGGCAACCCTTTAACGAAAACATGAATAATAAAACCTTTTGGGAAAACTGGGGCCTGTATAATTTTAATACAATCCAATGTCATAGATATGCAATGGAAAATGTTTGAGGGGGAAAAAGGAGCAGTTTGTCATGAAAAGAACAAGGTATGAGCAATGGCTGAGTGCATGACAGGAAGAAGAAGACAGAAGGAACACAATAAATTTGAAATAATTGATACTGGTCAAATCCAATCAAATTTTATTTATATAGCACCAAATCATAACAAAAGTTATCTCATTACACTTTACAAATAGAGCCGCTCGATTATTCAAAGCCCTGACTGTCGCAAAGAAAATAATCGTTCTCCACTGGAAAACCAGAAATCAGCTAAATATTCCACACTGGAAGAACCTGTTAAACACAACGGCATATTAGGGCTGCATAAGAAAATAAAAACACTTGTCACTACGAGAATAAAGTCGTAAAATATCAAGATGAAACCTGTATTTTCATGAGAATAAAGCCGAACGCAAAAAGTCATAATTTTAAGAGAATAAAGTGAAATATTGAGAATAAAAGTCATAATTTTGAGGGAATAAAGTCGTATCTTAAAAAAAAAAAAAAATTTAATTTAACGAAATTTCAGTTGAAAAATTGTCCGCGTCACTCAATCTCAAAAGTATTCGTTTCAACAAAATCTGGTCTATATTCATGAACAAACTTACGTCTGCATTATTAGCCTGACTCCCATTCCATAACCAACAAACAGATTTACTTCATGCCTGGCTTGAACGTCCATATAGTCGTATGATGCGCCTGCCATTGTAAACTGCTCTTTACCAATAGGACAGTGGCAGCGGTACCACAGCCACTGGAAATAAACCACTGGCACCAGAAACAGTGAACCACAGGCACCGACACCTCTGGCAGTGGTGCCACAGGCCACAGTGAGATCTTGTCCCTACTGCATTTTTGTCAAAAGAAAGTTGTAAGAAATGCATAGAACTGTGTTGAAATAATGCTAATCCATTTGTGCACAGACTACTGATATTCTTTGACAGTGCAACCTATATTTTCATAAATATTGGATTTTAATAGCAGGTGTATGTGAAAACTTTTGCTGGTGGACGGATGTGACATTACCCATGATGCTCTGGTCAGTACCAGTACTTTATTAGGAATAAACTTATAGACTTACTATTGCTAATTGTGCTCTTCTTCATAAATGTTAGTATTGTGGATCTAAAACAATACCAGCTGACACAAAAACGCTAAATGTGTCAGTGGACGGATGTGACATGGTTGTTGTGGATCCCATCATACTGATGCTCTGCAGCCATGTCACCGTTTACACTAATGATCCCTGTGCACAAACTAGGATCACAATTATTTATTGGATAATTCATCATCAGACTAAAGAGGAAAGAACAATATAGAATTATTTCTTTACAAAAATGCTTATTATTAGTAAACTGTTGATTTAAAAAGTGACGTGTGACATTCTTCATGTATGCATTGGTATAACATAAGCAGGATGGATCAGCACCATACTCCATACTCTGGGGGTGGGGGGTGGGGGGGGGGAGTGGGGGGTTAGTCATAGTACTGGGTTGATCATGTAAGCTGCTGCTGCTGTTCCTGGGCCACCACCCCCTCTACTAGCAAACTGTTTTTTTTTTTCTTCCTCTTTTTTGCAGACGTACTGTGACCTAGTGTAATCTGTCCTTGCATATGGACTTATGCGGTTACGCGCCCGACTGCATAAGTGCTTTATTTTGACCCGTTTAGCATCTTATTGCTATCTGTGTGGTACAGTACGAAGATAAAATTGAATGAATGAGTAACACCCTTGGTATTTGCAAAGCCACTGTATTTTAAATACCCTCAGAGAGTATCTGTAACGGAATATAATTTCTGTTTCAGTTGACGTAATTTCTTCCAGTCAGAAGAGAACATGATATTGGCGGGAGGGGGTTGTGGACGCAGGTTTGACGACGTACAGATTATTTTGGCCAGCATATACGACATCATGGACACGTTTGTAGAGGAAGGTGCTGAGGTGGTAACTATTGAGAGATGCGTGAAAAATAGATGGAGGTGGGCGTGACTTGATGAGAAGGGAGACGATGGAACTCCAATTGGATCATGGTGCAAAAAAATGAAGCAGCCTGGTGCGTGCATGTGCGGAGTTTGCCACAAGAAAATTCTGTACGAGTTGGTTAGGGTTACATTTACACAGACATTTTCCCCAAAATTCATGTGCTGTTGGAGTTGGAGTTATGTTTTAGGAGTTCCTAAATTGTTAAATAAATAGTTTTTCACTCATTTTTTGCAGTAAGGTTTTCTTCTAGTTATTATTTTCACTTGCTTCAAAGGTTTTCATACCCTTTAAAATTAACCAGAGAGCACCAAAATTGACCTGAAGCTCTAAAAATTTTCTGGGGGAGGACCCCCAGACCCCCCACCAGTACCACTCATGACATTTTTTCTATCCATGTTACTAATCTTCTACACCTGTACGCTCTCCCATTCAGTGTGTTTTACAGTATTGCCAAATTTGACTATATAAACTTGTACGCTATAGTAGTATTGCATTGCATCATTTTTAATAGTGGCCAATGATTTTGACCAGAAGAAAATTTTCAGTCAGATGAAAAATTTTTGCTTTAATCCCTGGTTTATATTGACAATGGTGTGTTAAGCTATTCTCAAAACATGCTCTTCAAAGTGTACAGTGCGATGCAGTAATCATTAAGCATGCATAAACACAGCATAATATTTTTAATGTCAATTCTTGTTTTTCAGACTGCTGATTTGCCACTCAATTTTTGTTCTTTTTTCATGGTTTAAAATTTTGTAACAATACCAACTCATGCACAAAGAGCACCCATTTGCTCTCATTCTTTCTGTTTTTTCAGGCGGCCACTGATCACTACAATCAGCTCTCCTATCCAGGTCAAATGGATCCAGCTGTCAGCACAAAGGTAAATTAAATGTCACATTTAACTTGAATTTTTTTTTCTTCACTGGTAGATTTTAACTTGTAAATCTGTGGTACATGTAAGTGTTACATTCAAGGTTTTGCAATGTTTGTCGGGCAGTGTCAAAACTATCGCTTGGTATCTGCAACAGTATCCTCCGTGGACAAGTGTGTTGAGTGTCTGGGACTTATATCTTCCTACAAGTGGCTTGGCTATGTATGCAAAGGTGAGATATTTAGTGAATTCATACAGTGTGTAAAAGGACAGTAAGTGGATGTATAGCATGTGTTATGCTCTAATGATAAACAGTGTTGGGGTTAAAAAACAAACTTACTAAAGTAATCACATTACATTTGTCTGTTATGCTGTAGTGTAATGCCTTAAGTGCTCTTAAATTCAATAATCACATTACAGTTAATAATCAAACACTTATCTCCAAATTATCTGCATGATTGAGGTAAGACAAAAAATCTTTAATCTATAGCTGTTTATGCATATTCCCACATCAACAGCCTGAGCTCTACAATAAAGACTATATACCCATGAAATTCAACACAATGGTGTCATGTTTTCACCCATAAAGAGGCTCTTAATCCCAGGCAGTCTTGTGCTAACTCAAAGGAGCAGGTGATTTGACTCCTCCCGATTACGTTTAGCCACTACTTCCATGATAAACATGTCAAATTAACTGGAAAAGTCTACTGTAACGCAATGGTTTTGTCAGCAAGTTACAGGGGTAAATTTGTTGCTTTTGCGCTTTAGTGCATTTAGCCTATTACATGTGGTTAAGGCAATTTAAACGTTTCTGTCCTTTTGAAGTCTCTGTTATGAGTATTATTTTGAGGTGATTCATATTTGCACTGGGTGGTGAGAGAGAGAGAGCAACTGCTTTTATATTGTTTTATAAATTGATATTGTTTCATTTTTAGGGCAAAGTGATCGTGCTGCAGTATCAGTCCTACTCCACAAAGGTCAAACCAGAGAGTGTAACATGTCTGTGAAGGATAGTGCCACAGAAATAAATCCTAAAACCAGGAAATTAGTTAGCATTTTTACACTTCAGTTTCCCTCATCTCAAAGTCGACAGGTCTTTGTGGCAGATACTTCAGGGCAAAAACAGGGCTGACAAGCCACTCCAGGACCCACAAAACTGAAGTCAAGGTCATCATTAAGACTGATGGATGAACAACAGTGTCTTTGTAGATCCGATCCACAATGCACATGTGTAAATGATAAGTTGAGGCAGAATATTGTTAAAATTGCACTTATTTTTCTCAAGAAATTTCAGTTTTTTCAGGTTCTTTACTTCTTTTTTGTTTGGGTAGTTTATAAAAGTTTTTTCACAATTGAATTGGGTTTTTTTGCACTAAAACAAAGATGAAAAATTTTGAGGTGTCATTATTTATAAGTTATTATGCAGTTATTTTACTGGTCTGACCCACTTGAGATGAAATTGGGCTGTACGTGGCACCTGAAAGTAAATGAGTTTGAGAGCCCTGATCTAGGGTATAACGGTACACACAGTTCACGGGCTGGTTCAGTATGATTCAGTGGTGTCACCGTTTGGTATGTTTTCGGTACAGCCAAACAGAAATGTCCTTGACTTTATTAGTTACATTTAAAAAATGTAATTTGGCCTCCTTTTTTCTTTTTGTCGTTTATATTGCCCACCGTGTGTCAGCAGTGAATTTGTCATGTCCCCTGAGCTCTCTGAGCTCTTTTAGTCTGATAAATACATGAATTAACATCTGTGTTTAATGCTACAATCATATAAACACAAGCTGAACAGCCCTCACTAACGTACCTCTCTGTCGTTCTGGCCAAATTGGTGCGCTGGCATTTACTACACACTGCTGCTTTGGGATAATGTTCAGTGCTGTCAGCTGCTGAACGAGAAGCTGTCACCCAAAGTGGGTTTCATTTCCTGGTTCAGGATGCGTGTGTGCTCTAGGTCCGACTCCTGACATGAATCGTTCACCATGCAGCAGCTCATACTAGGTTAGCCACTAAGGAAAGTCTGTAGCCTTGCAGTGGTTCGTTCTTCAGTTTGGAATGTTTTTATCCACCACTCTCTCACCATCGGCCTCATAATTTACAACAAAACTGACACTGATGTAGCACCAAACACCAGATCTGTAGGTTATCAGAGGATCTTGTTCTGGCCTGGTAATAGTGTTACTAACTATCTTGCGGCTAGCTGGCAGTAGCTTAGCAAAGCTGCATCCCAGTGTGTCTTACTGGAGTAACATGGTATAGTGTTTTGGTTGTGGTTTGGCAGGTTGAGTGCAGTGAGAACTTCATTTTAAATACACTTTGAGCTATATATTTTGTTTTCCATATATTATAAGATTTGTTTAATGTAACATTTGGTTTGTAATGTGTACCAAACTGAAAGCTATGTACCAAACAGTTCAATACAAATACATGTATGGTTACACCCCTGATATAAACATCACTGCTGCATCTCAGAGCAGGCTAGTTTAAAATTTTTACTTTACTGTGGCTGTGTTAATTCATTTATTTTGCACATTTTCAGTTGTTTTTATGTCCATCTATTCATTTGAGTTTCACTTACGCCTCTTGCCAGATGAGATTGTGTTCAGTGACGCTGAAGCCAGTGCAAGGGAATCTGATGACTGCAGCACGGCAGTCACAGCAACAGAATGTGGAACTGTGGAGCCTATGGATACTGACGCTACAATCAAAGAGCAAGTTCATGACATGGAAGATTTTGGTAAGCTACCTCACATTATATTTGTTTCTGTCAATAAAATTTGTTATTTTCCATGCAAAAAAAATACTCTTGTCAAATTATCTGTTCAGCAGGGTCTGTATTGTCAGTGTCATCTACAGTAACTGAGACTGCTCCTCCCTCTAAAGCAGTGGTTCTTAACCTTGTTGGAGGTACTGAACCCCACCAGTTTCATATGCGCATTCACCGAACCCTTCTTTAGTGACGGCCAAGCGGGGCGTGACATCACAAATCATATGTAGGCCGTCAGGTCAACCCGGTTTTCGTTTCATCTCGCTCCAAACTTTCCAAACCACGCAATTTTGACATTAAAAAAAAGATAATTGCATGTAGTGTATCAAAAAAAAAGTTCTCGTTGTACTCCTTCAGCATTTTTGTGATCGTTGTTTTATTACAGCACTAGCTTGGCTTTAGCGTAATATGATTTCTCCATCAGCGACGGTGTGTCAGTCGTCACATGATTGTAACTGACCAGTGCGGTGACCGAAAAATGTAAACAAACGCAACACATGGTTGCCTCCGTGGTTAACAGGAAGTAGCAAAAGTCATAACGATGTGGAAAATACTCAAATAATTCATCGTCAGACGAGTGGAAGAGATTATAAACACTTCCAGATGTGTTGTAGTGCTATAAGCACCAACAATACACCGTGTATATTGGACCTAGCCTGACACACACACCCGAAGAATGAGTCGAGTGTGTGTCTTGACCTCCGCCGAACCCCTGAGACTGACTCACCGAACCCCTAGGGTTCGATTGAACCCAGGTTAAGAACCACTGCTCTAAAGGTAAGCCAAGCTGACTATAAAGCAAAAAGTGAATTGTGAAATTTTTTGTGAAAATTAAACGCCGTATCGTTGTCATGGGCAGGGAAATTAGCTATAGAGATCAAAACAAAAAAATTTTTCCAGGCTGTGAACATTTTTATTTCTGTTGTAAAGTGGGGCATTTTAGCATTGGCTATTATGGGGGTTTGTTCTCTTTTGGAGACAAGCTGAAGTGTCACTCAAGGAATTTCAGTTTTTGGTATTTGTGCGTTGTCTTCACTTTGCTTCAGTTTGGTTCACTACTACAGATAGATCACGACCACAGGTTTGACACACATCACTATACACTAACTTTTTTTCTTTTTATATGAATCAGGCATTCTGAGTTCATCTTGTTTATCTTGCTGGTGTTGTAACTTTCAAGCCTGGGTGTTGCAGTTACTTATCAGTGTCCCAGGTTCAGACCAGTGTTGGTGAACCCAGGACAGATAAGAGCAGGGATGCACAAAACTCTCAAGCTTAAATTTCCTTGTCTATGAATAAGCAATGATAATTAATGTGATGGATATCAGTAATTTAGCACTACTACTACTGTGTTATTGGAGATTTTTGATGTAATGCAAAAAAAAAAAAAAACTGTCTAGTTGTTGGAATCACATCAAGTGAGCAATCAGTTGGAAACCTTAACTGAATTATTGTTTCCTCAAGGAGACAATTTCTTGTCAGCCTTAGCAATAGTTTAACTTAACTTTATTGACTCAAACTAACTAACACAATTTTTTTTGGTTTGTGTGTTATTTATTTTTCTATTTTGCATATCTTCAAGGACAAGATGCTTGTGAAGACCAGCATAGAAGAGTGCCAAAGAAAGTGTGGTTGAAGGCTGAGGTTGCCGCAGTATTGCGACATTTCAGAGATCACATTCAAAAAGGAAAACTGGCCACCAAAAATGAATGTAGTCAATGCAAGCTGGTAGAAGGCCCTGTGCTAGCACAAAGAACAGTGCAAAATATTAGGGACTTTGTTAGAAACAGAGGAATAGCTGCAAAGAGGCAGTCAGAGAAAAAAAAGCTTTAAATTCGCTGTCAGCCTTTTGTGTTATTCTTAACACTTGGAGATAGATTAGTCCAAACCAACTGTATGGAGCCATTTTAAGTTGTTATTTTGTTTTGTCATGTTACGAAGTCTTATGTTTGTATAGCAGAATGCTGCTCGGTTTTGCTGTGAAGCAGCAGAAATGTAAAGTCATCCTTAAATACTGGAGGTAATAAAATGTTTGAGTTAAAAGGAATTAAAAAGGCCCTTGTGTTTTTTTTGCTGTATTAGGCTGTTGGTCAGTGTCACCACTGCATTTTACTGATGTTTTAGATCTATATAGTACATAAATAAATATAAATGTCCTGTTCCTTTAATGCATGGTGCCGTCAGGTCAGAGTGTTTTTATATGTTAATAAAGGGTGATTTAAAAATGACATCATTGTCCCTTTAAAGTCCTGATAATGTTTGTCAGGTCATTTTGTGTTTTTGTTAATGAGGGGTGATTGACAAGTGACATCATTGTCCCTTTAAAGTCCTGATAGGGTTTTTTTTTGTCTGTGTAAACCACATATTTGTCAAAAAGAGAAATGTCTGCCTAAACCACAATAAAGTTAGGGTGGTGTGTATCGAGTTCTGTAGGGTGTATCTGAAAGCTAAAGTGACCTAAATTTTTTTCAGAATTTTTAAAGTGTTTCAATGCAACTCCTATAGCTCTAGGAACTCTAGGATATATAAATATATATATATATATATATATATATATATATATATATATATATATATATATATATATGTATATCTTAAACAGAGGTCTGACTAAATGTAAAAGTCCTGTTTAACCAATTATTTGATACCTGCTGTGTTGTTTTTGTACATGGCTACAA
This sequence comes from Sphaeramia orbicularis, assembly GCF_902148855.1. Taxonomy (NCBI): domain Eukaryota; kingdom Metazoa; phylum Chordata; class Actinopteri; order Kurtiformes; family Apogonidae; genus Sphaeramia; species Sphaeramia orbicularis. The sequence goes on from NC_043978.1 coordinate 31,349,591, forward strand.
GAAAAGAAAGGGACTTGATCTAATTAACTTGCACTGGACAGATGACTTCATCCTGACTCTCTTGTCCTTCCCACATCAGACACCCCCCCTCCTAGCACCCCCACCTGCTACACCCAACCCCCACCTATCTTAATGCAGCACCACCCATGGGTTTCACGGCAGCATGACAGCACCAAATTAGCTGTCAATGCACCCCCTTAAATCCCAACGGACAGTGGGTAATTTAATCAGCCGGCTATAGCCTGGAGCCCAGCACACATGCTTACACACACACATCCACACAAACGCACATGCACACGTACACGCACGCATGTGCACACACACACACACTCCAGAATTATCATTTCATACAATAACATGGGTCTAAACAGATCTTGTGTTTCATATGAGTGCCATTAACCATTATCCAACATGAAAAAGTACAGGTTACAGGTTTTCTGCAAGGTCTCCAAGGCTTTTCATGTGCAAATGGCAGGAAGAGGATGAGGAACAAGGTACCAGATATGATGTAAGAATGAAGGGAATTCCTGGGTCAAGACTGGGTCATGGCTCAAACATGGATCAGAAGAGATTTTATTTGGGTTGCCACATTCACAGAAATGTATACTTCAACTCATGAACAATGAAAAAGTTCTATCACACTGTTTCACCAACTGCTGAATAATCTATTCATTATAATATTTTCATCTTTTCGCAAAAAGGGTTACAACAAGAACCGTGTATTTGGTTAACACAGTCTAATGCCTGAACAATGGCAGGGTTAATTTACCACGCACGCACTAACGAACACGTTACCTCAACCTGAATACATTTATTTGGTCAAATGTATAATATAATGGGCAAATATTTTACTTTTTTTTTTATTTTCAAAGTATTACAATCATAGAAATGATGGGTGTTAAAATATTACAAAGTGATGCAGAAATGGACGGAAAAGTTCATTTATGCACACATTTGTTGCTCTTCTCATGATTATTAGGCTTTTCAATGGTATATCTTTTTAAGAAGCATGTGCCTAGTTCAAGGTATTTGAATTTGAGTACTCCTACTGTTGTACTGTTGTCCTGGTGTTTATTTGTTAGTGAGCTCTGTAACGACAGACTTTTTCTCCTGGATTAAACTAAATGAAGCCTAAGCCTATCGGAACAGCTTAAATTACCCAGATCACTATAATAACACGATTACACAGACACCCCCGTTCACTCTACTCAAGACACCCCCTGGCCTTAGAAAATCTCTCACATATAATACATACACTGAGATAAATAGCTGCATAAAAAGGAAACATACAGGAGAAGGAGAAAGAATGAAAAGTCAGCAGGACAAACAGTAAATGTGTGTGTTTATGAGTGTGTTGTGTCTCTGTGGGGTCTGACTGGTCAGCTGTCTGGTCAAAACATAACCTCTTATTAATTCACTTCTTTCCAGGGGGATTACTGAATGAAATTGTCATTACTTAGTTCAGTGCACAAACACACATGCAGAGTCATTGGTGTTAAGTGTGTAACTAATACAGTGACACAGTAAACAAAAGTCCAGCTGTCACTGCAAAGGCTTAACAATCATATATGAATATTCATCACAGCAGAGAGTGACAGAAGGTGAGTTCGGCTTTATAAACCTTCATCTCACTTCTCTCGAGTCAGCTTCTATATCTCATATACAGTACTGAACACTGCACACTGTAAAAATCTGATTGCTCTATGCTTTAAAAAATCATAGCACAAAAGTGACATAATATTAATGAGTACATTTTGTGTTATGAAACAGCAGATTTACTTACATTCACCAAAACGCATGGATATTTTAAGCTTAGATTTAATGTAGGAAAGGTCTTCATTTATTTAGTCAAATTTCCTTAAATAATCTAGTACATTTCATTCATTTTTCAAGAAATTTACATCTATTCAATAACATCAAGTGTCATTTTGCTATTACAGTTCATTTTTTTCTATTTAGCTCAATAATATCTTTTATTATCTTGAGACTTATAAAATAACATAAATGGCTCATAATAAATAAAATGTAATGTAAATGTATGAATGTCTATTTTTTATAGAAATAACCTCTCATTAGCATTATTATTTACTTGTCAAGTACTTACTTGTCAGGAAACAGGAGTGCAAATGGCACAATGGCAATACAATATTTGAGTTATAATCAACACAGTTATTTCAGATGATTGTTCACTGCTATTAAAGATGCAGGAGACTTTCGTGACCAATTTTTCATCAAATCTGTCAAACCTCAGTCATATCCTAAGTATCATGAATCTGTAAGTCTTTCTGTGATTACTCACCTGAATCTCTTGCATCACGGTGAACAATTTCGAAGTGCCATCCACCATAAACAAACCATATGCCTACAAAAAGAGTCGGGAGGGAACTCGGGCATCTTCAAAATTTTGTCGCGACGTACATTGTGGGAAACGCCGGTTCACGCCGCAGCGGCAGTTGCTACAGACACGAAGTGGAAACAGCAGGAGCTCCCTTCCCTCTATGCATACTCCCCCAGCCGTTTCCGCGTTTCAGCTGTTTCTGCATCGTGTTTGTTTCATCCATATAAAATCATATGGTCACACTGCTGCTGCCGCTGTCAGGTGGCAGCGCGAGCCTTCGTGTCCCAAAATACATGTTGCGACAAAATTCCAAAGATGCCCGAGTTACCTACTGGCTCTGTTTGTACACACATGGTTTGTTTATGGTGGATGGCACTTCGAAATTGTTCACAGTAATGCAAGAGATTCACGTGAGTGATCACAGAAAGACTTACAGATTCATGATACTTAGGCTATGACTGAGGTTTGACAGATTTGATGAAAAATTGGTCACAAAAGTCTCCTGCACCTTTAAGTAATACATCATATATTTTGTCTCCTGAAATTGTTCAAAAATGTATTGAATAAATGATTGAAACATCTTTAAATCAATATAACACCCCTACACAACACTACCTAGTGTCTTTTTATCAAGTAAGTTTTACTTGTATTTGAGTATTAATTGTACCTAATCTTAATTGTAAGAGTGCATTCTGACCACAACATCATGTCAACTTTACATATTTTGATGACAACATAATTTTACTTTTAATCATAAATGAAGAAAGTAATTGTGTTTTTCTTGATATGCAGGAATTATGTTTGTCTTATACTAGGCTTTTTATATTTCAGCATTGATACTTTTTTTTTACCATTATCCTAAATAAGAACTTGATGTTCTACATTAAGTTATTAGCAGTTAATTGTGTGATATTTAGTGATATCTACCAGTTAAATTGCAAATTACAGACTATTCCTGTTTCTTAACACTTAACACTTAATTCCACATAGTCTCAAAATGCTGGATTTATATCCACACATTGTTTGTGCCATTTAATTGCTGAAGGTGAGTTTGAAAGCCTGTTTAATTTGTCTGGAATCAGAGCTATTACAATGCTTTTCTAGTTTACAACTTCACTTGGTTGCAATCTGAAACTTCACTGTTACTGTTTTATATAGAATTTTTTAGCCTGTATAAAAACTCACCATCACAGTTATTATTCAAACAGTGGATTTAGAACTGTATTTGTCATTACTGTCTAATGAAGCTACAGTGTTCAGATTTATGCTAGAATAACCAGGAGATGGAGCTGTTGCTCTACAAAAGCCCTGTCTACAAAACAGAAACTTAATAGATCAGTTAACAAAACTAAAGGTTATAGGAATGTGTCATTAAAATCATATGACTTCAGTCATACTTTATGGTGCAACAGGAGGAATCCCATGTGAAGACCACCTAGAGTCATAAGATTTGGGCAGAATGACAGTGTAGTTCATCCAAAAATATTAGAAAATGCTCTGAATATGCTCTATCTTTTCTCTTTCATTGTGGTTTTTTGTTTATGTTTTGTTATGGTTTTAGTGGGACCATATGATTTATTTAAAGAGGGAGGGGTCCACAATGTAGAGCTGCCTCTGTTTAAATGTTCAGAGAGTTTGTTGTGATTTCAGTTTAGAAGATGGCAGTGATGCTAAAAACTATTGATTAACTCAGTGTAATTGATTAATAATATGGTGATGGGATGATGGTTGAATTCAAAAAAGGAAAAAGAAAAAAGAAAAAACAAAAACATTTTTTGCAGCAGTGTTGTGAATATTTAGCTGTGTGTGTGCAGATGTGACCACACAGGCTACTTAATGTTTTACTCATAAATCACTGCATCAAAACTATTATATTGTGACATCCACTCCTATAAGCCAAGATTTTGTACACTTGTAGACTATATTGTTCTTTAAATACAATTCATCACTAATATGTTCATCATTTCTTTTATGAGTATAACATCTCTAGTTTCTCTTTTACTCTGATCTGAGAACATCCTACAGATACAAGTACCAAGTATGAATTTAATATACAGTATATGCTTCATATCACAATATATTCCAGAAATCTTAGATACAGAAAATGTTCCATGAACCATATAACATATGAAGAGCATTATATTTTTCAGACCAGCAGGTGGAGCTGCTGCATCACAACAGGCATGCATCCCTTCAACTATCCTGCTGTAGGAATCAGTGGAGACAGACACTGCCATTAAGTCCAGACAGTGGGATGTAAAAATTTAACATTTGTCATTATTATGGAAACATATTGTGTGGCATTAACTCTTTTTGTGATTGATAACAGCTCAGAGACAAACAAGAAACATGCAGTCAGTTGGAGGAGCGTTCCCTTTGTATTGTTAAACTCACCAACAGTTGCATATAACATATGTATAGTAACATAAATGATGGAATTGTGTGTTTAAGTTAAGATGCCTATTAAAAATCGTTAGTAATATAGAATAGGTAGCAATACAGAATATTAAAAACGACACTGTGTATGACACTGTCTTATGTAAAACTAAACGTATTTCATCAGCAGTGGAGGATGAGCAGAAAAAATAGATTTTCTGCTGTAGATGTTTCCTGTCAGTATTTTACTATTATGCATGCTCTCTTAGGGTTCATAATACTGCGGCATTAATAAGGTTATGTTATATTTTTCTGTTGTAGTTGTTTAATGTTGATATAATTTATGTACTCTTGCATCTCAAAAAAGTCAACTTTACATACACTCAGAAAAATGAATTCAAGCATCGTCATCCATCTAATCCAAGAGAATTTATTTAGTTGAAGAATGATGAGAATTCCCCCCAACCTGTAAAGTACAGTAAATCCTATCATTTATCACAAACATTTCAAATTAAGTTATAGTACAGATGCATGGTTTTCTCTGTACAGGAAGGAAAGAGGAAACTATCATTTGAGGATGTAAGTGGCGTAGAAGCATAAAACTCAAGGAAAGTACATGTATACCAGTGATCTTACTGCATTTTCAACTTGTATAAGGAAAATTACAGCTGAAAATAGAAACATTACTATTTCAAAAATTTTGTTCTTAATTTCTCACACAGGCTAGACAAACATTTAGTATTTTTGTAATTAAATTTTGATTCAATTCAACTGCGTGGTTAAAAATGATTGAATCCACACAACCTAACTGCACTTCCTGTGAACAAGACTAAGATCACTGACAAAAAAAAAAAAAAAAAAAAAAAGATTCATACTGGTAATACTGAAGTAAAGTACAAGTACCTTCAATGTGTAAATAAAATAGTAGTTACATCACACCATTGGAAAACAGGTCAAGACGCAATAAACTTGTCTTAACTTTAACAGTATATATTATACACACAATGCTAGAAAAAACTAATAATTCTGAGGCATGACACACGACTCTTAACTGTTCACTGCAGTTCACGAATGTGACTGTGGGACGCGTGTCGTGTTTGTGGATTCAGATTTTACTAGGAGTTCCTGAACGCAGCATCAGGATCCTAGACTGCGACTCTTCAGAGATTAGCAGACTGTTACTTTTTCGGGTGATTACTGGAAACATTGAAACGTGACACTTGACATAGTTTTTATTATTTTGATTTAATGTATTAGAATGACGCTTCTCTAAACCTGTCAATAGAGGGAAATGACATGTCAATGGCAAAAACTTGACCCAACTCGACTCTCTGCTGCCGTTGCAGTGAAGGAGACGGAGTGAACAGCAACAGCCAACTGAAGTTTACTACTGTTTCCTCGATAACAAAGGGGGACACTCACTTTTTTGACGATTATTCGACGCCATCGTTTAGTTAAAGGTCTGAAAAACATTCAACATGCAAGCCGTACCTACCCGCCGTGTCTCTGTTACAAAAGGTACGTACTGATAAACTTAAAACTGAGGCGAAGCTACGTTAACGTTTGCTAGTTAGCATTAGCTGACTTGTCTTTACCCTAAGCCCCTACCCAGAATAACGCTGGACCTGGCTCTGACTATTTACTGGAACTGACTACAGTGTCCATGTTTAAACAAGCTAAAGCCACTCAAGTTGATATTTATACTTGTTGATACGCTCTTACATGATTTAGTGAGAGCTTTAAATAACTTAAATCCTACTGGTGGTTTTAGTGAAATTAAATATTGAGTTGATGCATGACAGATGTCACGGTATCTTAACAAAATGTTTCCAAAACAGCCCATTTTGTTGTATTTTCTGTTATTTTGACACATGTATATGAAGTGTTGTGAGTGTATATTGTTATTTTGCAGTTATATTGTGGATACGATCACATTTTCTTTATAATTTCTTCTGAAACTTTTCTTCTGTGTTGTTGTCAGGACATGGAGCAGGGGGAAGGACCGTCTGAGTAGCAAAAATCCACCTAAATTCACTGCCTTGGCTTCATCAAACCATCACCACCAGATTTGATCAAGCTAAATAAATGTAAAGGATCTTTTGTGTCGAGCTATCATGGATATTTTTCCCCGGCCAAGCGGTGAAATCCAGAGAAGGAACCCCCAGCATGACTTTGAGCTCATTCAGAGGGTGGGAAGTGGCACATATGGAGACGTGTACAAGGTACAGTAAATATTCTGGTTCCCACAGCCTGTCATTAGAGCTGGAGGTATCTTGATTTACCATCACATGACTATTGGACCTAGCATCCCGATTTAAGGCGTTGTGTTGTTTGTTTATAAGGTTGGAAAACGTGGCAAACATACTTGACAGGAGCTGTTGAAAGATGACCATCACAAAAATACACGTGATGGCAGAAATAACTTTAATTTGATTCATTATCTAATAAGCTGTCAACGTTATGGATAGACTTGTATGTTCCCTGTGTATGCAATAATATATCTTGCTATGCTATCAGGCATCACTTTGGATTTATGTTGCTGATTACTGTTTTGTCATTTAGATTTTCTAGTTGCACAGGAAGTTTTACCTGTATTGAGGCTTGTTAAGGAACTTGTTAGACAGTAGTGATGTGTGAATGCTTGTAGCCTCTTGTATATTATAACCTTAACACTTGGCTGTGCTGCTCATGCCCAGCCTAGATTCACCATTGAGTTTCAGCATGAATAGTTACCTGCCAAAAACAGTATATTATTGGTTTTCATAACTCCTCCACAGTGGTTATGTTTCTACCACTGTCAGCATGATTTAAAAAAAAAAAAAGTACTGTGTTGAGTTTCACGTAACTTGGTGGAAGGGGCAGGGCACGGCCCAAGCACAATGCATGAAATTTTGGCGGTGATTCTGGCTGTTTGATGTGGAAATCAAGGATAAAAATACCAAAATTTAGACTATTTTAATTCCTTTGGAAAATAAATGGAAACGTAAAGATAAACTCGGGCCTATGGCCCCGAGCCCCTAAATGTCCAGCTTATGGGAGCTGCCATGTGGCCTCTGTGACCAGCTATGGACTACAGCAGTTGGATCATATTTAAGAGCAATCAGTGTTTAAAGCTGTCAATCACATTCAGCCCTCTTCATCTCAGAAAACACCTGCAATTGGGTAAGTATTTTTTTTAACAGCTGTTAAACACAGCCAAGATCAAGTGCGGCAGTCTTGTTTCCTGTCAGACTATTTGATGTACAGTATACTGAAAGGATGCCTGAAATTACAGTACGTTGGAGCTTTATCTATGCAAATCATAATTCGACTGTACAAAATCCTCCTGCTAAACAGTGTTTTCATGGCAGTCGGTTGTAACACATTTTGATTTTTATTAGGGCTGCATGATTTTGAGTCAAATTCATATTGTGAGTATTCTGTGGACAGTGGCAATTAAGGCTGCTGTGGTATCCATTTCACACAATCTATACACTGGGAAGTAATGTAACCACACACCATACAAGTTTAGCTGTCCGAACAGATACTGATTTGTCCTTTTTTAGGTTTCAGTAAGCAGAGCGCACACAAATAGGATAGTTTGTAGTAAAGTTCACTTGGACTAATGGATGAACTGGTTAAAATCTGGTCAGAGGTCACAGGTTAGGGTTACTCTGATTTAAAACTTATTTTGGGCAATAATTCAAGATTGAGGATAATGATTCTAAATAGCAGTTGCTTCCAATTGAATGTGTGGTTCTTGTTATTGAATTAGGCAAGATGCAGTTGTGATTTGATTAATTGTATGGCTCTGAGTTTTATATCACTGAACAGAACATGTGTGACATATGTGACACATTTGTTTGCTGCTTTCCCTTTAACACTGCTTTTCTTAATATGTTGGCGTTAACAGTATTGGTTGCACAGTCTTAGTTTATTTTACTTAAGTACAGCAAAATCTCTACATATTTATAAATTTAACTCAGTAGATAAACAATAGCCTCTGAGCTCATAACTATTTGGTCAAAGGATGCACATTTGCATCGTAGCAACTGACAACTTTTGAGACTTGGTAAATCGCTTATTACATCCCAGTTAAATTACTTTTCCAAAATCGTTCTTCGTTTCCATATGGTTTTAAAAATGGCTTGGTTTTAGACAGAAGTCTGCAGCAAAAAATATACTTTAACCAGCCCTCCCACTGTCTGTTGACCCAAGTGTGGTGTGTTGTGTTGGAGAATTTTCTTGTTTATGCATCTGCCACAGATAGATTGACGACCCGTATGATCCAGAGTGTTATAGTTGAGGCAGCCTGTCATGGCCTCTCTCCATACAAAGCCTCTCTGGACAGCCCCCACCCCCAGACAGGCCACCGGTGGAATGCTGCGCCTGGTATTCTCCCACAGCTCACAGGCCGAGGGCTGCAGCAGGCTGAAATATGATCAGGCCCCTGTCTAAACATGCGTTTCACTATGGGTGTGTTCTGTGCCGCATTGACAGCGGAAACACCTAAAATTGGGATAAATCCTCCTTTGGCCTGCTGTGCACAGTTGAAATTTAATGGGCACCACATTCCTCACTTTGAACGATTTATTACATCTGATTATAATAATTTAAGAATCACAGATGTTCTTTATGTTTAATATTCCAGATAATGATTAATTTATCTTCATTACGGAGTCATATTCTTAGGTCTCAGTATAAATTATTGCTGCATAAAAGGTAAGTTATATAGTTTTTCTACACAGTAGCCTTGAAGCAAAACAATCTCAAATCTTTGTATGTGGTACTACACAAATATTATTATTGTAATTTACAATGACCCTGACAAGGAATGAAAACAGTAACAGATCATTCATAATTAACTTTACTAATTAAAGGTGACAAAATGTTTTACACAGAAAAGACTACAGAAGAGTAAAATTTTCTAGTACTGTAACAAAAAATAAAATGATGAGTTTGGCAAGTGCTCTGCTATAAATCATACTAGTATGCAACAGAGGTGGGGTTTTTTTTTTCCAATATTTTATTCTACTTGAATTTTAATCTTTTTTTTTTTTTTTTACAAGAAGTATAAATACAAGCCCTACCTTTGGAAAATAAATAGATCTCTACATCTGCCATATGAAAGACAAAATTCAGATTCTCCATCTAGTTTTATTTTTTGTTTCAGTGCCATAGATAAGCAAATGTACAGATGATAACCATCCATTTTCATGCCATGGTCTACTGTGAAACCACAATACCACTGCAACCTGACTACACTCATGTTTGGGGATTTTACATTTTAAACAATGCACCACAGATTATTTGCTTTGATAAGTTTTTTATCCCCATAAACAGTATGTATGCAAAGCTAGCAAAGCACAGAAAATAAGTCCTATCTCAGTGACTGTCTCTCACTTGTCCTCCATAAACATGTTCACTGTGTTGTCCCACTCTCAGTAAACCATTGTCATGTGTATTTTCTTGACAGTTAGCTAAATTGTAGATCTGTGTAGACACTGGACACACCTGTTTTGTTCCACAGTCTGACCCGGTGATTGATCTTGTGAGATGTTGTCTCTCTAAATGTCTGTTGCATGTCAGACGGCTCCTCTCTACAGTCAAAGGTTGTTAAAACTATGTTTTCTTACTGCTGTGTCACTTCAGGACTTCTCCTTTTTGGGTGAAGTTCTCAGGTTAGCTTTGGCTGTTTCAGGAAATGTCACAGACGCAGGTTGTGAGAAAGTTACTCAAACATATTTAAGATAACTTAGGTGCATGAGTCATTGACCCACAGATTAGTTTAATTGAACCTCAAAACTAAACAGTGTGTCATAATATGTACACAGTGCTGTAAGTGTCCAGTAATCTGAGTGAATCCCATTGGTTAAAACTGAGTTTCTCTGTTTTGTTTGTGTTTGCATGTGTGGTATCAGCTGTAGAACAGTTATAAACTCTGTGTGGGACGCTGTTTATGAGTGTGAATCAGCAGCACATTCCCAGTGTTGAAAGGTAGACATGCTGGAGGGTTTTATGGTTTACGGTTGCTTTAGCTTGTCCCATCACTTCACTGCTACGGATTAGGGAGCATCCCGTCTTGACCTGGATTTGGAAGTCAGCTCAGCCTACTTTAAGATTGAAATTTCACTACAAGAGATGGATGTATCTTTAGATCTAATGTAACTGAGATGTGGTATCAGTGAAATATTACACCAAAGATCTGAATGCTTAAATATAGCTAATTAGGACAAACTGTCATATCCTGATACAAAGTAGTTCATTTTATATTCACATTGTAGTGTTTATCATGATATAACATATTTTCTGTAAATTCAGTGTATAAATCAGAAGTTGTCATTTTGCCTGGTCCTTCTTTCTCTAAATTTTGAGTTGTTATAGTCAGCTAAGATTCAGGCTGGAAAGTGGTACACAGGAAACACATTTAAAAAAAAAAAAAAAAACAACTCATAATTATTGCTGTAAATCATGTGATTTGAGACTCAAGAAAGTAAGTGATAGCACATAATATGAAACTATGCCCTGTCACACAAATTTACAAGCAATTTAGAAACTCACTCGTCTGATTGGCAAGTTGTAAAAATGACTTTTAATTGTTTTTCCTAGCAGATAGTAAAGGATTCAACTATCTTAGTCAACTTTAGTCACTCTTGTAATTAAGTAACTCCTAATATATCTAAAAAAAAAAAAATGTATTGGAACAAGTAAAAATTGACTTTGGGCCAGTTTCTGACTTTCTTGTCTGGTTTAAGTGTGTAACTCTTTTTTTGGGTTGACCCATGTGACCCATGTTCAGTGGACTACAAGTAAGAAATAGAGCAGATTTTTTTCTTTAATGTTTTAATTTTCTGTTGCTACAATTGACAGTCACTGGTCTGATGGTCATACAAACTCTGACAAACATTAGATCAAAATACAGACTGACATTGTATAACTTACTGGTGTGTCTTAAGTAACAGCTGAGCAGAAAGTTATGACCATGTCAGTCATATTGTGAATTCTGCATCCCCACTCATAGTCACCATTTCTGTCTTCTAGGCTCGAAACATACAGACAGGAGAGCTTGCTGCTGTGAAGATCATAAAGTTGGAACCAGGTAAGAAAATTTGTTATTATTTCAGTTTTTCTCATCACAGTCTGAGGGAAAATATTCTGTTTTCTGAGCTTTATCTGATTTTTTTTTTTTTTTTTTCCTCAGGGAAAATTGAATCTGCAAAGTGAATCTAATTTTTTAGGGTGAATGGAATGCACAAAACTACTAAAAAAGACCATAAAAATATCAGTGCTAGCATTAATTAATTGACGTATTCTAGGATCTTGTGGGATTTGACATGTTTGGAATGGCAGTATTTGGGTTCTAGTTACTAGCTTTTACACTGCATTAAGTATTGATTGTTGGCTTTGGTCTGGAAATGCTGTAATTATCCTGAGTTGCTTGTCAAGTACCGCATGTATTTATATTGTGTATGTGATTGTGACTGTCTTGGGGTGTGCAGTCGATGACCTAGTGACAGAGTTGGTACGATCCAGATTAGTGGGATTATGGAGACAGCTTTATACCATCAGCAACCAGACAAAGCTCAGCTGATGACTAGTCAGTGAAGAAAGAGACTCCCTATAGCGTGTTTTCTCTTTCATTCATCATGTCACTGTTGATGCTCTTAGTTGCCTGGACAGAAGTGTCTCCAAAATCAATGAATGTGGTAAACTAGTGGTTTTTGTCTGAAATTCACAAGTGCTGTTTTCTTACAGGTCACCCTGTTCTGGATTAGATCAGTAGACTTAAAGTCTAGTCCGAAATTTTGTTTTGTTTTTTTAGTCGTCTGATCAGTCTGCAGAGCTCTTGACATAAAGCTTAAGGACACTTGGCTGGAAAATGGGTGGAATTAGGGATTAGTGTTTGTGTGTGTATAAAGAGGAAAATCAGGAAGCTCAGCTGTAAACTGTAGGACTAGAGAAGATTTTTATTAGCAATCACTGATGAGAGTAAAAATTGTGAATGCACAATAACTCACTTATATTAGTATTAATTGAAGGTAGTGCTTTTCAGTGTGTGTTAATGGACTGCTTCTTAGCAAGGTGTTGCTCTTCAGCTGGAGAAGCTGTTTTAGTCCCATTCAGTGTGATCTATGCAGGTTTTTCCTAAGGTGACTGTAAGCACTATTCATATTTGCGTCTTTCTATTTTTCTGAAATGAGGATTAACTGCAGATACATTTGACAAACAGCTCAGGTCATCCTGTTTCAAACAGGAGTCTCTTTTTCTTTCTTCCCCCTTTCTGCGAGCGTCACTCCTTTCTGTGCCTCAGGTAAACAGCGTTGGGTGGACTATGGAATCAAACAGGTTTGACCAGAGGAGGAGCGGCGCTGGTATGAAGTTAAGGGACAGAGAGAAAGGAGCTAGGTGTGGTGGAAACCCTCTGGCTGCCGGGCCTGGTCCAAATGACAATGAAAGACCAAATTAGTCCAGTCTAGTCTAGCCTGGTCTGCCACTGACCACTGAGGATAGATGCGGGATCAGGAAACAGCCTGCCATGATCATTACATAATCACCCGTTTGCAAATATTTGTGCTAAACTGTGATCGTATTTAATGATGTTTAGAATTGCCTTTGTTCACCTGTACATAACTCAAAGAAAGACAAATGTCTTATTTATACCTGTCATTCCACATCATTTTTCACCATTTTTTCTTGACTTGTAATCTTCTTAGAACACCATCTTGTTGTGTTCCTTACATTGTACAGGGTTCTTCATGTTTAAGATATATCATATCTGCTCTGTGCCATGTTTGCCTACAAAGCTGAAAAAGTAGAAATTACATTTTTTTATTCATATATTCCCATGTTATGTGCTGATAAACTAAACTTGATAAACTAAACTATTATGAGATAAATGCTGTTTTGCTGTATGACAGTCAATCTTGATATAAAATTTTATGATCATGACAGACCTGACCAGCAGTGTTGTAATGTTTTTGTAATATTTGTTTTATTTTTTCATGTACATGGTTTGTCCTTAGTTTGGAGACTTTATCTGGATTTTATGGTTGATGAACAAAACCATTCATTTGCATTTCTGATCAATAACAATTGCATGCGACTCTTCCTTCACTCCCCATAAGGCAGTTGATTTTGTTCCCTTGTTGTTGCTGAGTAACTGGCACAAGCCTCTTGGCACTATTAATTTAATTCCAAGAAATTCTCATACAAGATATTTGGGTGTGGAACAAACTCATATCTGCACATTGTACAATCTATTCAGTTTGATTATTGCTGTCAACCTCAATAACTGTGATGTTAATAGGTTAACATAAATCATCATTTTTTTTTAGACTTAGCGTTGACTATTTCTAACACGTGGTGTGAGAATGTGTAAAAGATTCGAGGGAAGCATTCATTTACAGAGGAAGTGGTCGTAGAAGAGACGCTTGTGGGGGGGACTTGTTAATTTTTTTCATCAAACTCGGCATCATGTCACCAAAATATATTTCCTCAAAGTTCTGTGGTCATGTACAATTTGCTCTCTGTCAACACATATATTTATAAAAATGTCTATGATCAACAGTAGTTTCTCTTCAAGTGAAATGACATGTGAATTAAACAGCACTGTCATGTCAGATTTAGTTTTCATGTAATTAATTTTAACCTAATTACTGAGGAACCAGAAATGGGACTTTGTTCTCTGGAATTTTTAAATGTGGCAAATAAAGAAGACAGCAGGAAATAATTATTTTCACATTTTCATAATTATGGCTGTGTGTTAAAACTAAAGGCACACTTTGGAAGAGGAGCATTAATTACATCTGTGTTTTTCTGTGTGAAAGCAAGAACTGGAATGGGAAACATAACAACACAACTTCAAATGTATGTACAGTGGGTAAGGGTGAGTTTGAAAAGAATTTATGGAGGAAGTCAAATCAAGTTCTGGTCCCTGGTGAATCAGAACAAAACTCTTTTGAAAAGTCATGTATTAATCACAGCACGGTAGACAACCCTTGCACTCCCCTCACTCCATATTATATTCCATACATGGAATGATCAATGCTTGTCCTCCCAGAGCTGACTTGCACTTCCTTTTGCACAATTACCATCCCAGCTCTGATTAAGTAAAGAAAAAAAAGGTAGGGAGTGTAAAAGTAAAAAAAAAAAAAAAAAAAAAAAAAAAAATCCTGACACTTTCATTTCAAAAGCAAGTACCAGAACATTCTCAGTCATATTCAGATCCAAACTGTCTTTAAGGATTTATTTATGTGCCTTCAGGCTTCACATTTTCATGTAAAAAATGAAGCTTCTGAGCTTCTCTCAAAAGAAAGAGACTGTAGTTTACTTATGCTCTTATAGAGTCCAAAATGTTTTGATTCTCCAGCAAACATCAGACATACACACTTCTACCCTCTTTTACCTTTATAGGCAATAAAATAACATGATCAAAATAAGCAACATGAACAACAGATAAATATCAAAAGACAATTTCCCTTAATTCCACTATATTGTTTTTTTGTCACGTTCTCCTTTAAGGCTTAATGTCTGTTCAGTGCCTGAGTGGATTTTCTATTGTACCTGAACTCATTGTCAGCTGTCAGTTTCTGTGATGTGTAAATTGTTACATGTGTATTTTATGTGACTCCGACAAATAACCTCATTTTTAAAACTGCTGAGGGCACTGAGTTCCTTAAAGTAGTAGCTGATGTTCAGATCAGAGCTAATGGAAATAAACTGGTCTGTTGTTTATCAGTTCAGTAGTTATGTGCATGTCGGCATTCCAACCAGACTTTCATTCAGGCTCTCACGTGAAAGGGCCTAACCCTCCTAGACAGACTGAAAACAGTGCTGCTGTACAAAATGTCATTCAATCATCAGGGCATTAGTTTACACGTCAGATTAATTAGCGAACAAAATGGACAAACTTGACCAGATTTTTTTGGATTATTGATCATAATTTCCATTACAAGTCATGTGTAGCACGTATGATTCAACTATACTCTTTTTCGGCAGAGACTGTATCCCTGTAATGAGCTTTTCTGGACTGATGCCTATGATGACAGTCGGTTGATATAGCGCTGAAGTTGGCAGAGTCTGGTAGATCTTAACCTCCTGTTAATGTATTCCATGTCTTTGCACAATTGAGAGCAGCTGGGCTCACATAGTTTTGACTTCTTACCGGTCGGATGTGTTTCAGGGCTTTGTCGAACTGGAAAGCAGCCTAGATATTAGTCCATACCACATATACCAACTTCAAAAGTACACGCTGATCCCCTCTGTTCCTTCTTGTCGTTATATGAACTGTATAGTCGGAAGGAAATATGGAAATATTTGGTTTTAAAATGTGGTTTTAAGCTTGGCACACTTAAAGGAAAGATTGAAGTATTTTGTTAAATTTGAAGTCGAAGGCCTGCTCAGTGTTATCTAGACTGCTTATTTTGTCACTACAAAGTTTATTATATGGTAAATGTTGTAGCAAAATCATAACCCAATATAGTATTTTCATGCCTTTTTTCATTATTTTTCAAGGTGTTTATTTCTAAACAGAGGATATGTCATTTTGTACCCAAATGCTTACAAATTCCCTGTACAGAAATTTAAAAAATAATTTTTTGTGCATGTGTCTGTAATGTCTCTGTGTTTCCAGGGGATGACTTTTCCATCATACAGCAGGAAATCTTCATGGTGAAGGAATGCATGCACCACAATATTGTGGCCTACTTTGGGAGCTACCTCTGGTAAGCTCAAAATACTCCTGCTTTGTCATTTTATGCACTGAGCCAAAGCTGCTGCTGTTTGTGGAATTCAGATCTTCCTGTCAAACGCTTTTAACAAACCACCATCTGAAACTCACATGATGTGTTTAATTACTTAGTCATACGTGTGTGTGAAAGTATGACTCAAGCATTCAACAGGGACGGATGGCGCTGCTGACTGTGCCAGGATGCAGCTCCTCTGTTTTAATGGAGCGTATGTTTTCTGGCTGTTGGAGGAAGTAGTGCAGGTCCGCCCACTGATGTCTTAGGCTTCCAGCAGGTTTAACTGGAATATGAGCCTCTGATCTGTTTTTATACGGCTGTTAGTCCAGAGAGATGAACGTCTCCACACAGCAGGCATGTCTTGTACAGTCTCTCCAGACAGAGCACAAATGTTTACTGTAAAATGTTAATCAACAATCCATGGTACAATAATGATATTAAACACTATTATTTGTTTTTGATGACCCCCTCCATTAGAAGGCCGATGCTTCTTATAGACACATTTTCTTGACCTAAATTCTGGGAGGTGACAAAAGTAGCAGTGTTGTGTTTGGAAATCTGGGGCAGTGTCCAGCTCAGGCCCTAACTGGCCAGTTGTCACACTGTAATCATTCAGTTATGTCACAGTTACTCCAGTCTATTCTTAGCTTTTTAGCAATGTGTTGTCATTATTTCTCAACCCACTGACCTGTCCTCAAATGTTCATTTCACCTTTTTATATAACCATTTGATCTTTGTTAATTGTTCATCACTGTTTGTTTGATTGATTGATTCTATTTATGGATTTTCAGCATGAAATGAACAAATTCAAAGGGTAACATCAGAGGTGGGTAATCCCAGCTCCACAGAGTAAAAGTCCTGCCATGTTTTGGTTCTATCTGTTCACTTAACACAGGTGATTCCACAAATGATCCCATCTACCTGGATGAGAGCTGTGCTCATTAAAATGGGCTGTTTCAATGAGGGGTTGGAACAAATGCATGGCAGGACTTTTGCTGGGTTTACCCACCTCTGGGTAACATACACTTATTATTTCAACATGGTTCCAAATTGTTAAAAGGTAAACGCAAAGAAAGACCTGACATTCAACATAACAACCAATGCAATTTTGTTGAAAAACACATCACTACCAGTTAAGCAATAAAAAATACTTTCCACATCAAAAAATAGAGCGCTACAATTCCAATGCCATTGAAAACTTCATTGATAAATCTGTCACCCTGTTCCATTAAAACATCCGAACCTGACCTCTTTAATGTGGCTCTAAAGTTAAAGGAAACAGCCTCCATTGATGATATAACTGTGCAAATTGGCTACTGATAGTGTTTTTGGAGGCATTTATCTCAGTTTTGTGTTTCAGAAAACTTTCATATTGCTCTAACCATTTAATTAATTGAATCAAATTAATGTGATATATTACCAAGCTCTATATTGAATACTTATTTACTTTTTGTTTATTCATCAGGTGGAAATGTTGTTTAGCATGTTTGTTTTGTTAATGAAGTTCTGTATGATTCTGTGCCTCTGTTAGTCGAGAGAAACTTTGGATATGTATGGAGTACTGTGGTGGAGGATCTCTGCAGGACATTTATCATGGTGAGTGTTGTTTTAAATTTCATTCCATGAAAAGTCACAAAGTCTTTATATTGTTGCATCCAACTCTAATCCTTTCCTGCTGACATATTGTGTTACAGTGACAGGACCTCTGTCAGAGCTTCAAATAGCATATGTTAGCAGAGAGACTTTACAGGTAATTTAACTTTTAATTGACATTTTCATTAATATCAGTTTATTTTTGTACAGCTCATACAGACTAAATTCATTTCCTTTACAGGGTTTGGGATATCTGCATACCAAGGGCAAGATGCATCGGGACATCAAGGTACCACAACTTTTTGTGTTTTTTCATCCTTACCTTCTTTTCAATAATAATTTTGTTATTTTATCCAGGGCAAGCCAGCTGTACCCTGTGTATACTTTAATTATTCTTTGTATAATACATTAATAACAATATAGTTTAATAAAACTATAGTTTAATAACACCTCTATGATGATCGGATCACAAATGGGCCAGACATAAATATAGGGGAATACACCCAGATGCATTTTAGAACTAGGTGTAAATACCTACTGGCCCCTTTCCACAACAATATTGTATGTTGAGATTTGAACATGCGTTTAGTATAAACTATATTTTTCATGTGTTAAGTAACTTTGCAAGAATGATGAATAAAAAAATAATAATAATAATTATTAACACTGTTGGTGCTTTTCTGGGCCTAGACGGCTGTTAATTCTATGTTACAGCACAACTGCAGTAGTGACAACTGAATTCATAGAAACAGTCAGTGAAGTACTCACACTGAAAACACGTGACCAGTGGTATTCTGCAGTTTTGGGGCTTAGCTGAAGGTTAACATGCCTGATGCATTCACACAGGCTGGAACCTCAGTTTCTCGTGTTATCACAGAAGGTCAGGGCTGGACTTATTATCTTTACTCGGCTTTACGCAGCGAGCACTTCCTGTTTCCTCTACTCTCACCACAGGATGCCACCAGAGAGACTGTCAGTCACAGCCAACAGAAACACTGACAGTGGAACTGTCAAGAAGCTGTGATACTAGTTCAACTTTATTTAAAGTCAGATCACTAACAAAAAAGTTAATGCTCGAAACAGACCAGATGTTAACAAGAATGTTTGACTTGTACTTGACCCCTTATGATACAATTGTGTAAAAAAGTGTCCATTTTGTAATGCTTTCAAATGTTTTCATGATGCAAAGATGGCATGGTTGTTAAATGGGTTTTTCCTCTGAATAAATTAAATGTTATGTGATTCCAGGGTGCCAACATACTTCTAACTGACAATGGAGATGTGAAGTTAGGTAAGCTGCTCGGTGGCATCTTAATTCTCAGGGACTCATCTGAAGCTTCTAGTTTCATGTGGATTACATAATCTGAATGGCTCTCGTCTTCATTATTGCAGCTGACTTTGGGGTTGCTGCCAAAATAACAGCCACCATTGCCAAAAGAAAGTCCTTCATTGGAACTCCCTACTGGTGAGTGTCACCCCCAGTTTAACATGCCATTGGCTCCTCCAATGAGCTTTGTATTCAAACAAGCATTGATTGCAAATATAATAACAGGTTGAAACAATGTCCAATCAGTTTCCTGTATGATCATAAATCGAATAAGCCTCCCATGATTTGTCTCATATGCTGACAAAGCAATTGTTATTCTTAGCTCCATTTTTCTTTGAAGGAGTAACAACCTACACTGCAGTATGCAAGTTATTGGAACATGTAGGTGCATGGGGCAGGAGGTTTGAGCTACTCCGGCAAATAAGAAACATTTTTCAGAAGGAAAAAAGAATCCACTGGGGACCAATTCCACCTATTAGATGTAGAAATAAAAATAGAAATAGTCATTCAGTTATCTTTGATGTTCTCAACCTGTTGTGATGTTCCACCTAATATTAGTCAAAACCCTTGACTATTTCCTTATATGACCCTAAAAATAAGCCGACAGTCATTTTTTCCTTTATTTTTTGGTGTTTTTTCTAACATAATACAGTATCATATGTGACACATGAGAAGCTGTTGTTTGTTTTGTTTTGTTTACATTCCTGTCCTCCAATGTCAGTCACCAGCACAAATTATCTCACACAAGTTGAGAGAGATGCCAAGCTATGATTTGTCTTGGACCAACATGACAAGACTATCATTAATCTGACCCATTAACCTTCATAACAGACAAGCATGTCTTGTGGTCTGAACCTGGCATAGCAGAATCTAGTTTGGAAGACTCTGGGCATACTGGTCCTGCCATAGCAGCTTAAGTGTAAGGCTATGTGTTTTAAAAATTAGAATTTTTGCTGTGGTGTCGGCTGAGTTCTTCACTACTTTCTTGTTAGAATTCCTGAAATGGAGATTGGAGCCACTTCTGACTCTGTTTTAGTTTGTGAACTTTGAGGCTGTGGTATTAGGTGGATGGAGAGTATTTGTGTTTGAATACACTGGACTTGGCCTAATAAACTCAACTATTACAGGTTCCACAGGCTCCGTTCTGTTACTGATCTTGACCTCTAAACTTAACTAGAGGCACTCGGAGAGCGCAGACCTCCGCCAAGGCAGATCAGTGCCCCAGATTTGGATGAAAATTTCAGGAAATGTTGATACTGGCACAAGGAACAAATGATTACATTTTGGTGGTGATCGGGGGTGGGGGGGGAGGCACTGATCTGCCTTGGCGGAGGTCTGCGCTCTCTTTTCTAGAAAAGCACTCGTAGAGCGCAAACCTCCGCCAAGGCAGATCAGTTGTCCCCCCCCACCCCACCCCAATCATTTGTTCCTTGTGCCAGTATCAACATTTCCTGAAATTTTCATCCAAATCCGTCCATAACTTTTTGAGTTATCTTGCACACAGACAAACCAACGCCGACAAAAACATAATCTCCTTGGCGGAGGTAATAAAGATATGTAAATGCACAGACACTTTTCCTACACAGATCCAAATAATCAGTCCATATTGATATTCATTTCATGGAGGTATCTATCAACTCCTCCTTCCATAGTTTTGAGTCACCACTGAAGCTTTGTTTAATTTGTGTAGGATGGCTCCAGAAGTTGCAGCAGTGGAGAAGAACGGTGGCTACAACCAGCTGTGTGATATCTGGGCTGTTGGCATCACGTCCATAGAGCTGGCTGAGCTACAGCCGCCCATGTTCGACCTCCACCCAATGAGGTACGTCTCACTTTCTCAGTATCCCAGCTTCCTCGAATCATTCTTAGGCTGTTTCCTGCTTTTGTGCTTCTCTAATGTTTCATCACATCTTCTGATTGCTCCAATTGTCATCCTGTGTTAGTCATGTGTATTTTGCTATAATTAGACCAATGTTGCAGACCCTTTTTTTATTCCTTACCTTTGGTGAATGTTTTGTTCCATTGACTGTTTTAAGCTTCTTTGAGGTTAATCCATATTCTCCCCCTCAGGGCCTTGTTTTTGATGTCGAAGAGTAGCTTTCAGCCTCCTAAGCTAAAAGACAAAAACAAATGGTGAATCTATCATTCTCTCTCTTACTTTACCTTTGGTCATACTTGATCCTTGGGATAATCTCTGCATTAAAACAAAATCATCTCATTCCTTAGGTCTGCTGCCTTCCATAACTTTGTCAAAGTGTCTCTAACGAAGAACCCAAAGAAGAGGCCCACAGCAGAAAAACTTCTATCAGTAATAAGTCTTTATGTTGTTGTCCTAAATGTTTTCATGTCCTCAGGAGATTAGAATATTTAAAACAAAGAACTTTTGTGTTTGTGTTCACACTAGAAAATGATGATGTTAGCAAAGTCACAAATTTGTTTTGGCTCTCGTTTTCTGTGGTCTTTTCCTTTTAGTTGCTGTTAAATTTATACACTCTAACACTAGCATATTTTAATCATAAAGCCATGAAAAACAAGGGGAAAATCTGTGGGTTTTGGCTGAATTTTTAGCTGGAATGATTAGCACCAGCCCCTGACCGCAATTTATTTAGTTTAGTGATTAAATTTAGCTATCACATTCTTTCCAATGAAAATTTAATAGGATTAACATTGTTTTACAGTGTAAACAAGTGGCCCAGCAGAACTATAAGCAGTTCTACTGGTACCTTAAGATTCACTCTTTTGTCATTATAAGATTAAATGTCTTTGAATAATTGCAGTGTGAGAATTCATTTAGATGCATTAATTACTGAGTAACAGAGAAACTAGGACTTCTGTCTACTTTCTGAACAAATGCTGAACTTCTTTATCTAGTTTCATAGATTTTATGTTAGTGTCAGCCATCTGATTTATATCCAATTATGCGGCAGTTTATGGTAATCTGTAATTCTCTGGTGTTTCTTTCAGCATGTGTTTGTGGCCCAGACGGGTTTGACAAGAAGGCTTGCAGTTGACCTCTTAGATAAGATGAACAACCCAGACAACCATCAGCATTACAATGAAGTGGACGATGATGACCTTGAGGTAATGTATCATTACATCACATGCAAAAGAGACAACTTATTATTTAGAGATGCTAGGACTTTGAAATGGGATTTTCTCTATCGAATATGGGAATTCCACTTCCAACTGGAATCCCCATCATTCTTATGTGGCAGCCAAAGAGGTGGTACCAGTGCCTTTTAAAAGACCATTGTGCTTTTTTCCCCCATCAACAGCAGTGGCACTGTCTTGGCCATGATGAATGAAAAAAGCTCTACAGGCTATTGACTGCAGGCAATGGATTTTGCTGCAAAGAAACAGCCTCTGGGCTGCATAATAATTTGATGAAACAGAGATGCTGTACAAAAAGTACTTCTCACTTCTGCTTAAACAAGTTTTAGAACCAGTTTTTAATTATTTCCAAAAATAAACCTCATAACTATGCCAAATGTCTTGGAGCAGCACAGAGTAAATGTTAGTCAACTTGGTACTGCTTTACCCTACTATCCACTTGTCTTGTCAAGCGCTGGACTGACTCTGCATAGCCATTTTCTTATCTTTAAATCTGTGTTTCATTACTTGTTTCAGCCCCTCTCTGCTGTCAGACACACCATCCGATCCAGCAACAAACAGTCCAGAGCTGAGAGGACACGCTCAGAGATAGATTGTAAGTGAATAAAAAGCACATTTCAAAAAACTCAAAGCCATTTTCAAGACCAAATCTGTGCTGTCACTGGTTGTTGTGTCAGTTAGCCTAAGAGTTCAGGTCAGTAGAGATTTGGTGGCTTTTCTGAGGGTCATCCCACTAATCCTGCAGCACTCCCTGGCTCTGCTCCACACCACAGCATGTGGTAGTGTGAATAAAAATAGCCTTGGGATTCACTCAAGAGGACGTGGTTGTATTTGAGTTCATGATGTTTCTCTGTAGTAGTGTGTGTTATTTTAAGTAGCAAATAACTGCCCCATATCCTGACTCAATGACTTAAACAAAATCACTTGTCTGAAGGGTCATGAAAGGTGTAGAGATCTCTGAAGGAGTCTAGTTTGTACAATTTTTCATTTGAATAACGTGTTTAGCTTTCCATTCATAAATAGTCACTGTTAAGAAGGTTACTTTTCAAACATGATTGCTTTCAGGTTATTAGTTAGTGCAGTGCAATAGAATTATAGTCGATATCAGTAAGTATCGCCATAAATGCCATTATTTCTTTAGAGGTTAAACACAGATTTTTGGTCCTTTCTTAACCTTTTCTTTGTCGTCAGAATATGACAAACACTTTCAAAATCTATAGGATGGACATTCAAACAATTATAATGATCAAAATATGCCTGCACAATTCAAAAGAGCCACACAATATTGAAACATGTTATGATTAAGTTGTGAATACAGATGAAAATAAACCCTGTTGAAATGTAAGTTATGTAACTTTTACATAGTCGTGTAATTCGTTTCATTAGTTTTTGATTTACTTTTCTAACAAATATTTCATCTTGGGCAAGTGTATTCATTACAACAGTATTCAACACTGAATAATGTCAGACTTTTATGAAAAGTTGCTTGAGTGTAGTTGCATTTGTGATTATAGTTGCATTTGTTTGTTT
Source organism: Sphaeramia orbicularis (assembly GCF_902148855.1). Taxonomy (NCBI): domain Eukaryota; kingdom Metazoa; phylum Chordata; class Actinopteri; order Kurtiformes; family Apogonidae; genus Sphaeramia; species Sphaeramia orbicularis. The sequence continues at coordinate 31,373,589 of NC_043978.1, forward strand.
TTTATTTCGTGAACTAGTTGGAATCCAACACTGTTCATAAGTTTGCAGCCCTTCAGAGAAGTGGATTTGCAAATGTTTGTTTGTGTTGTCTTCAGTTGTAGACTAGATTTATGCTGTGTTGTGCGTATTTCATAAAGTTGTGTGCGTTTCTCATTTCATTATTTCTTTTTGGTTGATGTAGTAACAGTGCAGTGGTTGGATATCTGTCGTCGTCAGCCATATTTGTAAAGATGCCTGGCCTGCTGTGCTTCGTTGTGCTTGCGCTTGTTTGTACTGTGTTCGCTTGTACTAAATATACTTCCTGTTTAGTGTTATCTATATTTCTCACTATTGTATCTGACTTTCCCTCCTACACGAAGCAAACAATGGGATAAGCCAAGGAGGGCCATGCTCAAGTCCTAGCTTCACTGAGCGACACAGGGGGGACGCAGGTTAGTGACAGTGTAGTGAGTCAGTATGTGTTTGTATTAATGCCCAGACTCTCTGGAGAATAGGATAATGCCATTGCTTGTAACAGAAGCTTGTGTGTGACAGTTAAGTGGCACTAATCATATAAGTTCCCCTGCATGGGTTAGCTAATTACTCTGCTTTTTAGCTTGCCTAAAATTGGATTATTTAGATGTTGTGATGAAAAAGACATCTAATATATACTGGACTGACTAAAATAAGTCACGTTTAATGTGACTAAACATATTCTAACAACAAGGAAGTTATATTTGCTCACCTGATTCCTGTGCTTTCATAAATGTTTTCCTGTACTTTAGTTTCGCAAGTTGTGACTCACCCCCTCGTTGTGTTAACTGTATTTTAAATAATCCTGCAACTCCACATTATCAGCATACCTAAAGAAGGATAACACTGCAAAAATATGTGGTCTAAATTTTTCAATACAAGGTCTCTTTGTTAACGAGAAGCTGATTATGTAGGAGTATTTATTGGCAGGTTTGTTGATTTCTTTTGCCTTAATAATTGCTGCTGGATCACATCATGTTTATACTGAACTCTAAGCCAGCCTCCTCTATTGAATCAACAGTTTGGCAGAGAGTGACCTCAAACCTAAACTTAAGAGGAATCTGTTCCGTGATTTATTTTTAATCCGTACCCCTTCACTAATATTTCCCCAAGAGAACAGATCTGGTTAGTGTCAAGTGTGATCTGTGTTTGTCTTCAGTTACCACCTCATCTTCAGGCTCCAGACCAAACATCCATATCTCAGCTCAGTAAATCAATAAAGAACATCTGTTGTTTTAGCAGCTCTGTTACATTGGGAGCAGTTGATCTGCGTATGACGTGGTACTTTATTGGGAATGGAGTGTGTTTTAATTCACAAGCAAACTGTCTCTGGCTTGAGGTGACTTGAAGTTTTGAGCACTGATGCCCTCTAGTGCCAAAGGCGCATACAAGAAAAATAAAAACAACTAAACAATATTTGTCATTCACAGTCGACAAGCTCCAGTTCGAACCACCTCTTCGGAAGGAAACAGAGGCTCACTCTGAAATGGTGATTATCCTTTTTAGTTTAATGCCAGGTTCCACTTCATGTTTCCATTTCTCTTGAATTTATGTCAATGTGAAAACACCCAGGTATATTTAGAAATGAAAGAATGCAGGTGTTTCATGTCTATTTGTGTGGATATGTGACTTTCCACAGGATGTGAGTAAAGATAATGACTTCCCTTCACCCTGGAGTCCCTTTGCAGAGGGAGGAATAACAACCAGGTAATCCATGGAAACTGTTGTCATGGGAACTGCTCCTATTTACCCCCTACTTTCTCTGGATCGGTCTCTGTCTCTCACTCATTTTACCTGGTTAATTTGGTTGCATCTCTAGAGCTTTATGCAGAGTCAAAACATTTTCCAGATCTTATAATGCAGAGATCCACTGGTTGATTAGCGAATGGGAATAACTAACAGATTATAGTTATAGGAACAGAACTGCTTAATGTGTGTGAGTTATGATGTTTTGTACCTAATATCCACTTTTGGCACTGCCTGCGTACATATTTTCTCATGAATGATCCTCACTGTCTCATAGAGCTGGGTGATATATCAGATGAATTGGTATAATTTTTCAAATACCACCATACCGAAGCAGGGCTGAAACAACAGCTGCAGTGTTTTAACAGGCACTAAATTCTACATTATTTGTCTGCGGGGTAGAGTGTATTAAAACAAAACCACTGTTAACCGCACATACCCTCCTCAGTAACAGTTCTAACATTATACATGATCAATTAAAGTCTTGATAGTAGAATTAGCCACAAACCTAAATAAAAGTCTAATTGTGTAAAACGTATGGTGAAATCTGAAAAATCTTGTATTACAAATATTTGGTCATACCATCCAGCACTACTCTGTCAAATTAATTTACTTACTGACTGACTTACCTGTGTGTGTGCATGAACTCACTCTGTTCCATCAACACTTTGAATTGTTTGGCCTTTAAGCTTCTTCTCACTTGTCCATGTGCTTTTACTGTTTTTCTCCTTTCCTTCCACCTCTCTCTCGGTCCTTTTCTGTCCATCTTTCGTCCTGTCCTCTTGAAGGAGCCTTCTCAAAAGCGTTGAGGATGAATTGTTCCAACGGTAACACTAACACTGTGTGTCCTGCACCATATCCCCATCCACTCCATTCCCATGCCCTCATTACCACTTATGTGTGTGTCAGAGTGGCCAGTTACTTGGTCCAAATCTTTTTCACAGTGAGATTTAACATACATGTCCCACAAGTCACTGTCCCTTCCTTCATGTGTGATGTGATCATAATTGTAGATATAAAGAAACTGGGGAAAGTAAAGAGACTTTAATATTAGTTGATGGCCTTCAAATAAAATGTTAACCTACCTAGACAGGGCTGCACAGTCATTGAATATCCATTGTTGTTTGAAGCCTCAGCCTCTGTACTGGAACTTTCCATAAAACACAGCTTTTTTACTTACCTTTCACTTCAGTTTTTCAGGCTGAATGTTGCACAGTGGCAAATTTCAAAGGATTTGTTGTAGACTTGTATTTGTAGTAAATAGAATATTTATGCGCATCTTAAAAAAAATTAATGTGAGAGCAAACAAACATTTCTAAAAAGAGTCACCACTCTTCACAAGTACAGAATAGTGAACTGTTTTTATCGGATGTGAGTTTTAGTTCATTCTCTGTATATAATCATTAAGTTGTAGAAATGAATATGAAAAATGACAGCCACATTTTGTTTACCTTGTTTCAGAATATTAGGCTTGAGAGTAATTGTTTTGTGCTGACTTTATATAAGACAACTAAACTGTTGCTTTAAATGCTCAACCTTACACTTTGTTTTAATATTTGTAAAAGGTGCTTTTGGTTTTGGAATCACAAGGTCTTGTATGGAGCCAGGAAATCCTCTTTTCTCTAATGTGTTTTTGTGGCATTCATCCTGTGATACCCACTAGATAATGAGTGTGCCCCCTTATTTCCCCTTAGAGTCATACTTTCTTTATCTCCAAGGAGGGATTTCTCATAAACATTTGTTCCACAAACTTCTCTCCTGAGACCTGATGAGTCTTGAGTTCCACATTGAGTGTCATATTTTGTTGCAGGGGACACGTTGCTCCTTTGGAAGATGCCTTTGAAGAAGTGGAGCTGTGAGTGATGTTAGCATTTTCAGTCATAGCATCACATCTGTAGTTTGCCACTTTCTAATAAAAAAATCCTATTTCAGATCGACCCTCAAGCCAGGAGTTCCCCCTCCTCTGCCCCCAAAGGTAAGACTTGTATTTATGAATACGTTCTACTATTTGTACTTTTGTAAATGTTGCTCCCATTGCTAAACCAAAAAGAAAAAAAAAAAAAACAGTCCTTGATCTTGTTTCCTTTTAGCCACGATTAAACAGTTCATCCGAGGAGATTGGCCTTAATGATGAGCGGTCTCTGACGGTGCGGAGGTTTCCTAATTCTGAAAATGGGCCAAGTCAGGCGGCCCGCAGACAGAGCACACCTGGGCAGGGCAACAAGTTGGAGCACTCTTCTCCAGATTTCCTCTCTGTCAGCGTCAGCAGCCCCGGCCTTTTGTCTCATGCATCTGATCCTGGTTAGTCCAACATTTCTCTTTGTATACTATTGTGTCCCTTGACTTGATTGGTTTATTTTCTTTCTTGAATAGAATAGATCTGAATATCTATTTGGTGCTGAATGAGCAATTATCTTATTTTTGCAAGCTCTCTGTAAATCTGAATGTAAAGGTAGGTAATGTTGTGGCTTGGTTTTATTTAAATAAGTCGTGCTTTACTATGCCAGTGGTCCTTACGCTGCAAATCGTCTCTGACAGACAATGATTCAGATGAGAGTGTCAATGGAGGCAGTCCTAAGCCACCACCCAACCGGCAACACAGAAAGGAGAAAAAGGAATTTCCGGTGAGTTTTGAGATCTGTCACCACATACTTTGTGCCTAAACCTGTATAAATAAAGACAACTTTACTTCCTATCAGCAATCTTAATTGATTTTTGAATGAAAATATCATCTGTAGTCTTAAATCTTGTGTTTCATATGCAGAGCATGTCCATCTGGCTGTGACCCACCACCAAAACCTCAAATGTGATGTTTTTCCTTTGGTGGATCCAAACACTCACTGTTAAAGAGGGAAATTTGGCATCCGCTTATGTTAGACATTTAACTGACTTCGACAGAACACACACAACTGAAAACAATCAGAGCTGTTTTGAACAGACGACGGCTAAATTTAAAATAATTGTTGTTTTGTCTGTAGAATCTGTATCTATGGTGTCTTATGTTTTTTGTTGCCTCTGCTTCCCTTTAGAAACCAGCTATCAACGGTCTTCCACCCACTCCTAAAGTACTGGTGAGTGAATCGTCTGTATTGTTCCTCAAAGTCCTCACTTTTCACCACTGGCGTGGTTTCATGGGCACTGTCATTAAGCTCCGTCTGAGCTGCTGCCGTACATTCTGCAGATAGTTTGGTTTCTGCATAGTTTTTTGCTTTGTGGTTGTTTCTGCCCCGCTCCACCTCAGCTCAGCTCATTAAACTCTGGCTGACATTTTCGCTTTTCTCTGAGCCAGAGCTGTGCTGGGTTTTTTTTATTGCAGATGGGAGCCTGTTTCTCAAAGGTATTCGATGGCTGTCCACTGAAGATCAACTGTGCCACATCATGGATTCATCCAGACACCAAAGGTTAAAAGAAGACATATATACTCTTTTACACAAGTAGCATACACAAATGAACAGGATTAATATATTATAAGCTTAATTAAGCCCATATTTTTCCCCCTTACAGATCAGTACCTGATCTTTGGGACAGAGGACGGCATCTACACATTGAATCTTAATGAGTTGCATGAAGCCACAATGGAGCAGGTAACAGCAGCTGAAATCAAGATAAAGACAGATTTTTTAAAAAAGAATCTACATTCTGAGATTCGCATAGAACTTTAAAATCTGAATAAAATAACAGATTGAGGGCAACCACAACTTGTGCTTGAAAACACACTTTGTACAAAGCTATTAGTCACATGGGAAGTTATAAAAATAAAGACATAAAAAGCCTCCAGCAAACACCTGTTGTTACTCAGTATTGTTCTATATTCACATTGGGTACATCACCAAAGTCTGGCCACAGCACAGTGCAACAAGACTTGAAATGGGTCGTAATTGTGATTAAAAAGGTTCCAATTTAACTTTTGCAGAAAGAAAAATACAGAAAACCTTCAGCAAGCAGCTAATTCCCATTATACACAGCCTAGTTAAATACATTTTTACAATTAGATGTCTAAAATGAATGCAAAAATGACTAATGTTAACCTTTGTTGAAATCTTTCCATAGCTGTTTCCCAGGAAGTGTACATGGCTGTATGTTATTAACAACAACCTGATGTCGTTATCAGGTAAGTGATAAACTTATTGTAGCCTCCTGTTCACTGGCCACCGTCATAACCTGCTGCTTCTTTGTCCTGTGTTATCTCAAGACAGTCGCTCCATATCTGCAGCCCTGAAATAACCATTTCTTTTGTTTGCTATCAGAGAGCCTTGTTAGAGCTCGGTCCTTGTAGCACAATGACTCGTGTTGCACACGTGGCTTTAGCCTGTTCTTCCACTGATGAAACACTCTGTAGACCTCTGTAGATTACCAGAAAACCCACAACAAAACCATGCTTCAAAATGGAAGACAGAGATGTGATCTGTTGTCAGAAAACCCAGATAATCTATTATTTGAGACCGAACTGTCTTCAGTTTTCTGTCCTAAGAGCCAAAACCTTTTCTCAGTTTAACGTTTGAGGATGGGGTTACAAAGCCTGAGGTCTACTTTCGGTTTTATTTTAAGCAGTTTGCCCCTTGATATACTTAACCTCTGTTCTCTTCTTCTCTTGTCTTGGACACTGTCCATCCTCCTCTCGCCTGGCTTGATTTGATATTCTACTAACTGGCTTCATCAGAAGGTAATCATGCTTCACATCATTGTCACACTTCTATTTTTACCCCTGTTCACATCTAACCTTCCTACATGTTAAAGCTGCTTCATGGGATCTGGACTTTGATGATCTAATGCATATGTTTTTGATTATTCTTACACATATTCCAAGGCGTTTATCATATTTATGAGTGCTTTTTAACTCTTTGCCTGAACATTACTGTAACCTATCTGCATATATATATATTTTTTTTTGTTTTGTTTTGTTTTGTTTTGTTTTGTTTTTTTTTTACCAATGTTCTCTGCTTTAGGGAAAACCTTCCAGCTGTATTCCCACAATCTCATCGGCCTGTTTGAGCAGCTGAAGAAGCCCGGCCTCGCTGCTCAGTTTCAGACTCACCGCTTCCCAGACAAAATTTTACCCAGGTGAGATCAACAGGCCCTGGTGTTTTGGTCTAAATCTTGTCCCATATATAATGTTTTGTTTTTTTTCCAACAGTTCAATATGTCACACTTGTCAGATGCTGTAACTTCTCTAATAAGGTCACAACTCTGCCTTTATAACTTTAAGGCTGTTGCTACACTCACGCTGTGCCGTCCCCCATTTTCATTCTTTGTTGCTGTCTACCATCATGACTAATGACTGTGGTGATACAAAAAAGGAGAAGCTCTGGCCGACTTCCCTCATTCTAGACGTCAGCAACTCTTTTAAGTCTGTGGTCACAACTTCTTGACTGTTTTCTCTCCTCAGGAGATTTGCCTTGACAACTAAGATCCCTGACACAAAGGGCTGTCACAAGTGTTGCATTGGTGAGTCCGTTTTTCTCCCAACCCCTTTATGTTTGCATATATACTTACATGACATGTTTTTAATCAGTCAACACACAAGTAATATATCCTGCCAGTTTTGTGCTATTTGCTAAAACATTTTTATTCTGTTACCAAATTTTTCCTCTATGCATTATTCTTTGTGAGCTGGATTTTGATTATTGCCACCGTAAGATTATAAAGCCTTGTCCACACTATTGCAAAAAAATTATTTTTATTATTTCTTTGGATCCACAATTGGTTGCACCAGTGGTTGGTAGTCTTCTTGTTGTCTATCATCTCAGAATACATCATAGTTGCAGATATTCTCCCATGACCGCAATGAAACCCACTTTGCCCAAGATTAGTCATTCCAACAAGTAAATGAAAACAGTAAAATGTTGTACCTCAGTTTTCACCTACCTGTAGCTGCTTTGCATAATGAGTATGCACCTGAAGCAACATTTTTACTTACTAACTTATTTTTGATGCCTAACTTGTCTTTACTTACTTTTTCCTGTTCCTTTGTTTTACTATTTCCAAAAGTTAGGGTTAGGATCCTTTTTTATTTTCAGCATCTATTTAGAGGATGTTTGTGCAAACGGTGGAAATATTTGGTTAAATAAAGGCCAATCAGCAGATGTCAGATAACTGAGTGAATAAAAATAGCTTTTAGTGTTTTTGTTTCACTGCAGGGAAAATACAATGACACTATTGCTCACATTATCATTTCACTGATGTAGACTTCAGCGCCACCTAGTGATTAGTGGCCCAGCTTGCTTATTTGAATGAAATTTGGGTTCTTTTTCTTTTCTTTTCTTTAGTTGTTTTTTTTATCTGTCATAGATGAGATTTTACTTTGAGTCTCCCCAACCCTCGTGTTTATAAATATTTGTCCCTAATTTGTTAATTTACATTGACGTATTGTACATCCAAGTTTCATTCATCTGCTTACATCACTTACCTTTCAACTTTACAGTGAGAAACCCATATACAGGCCACAAATACCTCTGTGGAGCTCTGCAATCTGGGATTGTGCTGCTGCAGTGGTATGAGCCCATGCAGAGGTTCATGCTCATCAAGGTCAGTTCTTGCATCAGTTAATTTACTCAGCATTTTCAACACAAAGTAACACATGGCGAAAAGTGGAGTTTAATCATTGAAGTGTTATCTTCTCTGTCTTCTTGCAGCACTTTGACTTCCCTCTCCCCAGCCCGCTCAAAGTGTTTGAGATGCTGGTGGTCCCAGAGCAGGAGTACCCTCTGGTGTGTGTGGCCATCAGTCAGGGCACAGAGCCAGGCCAGGTGGTCCGCTTCGAGACCATTAACCTCAACTCCTGCTCCTCCTGGTTCACAGAGATGGGAACAAGTGAGTCTAACTTTTACTCAGATGTACAGATAGACCATCTAACACGTAATGTAGAGCAATTAATGATATGTCTCTCAGCTGAAATTAGCCTCAGTAAAGTTAAAACTACAAGCAGATGCAGCAGGTTAATGAATACAGTTTTTAACTCCATTAATGCTGTTGGTCCTTTTCCTTTTGCAGATAATCAGCAGGTGGATGCCATACATGTCACTCAGTTGGAGAGAGACACAGTATTGGTGTGTTTGGACCGTAAGTATAAAGTTTCCATTGTAGTATCAATCAGATCAAGATTTTTTTTACATATTAACATACTCATTTTACAAACTATTGTTAGAAGTTGATTCTGAGAGTGGCTGATGAGTAGTATTATGCTCCTTCCCTATAATTGCGCATTTAGGAGGAAATAGTTCAAAAAGAAAAACATAACCCCCATTTAGAGTTTTTACCATTATTATGATCGAATTGAACACTTAAGTCAAATATAGACCTAGTGGTTAATTACTCGACTTTCAGCTTTTTCTTACCCCAAACTGTTATTATATCAGCATTAAACAGTCCAATATTTTTTTTACACCCCTCAGAAAATTTGAAGATAGTTAATCTTCAGGGGAGACTGAAGTCCAACAAGAAGCTGGCATCTGAGCTCAGTTTTGACTTCTGTATTGGATCTGTTGGTAAGCTTTCACATAGGTCTTCTACTCCTGTCTTGTTGCATGTGTAAAGAAATTAAATTCCTTTGGACCTTATAGTCAGATCTTGCATCAAACACAATTTTTGGCTACTTTTGGCATACTGTTGACTTTTTACCCCCCTGTTTGTAACAGTGTGCCTTCAGGACAGTGTGCTGGCCTTCTGGAAACATGGCATGCAGGGAAAGAGCTTCAAGTCTAATGAGGTAAAATAAACATGTTTACAACACACAAGTTAAACATGATGCCAATCCTCTAACCTCTGTCTAATCAAAAAGTCTACTTCTCTTTATATTATGATGAATGTTTATCGTAAAATGTAAGTTGAGTACAATTTGTTCAGTGCCAGGCCAGTACATTCTTCAGGTTTTACTCCTCCAGAAAAGATGCTCCTGGAATAGGAGAAGTTACCAAATCTAGATTTTAACTTTCAAAAACTGTAAAATTAATGTTGGGGAAAAATATCTCTGTGTTCATCGATTGTAGTTTGTCACCTTGCTGAATTTGAGCTTGTTTGTTCTACACATGAACAGTTGCTTGAGGCTCTGGTCAACAATGATCCAGAGTGCTGCTTGTTTACATGCATGGCTACATGCTGCAGGTGATCTCAGCAGATTAACCCTCAGGTGGAGCCAGACAAAGTGTCTTTATGTCGGGCCTGGGTAATGAGTTTGTCCACCTTTCACAGAGGGATTCCATGTTAACCTGATCACGAGTCGCGCTCACACAGCAACACAATAAAAGTTCAAGAGATCACCGGGAGGTGAAGCATTCTGTTTTTATGAAAAGTGATATGGTGATAGGGGCCGTCCTTTAGAAAAGCTCCCAGTGTCCGACGCTCGGCACTCAGATGAAACAGACGGTTTGTTCGCCGAGTCTGTGGCCAGTCCAGCTTGACAGATCTCCCATAGCAAGGATTTTTTGAAATGTCAGCGCTCATGCAACATTAATGCTCAATCATAAATGAGACCCGTCACACAACAGGGGGCAGCTCTAAATAATTCAGCCCTTGTCTTGTTATGATTCTTCTCAAAAGCGAAGGCATTGAAGGGGGGCCGACCTATTGATCCGTGCTCGCTTTGGTGGGTGCTTCTCCAAACACCCGAGACCTTGTTCTCATTTAGACTTAAACAGATCAGATCTCTCCCAAAGCCAAGGACTTACACCCAACAGGTGTCACAGGTTGACCACCTCACATATGTCAACAAGTTTTCATGACATGTCAACATGTGAGTGTGTGTTTTGAGGGGGGCGCCATGTCTTTTACGCTACAGAGTGTCAGAATTAATCTCATGACTAGAATAAGTAAGGCTTGTACACAGTAACACTAAGTCTCTGGAGATGGTACTCAAACACCTATACACTATTCAAAAGGAGCGAGGAGATATTTTTGCAAAACAAGATCTGAAAGGAAACAGTCGCCCCCAAGGACAAGCAAAAACACAGGACTAATGGAACTAATGGTTTTTATTTATCTGTTATTTTGGTGAATATTTTGTTGGTGTCTGCTAGGGCTGCACGATTAATCGATTTTAAATCGAAATCGGATTTTTTAATTAGGACGATTTTTAAAAAAGGGAAATCATAAAATCGATTTCATCTCTCTCGTGCCTGCGGGCCGTGCGCTTGCGGGCTCCCGTAGGCTCCTCCTCCTATCAGTGACAGCGGTCTGTCACAGAACTCCGTGCAATGGCCGGACTTTAAATGTGTTCATGAGCCTGCAGTACTTATAGCAATGTAAGCCGTGGCTTCACGCACGGATCCCGCAACCGAAATAGAACTGCATGCGGATCACTCATCTTCCGTTGTCCCGGATCCGTACCGTACTGTCTTCTTCCGATCCGGGTCCGGGTCTCGGGGTCATCAGCCTCAGCAGAGGAGCCCACACAGCCCTGTGCCCACACACATCCACCCGCTCCAGGATAGAATCCCTCCAGCGTGTCCTGGGTCAGTCTATTCCACGCACGGATCCCTCAGTTTAAACAGAACCGCATGTGGATCACTTATATTAACCTGGTCCACGCACGCACGCACGACTGATGCCTGTCACTGACTTACATTGGTATCACTTCTGTGGGCCCAGATACCCAGGGAAAAAAAATTAAATTAAATTAAATTAAAAAAAACAACAACAACAACACACACACACATATATATATATATTAAAAAAATTTAAATAATTAATTTAGTCCTCTTACTTGCTAAATTTTTCATTCACAAATGTAAGTTCTGTAACACAAAAACAAATATTTATTTTTTGAAAGATGTTGAACTTTATTTAAAGCTGTTAGATAAATCTGGAAACAAAAAGGCTATAAAAAACATAAGTATTTGCTCTGATTTGGACATTGTATTATAGTGTATTCCCCCTGGCAAACTTATGTTATTTTCTTGTTGCATACATTGTTTGTATACTCTATTTCATTCAATAAAGATTTAATTAAGAAAAAATAAACTTCTGGGGGTTCATCACGTGATACCATCACAGATTTGAGGTCAGAGCAGTGCCTTGCATTGTGGGCTGCTCACGAAAACGACATGCTGACTTCTGTTGTCTTTTGTAGTTTTACCCAAAAATCGAAATCAAAATCGAAAATCGAGTTTTTAGAGGAAAAAATCGGGATTTTTTTTTTTTTGCCAAAATCGTGCAGCCCTAGTGTCTGCACATCGCAATTAGGTTAAGGCTTTTTTTATACTAAAATATACATGAAGTGTATCATACTTACTGATTACCAGTTAATATGTACACAAAGCAAAACACTGAGTTTTAATGTCGTATTTTAATGTAAAAACTACATAATCTAATTTCATCCAGGTTTTCTCAAAAGTGGCTTTTAGTTTTATTTTCTCTTATGTTACATTAGCAATAGCGTTTTATCCACTTTATATGTCACGTATGTATTTGCCTGGTATATCTGTGAGAAGACTTTTATGCATGTCCACTTAGAGCTGCATTTTAGTAGCACTAACACAGATTTATAATCCAGTCGGACCATAAGTTAATCATTTATTTTGTCTTTAATGCTAGCAGTGTTTCAGATGTACAGAAAACCAGCTGTCACTTTAAAGCTATTGTGTTTTGTTTTGTTTTTTCATCCTCAGGTGACTCAGGAGATTTCTGATCCGAGCAGAGTCTTCCGCCTTCTTGGTTCTGACAGGTTGGTACACAGATAATTCCATCCTGAGCTAAGTCGATGCACATGAGTGATCAGCCCATCATCAAAAACCTCAGATGATTAGAGGATAGAGTCTCTCTGCATCCTCCTCATATGTCGCTTTACCTTCATAAAACTAGACCTGTTTGATCTGGATCTGGTCTCTAAACCATCAAACACCCTACTTGCCTCCTGTTCTGAACCCACAGCTCTGCTCTCTCACTGTGCAGGACTCTCAATACTTGCTCATGTTCTTAACTGGGATAGTTTCATTTTATTTACTTGTTTTGAATCTGAACTGATTCTGTCCCCGAATGCACCTCTGTCATTATCCTCAGATATCCTCCATCTCCCCATCCTCCATCTGATTCAGTAGTTCTATGTTTGATGCATAAAAGTCCTCATGAACTGAATAAACTCATCTCAAAGTTATTTAAACCTGGAGATAATTGTTATGAATGGACCTGTTAGCTGCTTTTAGATGTAATTGTTTAAGGAACAGGATTATGATAAGCATCCAAATAAAAGATACCAGAGAAAAATACATTTGGAGGACAGAACCGGTTGGTTCATGGTGAGTACAGACCTAAACCAAACTGTTTTCAGCTAGACTTGTTCACTTGTTCAGTATCCAAATTTATAAAAATACATATTGAATTGCCACAAGGTGTCAATGTCACCTTTTTACATAATTTCTATTATTTTACATCATTTTTATAATAGTACATCTTGTACCCTGTCACATCTTTTACTTTACATTCATCTTTTTGCATCTTTTACATCTCATCTCATCTAATTCAGAACACAAATTCACTCATATTATTGTTATGCATTTTACTGGTATCCCAATAAAACAGCTCTGCAGCTTATTTTATGCCTCAGTTTTAGAGAGAGAGCCCAAAATAATTTGTTCAAGTTGTTCAACAAATCATCTTTTTACTTTTTTACCTTTTATCACTATATTAATGTCACTCTTAATTGATTTATAGGTGTTTTTTTTTGTTTGTTTGTTTGTTTTTTTACCTTTTTCAGTTTTGGAATCATTTTAATCGATAAACTGTGGGATGTAATCTCCCAAATACTGAAATATCATGTAAATTTCAGTTACAAAAAAGGCCCTTTCCAAACTTCTTTCCAACACCAGCTGTATAAAAGCAGTCTTAAAACAGACTTTGTTCTATACCCCATGAATACATTTTAAGCATTATTATTATAAACCACGTTTAATAAAACCAGACCATCAACATTTCTCCAAAGTGTAGGTGTTGCCTTTAGAGAAAATGCATTCTCTTACATCTTGTGACCAGTTTAAGCTGATGTGCTCATGGTCTGAGCTGCAGATACAGCAAGTTGTGATGTCACTCACGTTCGTTCTGAGCACTGAGGAGTCAAACAGCTTAGTTAGCCATGACTCCTGATAGAAAGGCCCGTCGTGTGGCACCAGAGCAGGGCCTCTGTCTCTGCCCAGCCCCCCATGTTTTATTCACCACCGCCTGGGCAATGCCAGCCTGGTTTGAGTGTCTCTGCTGGCCTCTGTAATTTCATCTGATGGATCGGACAGTATGGACTGTAGCTTCCCTGCTCAGCTGTCACCGCCTCGAGACGATGGAGATGAAGATGGTCCGCTGTCATTGAGATCTCGCCGTCATCTGACTGATGTTTAACGTGCCAGTTAGCATGTCTGCCTGTCAGAGCGATGCTATCAGACCAGATTAATACCACCAACATGACGCTTAGGCTTTAGCATTAGTTGTCACAGCACAGTCTAATTAATAGCTTTTCACTCGACTGTCATAAAGTATTTTCCAAACATTTATTGTCATTCCTTATTAGAGGTTTTTTGTCATTTCTCTACTGTTGACTATGTTGTTCATTTATAAAGGAACAAAGTTTTTAGGGTTTATATATATATATATATATATATATATATATATATATATATATATATATATATATATATATTAGACCATAAAGAATATAGATTGACTCTATTTTCAGTATGTCAAAAGCCTAAGACACCAAACGGTGCCGCTGCTGCGCTCAAACCTTTAATTTCTTTACAAGATGACAGGTTGTTCTGCAGCTCAGGCACAAACAAAATACTATTTCATTTTGCCAAGGTTGGAAAGTAAAATCTGCAAAAATGGCTCCCTCTCTAAAGCACAACTCAAGTTTTTCATAGTTATCAAGCCAAAAGAAAACAACAGAAGTGGAAGACATTTTACTGAACAATACATCCCTTATGTCATCTTAGACAGGAAGTACATGTTCAGTTTCATGTAGCTCACATTGAAGCTGTGGGTTTGTGGTTTGTGGTGATGTCACTGTGCACATAGAGGCCTTTGTCTTTTGTTTCTTTAAGTGTTTTTCCCACTGGACTCTACACTGTACTAATGGAATACTCTTTAGAGACAATACATTCGTAACTTTTGTTCATACTTCATATGAAGAGGCTATTTTTTTTTCTATGATTTGCTTCTAATTTCATGAATTTGAGGAATAGAGCAACCTGTTCTGGTAGAAAGTTATGTTTTCCCATTTTTATCCAGTATTTCTTCACACATTGAGCCAGGGATTGTTCAGCATCATGTTTGGCTCATTGTTTTTATGCCTCATACGCAAAAGAAGTGAAACTCTGCTGACTTTTTTTTTTTTTTTTTTTTTTTTTTTTTTTTGAGAGAGAGAAAAGTGTTGAGTCCAACTCTGCTGCTATACACTGACATCACCATGGAACAAAAACCGTGGTTTCACTTCAAGATGAGCTGCTTGACAGATGTTGAAAGGAAAGACAAAGAGGAAAAACACAAACTATTTTCAGTCCAAAATGGTAGAAAAATACATCTGTTCCTGCGTGGTTCTTTTGCCCTGGAACTCTATATATATATTAGTTTTCAGTTATTGTCATCATAAATTCTTTTGGTGACACTCACCACTTCCCACAAATTCCCTTTTTGACTTTTTTATTTCTTCATTTCTCTCCCTTTAATTTCATCATGTCTCCTCCAGGGTTCCTGCAGGGTCTGAAAAAGTCTTAGAAGTCTTGAATTTACAAATCTGAATTTAATACCTTAAAGTCTTAAAGTACTAAATTAGATATGGTTGGTCTTAAGTTATGTTGCTATAAATTTGTTCATGGCATTGTGTTTAAATGTGTCTGTTAAATGTTCAAGCTGCAAGGGAAGTAACCATTAGTCTACTTAGTTCCACCCGTTCCAACCCGGCAGTTTATTTTGAAATTAGGAACCAATTATCACTAAATTTGCAGCCCCTGGTGGGAAATGACTCGGAATGGTGGGGATAAAGGTGTTGGAGTAAATGAATACAGTTGGGTGCTTCTATGAAACTGGTCCCTAAAACAGGACAGAGGGGCTAAAAATTCAAACCAGATGTAGACTAATGTTATGAGGCAAGTTTGGAAGCACTTTGGGTCTGTTTTAAAAATAAATATTTACTGAGATAAAAGAGAAAGTATTTTTTAGAAGCAGAGAAACACATTTTTCTATTTTTCATATTTTTTTTATACAAAAATCCGTATGTAACAAGGTAAAAAGGACACAACAATTACGCACTACTATTTTTTGAATATCTTTATTCTCTCACAGGAACATTTTTGGGAATTGAACTAATCATGCAAGGCAGAGTATTTCACAAAAATGACTGCTGTTGCAAAATCACTCACAATTTATTTGTGTTTAAATGGGCAGGTTCTGCATGTAATGCAAGTGGACACAATGGGTTACATGCAAAACCTGGAGTTGGACTGAGATTCATGAAAAACCCATGTGTTTGGATTAGAAAAACCACTAGGATCATCAGATTTAACAGTGTCTTTATTTATAGTGCTGTATAAGACCATTTCAAGCTGTTTTCCAGATCAAATGCACTGACACCAAGGTAGCTTTTCATGTCCACTTTTGGTCTGTTTTTTGGCCACAATATTTTATTAAAATTTCATTAATTTTGGGATGACTCAGAGCTAGAGTATAGGGTTGTTTTTTTTTTGCATTTATCTGAGGTCATCATTAGGTACATCCTGGGAGGAAACGTGTAAATTTGTCTTTTATTATTGGGTCTAAAAATGCTGGTACAGTACCAGGTACCAAAATGAACCCAGTTTCATAGAAGCACCCATTTTCCTAAATTCTAGTAGTGATGAATTTTTGCCAGTATGGCTGTGAAATGAGCATTAAATTCTGTTCTACGTCTTAAAAATGTCTCTAATTTAACCTTTTGGAACCCTGTCTTTCTATTTCTTTCTGACTGATACAATGCACGCACAGGTGTTCCATTATAATTTCAGTCATAGTCAAGAACCAGATAATTTTAGAAGTTCTGATTTAAGTTTTGCTGTGTGTGAACATAAGGAAGTTGTCTCCAGTGGGTATTAAAGTGTAAGTGCCTTCATCCAGTGTTTCTAAGTGTTTGTGTGTGTGTTTCAGGGTGGTGGTGTTGGAGAGCCGGCCGACCGACAACCCAACGGCCCTCAGTAACCTCTACATCCTCGCAGGACACGAGAACAGTTACTGATCTAATGTCATACGCCACAAGAGGAGGACGACGGGCTTCATTTTGGGAGAAACCTCCAGACTTTGACCTGTTGGAAGGGGAGACTTGTGGTTTTAAACAGTTATTGGGAGATTTCGTTACCGATCAGAGGACGGATAGGTCGGTGGGTACAAGCCGAGCCTCTCGGGTTGGATTCATTCGTAGCCTTACACCAGCAGCGTGTCGACTGTAGCCCCGCTCTTCACCAACGACAACGAGAGCTTCAACGAACATCGTTACTTTGCGTTTTTCTGACTTTTCTGTACTGTGGACTGAGTTACAAACATTTTATCTAGAGGTATTACTGCAAAAGTGCCATTAAAATTCACAAGAATTTGTGATTGTATTAGCAAACAGTGGGAGATTTGTGTTATTTTTCTGCAACGTGTCACCCCTAATGAGTCGATGGCAACTTTATTAGGCTTGAAAGGAGATTTTTTACAGCTCTGTAGTCGAACTAATAGATCAAACAGAAACCCATGAGCCATGTGGGTTATTTAAGCAATATTTATTAACCTCATGTTAAGTAACAGTTGGATTTCCAGACGGTGACAGTGCAGTCCTGCTCTGAATAGGATTAACTACCTAGTGAACAGTTTCTGAGCAGCTTCGGGTTATTTTTACTGCTTTGTAATATAGTCGCATCTATCCTGCTCTGCTGCATTTTTAGAAGTTGAATATAATGTAAAATGTTTTTCTTTACCCCTTCTTTTATAGACCCTTTACTTTCATTATTTGCACCATGTAAGCACTTTTGTACATTTTTTTTATTTAAAATCAAATGACAAAATGAGGGACGATGCTAGGTTTTGTTAACATCTTTGCATTCCCTTTGCAAAATGTTTAATGTATGCTGTTTTTGTAATAAAAAAAACGCTGTTGTTAACAAGATAACGTCACCGGTTTGGGTTTATTTTTGTGTCCCTTTGAGGAAGGGAGGTGTGCGTCATTAACGGTGAGTCTCTGATGGGAGGAATCGGGAGATGACTGACGATTAGTTTCCATTATTTCCTCCTTTAGTCTGGTATTCTACTATTGTGCTGGGACTAATTGGTCTCACTAATTGGTCTCAATGCAACAGGATGTAGTGTCACATTTATGCATTTCTGTTTCTCTCTGACACGTGTAAAGTTGTGTGTATTATGGATTTTAACTGTTTTAAGAGGAATCAATACCTCATTGAAATGTTCATGTTGTATTTGTGGATAAGTGAAATAGACAGCAGCAGAATAAACTACAAATACAAATGTAGGCAGCAGGTTACTCTCATTTTAATTTCTGTCACTGAGATGTTGAAAAACCTATAAATCCCCAAACGCATCTGATGTTTTCCTCTCCTTTAGGTGGGTGGGGGCTCATCTGTTCCTATGGGAATGAGGTTCAAGAGAGGGGAGATGTGGCGTCAGAGTACAGGAAGTCATCAAAATAAAAGACAAATGTATTCATGTCCTTTATTTAACCCATAAAGACCCAGTGCTACTTTTGTGGCAGTTCCCAAATTGATTTATCTTTTTTTTTTTTTTTACTTTAACCGATTTATTACCATTTATTCTAATACGCTCTGTATTTTGCATTTTTAAGCATAAATCAGGTATTTTCTGACATTTAATTCACTGATCATGTACTTGTCCATAAAAGCTCAGATTAAACTTAAGGGTTATTATATCAAAAACAGAGAAAACTGAAGAAAGGTGACTTTTTTTGTAAAATATATCATTATTTGAACATAAACAAAGTGTGTCCATCCACTGTCATTGATTCAACTTCATGGGTTTTACTGGGGAATCAATGTTGTAGAAGATGACAGTGTTTCCACGGTAACTACAGAGCTTGTGAACGTCCAAATGGGTCATATCTGATGATGAAAAGACGACAAACTGCATTTTACACCAATTATTTACATGGATCAACAGGTATTAAACATGTCAGACCAGTAGATGCTTTAGGCTGACGGTGTATATTTGGGTTTTTATGGGTTAATTAAAAGTACTCGTCAATGTGCAGTAAAATTGTTCCTGTCTGTTTTATTATTATTATTATTATCTGTCTTTACCAATTGAGTTGCAAAGCTGCTTTTATTGAATCACTAACTAGCAGAGGAAAATATACAGGATACATACACAATATCCTGGTTAAACACAGGTTAATAATAATCCAGCAATAATATATAATGTGATTTATTTTCCTGATTAAAACAGAAGAAAAGTGTTCTCCAGAAGAGGTTATAAAGCAAATACAGATCAACTTTACTTATCCTCGAGGGGAAATTTGTTCATGTAATGTTATGTAATATAATGTTTATACATAAAAGTTCATAATGTTTATGATATTTTTCTGAGTTTGGGTCCCGAGACACTGGAATCGTGTCTTAAATGATGTTTTGATTGCTTTTACTGCTGTGTTAATGTATAAGTTGCTGTAAATGTTTAAGGTTGAGCTCAGTTGAAACACTTTATACAATGTGCAGTTTATATTAATGCATCATATTCTATAAGATCATCAGATGTGTGTTTGGTTGTGAAAAACATGGACCTTGTAGCTCAAGAAGGAACATTTACTAATGCTTAACACATATACTGAGAGTCAGAATCAGAAAAAGTTTATTAATCCAAGGATGGGGAATAGAACACAAAACATCAGCCATATTTACAATGTAATACCACTCAATTTTCTACTTTTTTTTTTTTTAAGTGATCTGCCTCAGAGGTTAAATGTGCTAAATCTTACTTTAAATGCCATTGACCAGAATGTTTCTTTATTAGTGACTCAAACTTTCGCTGCTTTTATTCTGATAGTGCAGTGTAATCAATCCATTTGTTGAATAGTGGTTTTAAATGAGCAGGAAGTCAATGAAAAACTGATGTGAATATGAGCTAAAGCTGGGACACAAATGTAGACGAATAAAAAAAAATTGTTCATGTAATGTCATGTAATATAATGTCTATACATGTAAATTCATAGTATTTCATGATATATTTTTCTAAGTTTGGTTCCTGGGACACTAGAATTGTGTCTTAAATGATGTTTTGATTCCTGTTACTGCTGCATTAATGTATAAGTTTCATTTTAGTGCTGTAAATGTTTAAGGTTGAGCTCAGTTGAAACACTTTATGTAATGTGCAGTTTATATTAATGCATCATATTCTATAAGATCATCAGATGTGTGTTTGGTTGTGACAAACATGGACCTTGTAGCTCAAGAAGGAACATTTACTAATGCTTAACACATATACTGAGAGTCAGAATCAGAAATAGTTTATTAATCCAAGGATGGGGAATAGAACACAAAACATCAGCCATATTTACAATGTAATAACATCCATTTTCTACTTTATTTATTTATTTATTTATGTATGTATTTATTTATTTATTTATTTAGAAATGATCTGCCTCAGAGGTTATATAGAATTTTTGACTTAATTTTTTTTTTATTTGTGACTCAAACTTTCACTGCTTTTATTCTGGTAGTGCAGTGTAATCAATACATTTGTTGAATAGTGGTTTTAAATGAGCAGGAAGTCGATGAAAAACTGATGTGAATATGAGCTAAAGCTGGGACACAAATGGAGAGAAGTAAAAAGAATTATAATGATGTAGAAGTACTGGATAAATCTACAGAAAATAGAGAGGCTCCAGTAAAGGACATGAAAATGTACTTAAGAACATGCATGAACATCACCACGAACACACTCAGATTACAGCTGAGAGGACAAAGATTAGATCCACGGATGACTCCTGACTCAGTTCTTTTATTTGATGAATGGGTGAATTGTGACTCAGTTCTTTTATTTGATGAATGGGTGAATTGTGACTCAGTTCTTTTATTTGCGAACAGATGACTCCTGACTCAGTTCTTTTATTTGCGAACGGATGACTCCTGACTCAGTTGTTTTAGTTGTGAACGGATGACTCCTGACTCAGTTCTTTTATTTGTGAATGGATGACTCCTGACTCAGTTCTTTTATTTGTGAATGGTTAATTCCTGACTCAGTTCTTTTATTTGTGAACGGATGACTCCTGACTCAGTTCTTTTATTTGCGAACGGATGACTCCTGACTCAGTTCTTTTATTTGTGAACGGATGACTCCTGACTCAGTTCTTTCATTCGTGAACGGATGACTCCTGACTCAGTTCTTTTATTTGTGAACGGATGACTCCTGACTCAGTTCTTTTATTTGTGAATGGATGACTCCTGACTCAGTTCTTTTATTTGTGAATGGTTAATTCCTGACTCAGTTCTTTTATTTGTGAACGGATGACTCCTGACTCAGTTCTTTTATTTGCGAACGGATGACTCCTGACTCAGTTCTTTTATTTGTGAACGGATGACTCCTGACTCAGTTCTTTCATTCGTGAACGGATGACTCCTGACTCAGTTCTTTTATTTGTGAATGGATGACTCCTGACTCAGTTCTTTTATTTGTGAATGGATGACTCCTGACTCAGTTCTTTTAGTTGTGAACGGATGACTCCTGACTCAGTTCTTTTATTTGTGAATGGTTAATGCCTGACTCAGTTCTTTTATTTGTGAATGGATGACTCCTGACTCAGTTCTTTTATTTGTGAATGGTTAATGCCTGACTCAGTTCTTTCATTCGTGAACGGATGACTCCTGACTCAGTTCTTTTATTTGTGAATGGTTAATGCCTGACTCAGTTCTTTTATTTGTGAATGGATGACTCCTGACTCAGTTCTTTCATTCGTGAACGGATGACTCCTGACTCAGTTCTTTTATTTGTGAATGGTTAATGCCTGACTCAGTTCTTTTATTTGTGAATGGATGACTCCTGACTCAGTTCTTTTATTTGTGAACGGATGACTCCTGACTCAGTTCTTTTATTTGTGAATGGATGACTCCTGACTCAGTTCTTTTATTTGTGAATGGATGACTCCTGACTCAGTTCTTTCATTCGTGAATGGATGACTCCTGACTCAGTTCTTTTATTCGTGAATGGTTAATGCCTGACTCAGTTCTTTTATTTGTGAATGGATGACTCCTGACTCAGTTCTTTTATTTGTGAATGGTTAATGCCTGACTCAGTTCTTTTATTTGTGAATGGATGACTCCTGACTCAGTTCTTTTAGTTGTGAACGGATGACTCCTGACTCAGTTCTTTTATTTGCGAACGGATGACTCCTGACTCAGTTCTTTTATTTGTGAACGGATGACTCCTGACTCAGTTCTTTCATTCGTGAACGGATGACTCCTGACTCAGTTCTTTTATTTGTGAATGGATGACTCCTGACTCAGTTCTTTTATTTGTGAATGGATGACTCCTGACTCAGTTCTTTTAGTTGTGAACGGATGACTCCTGACTCAGTTCTTTTATTTGTGAATGGTTAATGCCTGACTCAGTTCTTTTATTTGTGAATGGATGACTCCTGACTCAGTTCTTTTATTTGTGAATGGTTAATGCCTGACTCAGTTCTTTCATTCGTGAATGGATGACTCCTGACTCAGTTCTTTTAGTTGTGAACGGATGACTCCTGACTCAGTTCTTTTATTTGGGTGGCTCGTGCTGCAGATGCGGTGTGTTTTATTTTGGAGGTGTGTGCAGGATGTTTTCCTCCGTCGGCTCTTTAAAGCTCATGTGGTGTGTGTTCGCTCTCAGTCCGGGTCTGATCCTGCTCTGGTCTCCGACACAACCCGCTCTTCATCCTCTTCATCCTCTTCATCCTCTTCTTCATTCACATCCTGCTTTTCCGACACCTGCGCACATTTCAAACAAACGTAAGTGCACGCGCCTTTTATTCCATCATAAACACGAGGATTATGACTTTCATATTTCTGATACAAACTATGAAATGTGTCTAATTTTAGGATGATCTGAATGTTATGAGCTAACGTTACACAGACTTTAGGATTAAAGCAACTATTATTTGGAACCTAATCGCCAGTTTATAGATATTAGTAATTATTTTATGACTGTGTTTATGTTTATTTTCGCTCTTTTCGGTTGAGCTTATGTGTGTTTTTTTTAGTTTCATCCCTTTGGGTATTTGCTGTGTGTTGTTTTTGCTTTGGCTCCATATTCCCTCATGGAAATGACCTAATATACTTTGCATTGCAAATGTTTTCTTACGCAATCTGTTAGTGGACAGGTGTAATGTTCCCTCCAATCTGCTTTTATTTTGGCTTTTTGCAGCGTTTGTTTCTGCTTTAATTCAGTTTGTTGCTAATTTAAGGGTGAATTCTGCCTCTTATTTTGACACAGAATAATTTTCCTACTCCTCAACTTCTGTTTCAAGTTTATTTTTTTATTCTGTCAGTAATAAAATCTAAATGTAGTCAGTTTATTCTCAGCTGTGGCAAAGAAAACATAAAATCCTCACTTTTCTGAAGCTGTAACCATTAATGTTTGGATGCATAACTTGTAGTAAAATGATAATAATACTGCTAATATAGCTACTACCACCACTACTAGTAGTACTAGGCTACAACTACTACTACTAATAATAATAATAACCTGTTTTTTGTAAAGTTTTACAGAGGTGCAATGATTAATCTGTTAGTTGTCCACCACTAATTTAACTATTTAAATTTAGAATTAATGACTCTAAATTCTCTGATTCCAGCTTCTTATAATTCAATATTTTCTGTTTTGTTTCCTCTTTTATGACTGTAAACGTAATATTTTTTGAGGTTTTGGACCAAACACGATATTTTAGGACAGCAACCTGACTTTGGGAGGCAGAGATTGGTATTTTAGTATAATCTTCAGGTTTTTTTTTTTTTTTTTTTTTTTTTGAAGAAGAAGAAGAAGAAGAAGTAATGAACAGATTAATCAGGTGATATAAAAAAAATGAAATAATTACAAAAACTGTTATATAGAGCTGCAACAATTAATCTGATAGTTGTCGACATCTAGTTCAATTGACTATTTTAGCTGTAGAATTAAAACTCTAAATTCTCTGATTCCAGCTTCTTATATGTGAATATTTTCTGTTTTGCTTCCTTTTTTATGACAGTGAACGAAATTTCTTTGAGGTTTTGGACCAAACAAGACATTTGAGGACAACAACATGACTTTAGGGAACAATGACTGGTATTTTCATATAATTTTCAGTTGTTTTTTTTTTTTATTTTTATTTTTTTTAAGAAGCAATGGACTTATTAATCAGGTGACATGAATACAATCATGAAATAATTACAAAAGCTGATTGTTGCAAAGTCTTTTTTTTAATCAATTTTTTTTTAAATTTTCATTGTGCATCTCCAAAAGTACAATACAAAAAAGAAAGAAAGAAAGAAAGAAAGAAAGAAAGAAATTCACATTCTATGATACAAGATTTTGTGACACACAAAGTATATACCCCCCACCCCCCAGAACCGATGGTGACCTCCATACCAACCCAACCTGGATCTCAAAATGCAAAAACCACTAATAACAAATACATCTATATAGAGATTATTGCAAAGTCTTATATAGCTGCAACAATTAATCTGATAGTTGTCAACACATGATTTAATTGACCATTTTAATTGTAGGATTAAAAACTGTAAATTCTCTGATTCCAGCTCCTTATATGTGAATATTTTCTGTTTTGCTTCCTCTTCTATGACAGTGAACTGATTATCTCGGAGGTTTTGGACCAAACACGACATTTGAGGGAAAAAAAATATGACTTTAGGAGACAACAGCTGCTGTTTTTGTACCATTGTCTGATGTTTTAAGAAGCAATGGACACATTGAATGATAATGAGAAAAATAAAGCAGCTGTTCTAGGTCCATATGTGACTGATTCTTGGCAGCTCTACATGTTTTATATTTTTATGCTGTTCAGTCTGTTTCCTGTTTTTCTGCAGAAATAAATAAAAAGTAATCTGTGTTATGTTTGCTGTCATTTAAAGAACACCTGACCTCAGCAGCTTTAACACCTACTTATGATTGTTTTCATGTCACCTGTAAAGAGGTGAACTGTTCCTGAACGCAGCAGGTGGTGACATTACCCATCCTCCTCCTCTTTGTTCCCCTGCTGAGTTCACTCCCGTGTCTCCTCTTGTTTTTAATTCTGCAGAGACGACCCTGTTTCTGCGGACACTTGCTGACGATGGAAAAGTACGAAAAGATTGGGAAGATCGGAGAGGGCTCCTACGGCGTCGTCTTTAAGTGCAGGAACAAAGACACGGGGCAGATCGTCGCCATCAAAAAGTTTGTGGAGTCTGAGGACGACCCCATCATCAAGAAGATCGCACTGAGGGAGATCAGGATGCTCAAGGTGACAAAACCTCACAATACATGCATCCATCTGCAAGATTTCTCATGTAAAGGCTTTTTGTTTCACCCTTCAGATACAGTCTAATCCATGGATGTCAAAATTATTTTAATTCAGGGGCCACGTGCAGCCCAATATGATTTCAGGTGAGCCGGACCAGTAAAATGACACTATAATACCCTATGAATAATGTCAACTCCAAACTTTACTCTATATTTTAGAGTGAAAAACTCAAATGACATCATAAAATAGTTTACATCCACAAACTATCTTTTAAAAAATGTGAATAACATGAACAACCATGAACAACCTGAAATTTAATTATGCCTCAATTTATCATTAATCACAATCAGAAATTATTGAAAAATTGACATATTAACACATGTGTATTAAAATTTTCAAATCACAGTAGATTTACAAAGGCAGAAAACATTTAGACATTTCAGATTTTACATATTTTATAAAAATTAGATTAGATTAGATTAGACTTTATTCCCCACAATGGGGACATTCAACAGTCAAGGCAGCAACAGAATAAAATGCACAAAAAAATATGCATGTATAACGATAGTGCAAAAGCAAACAATATAATATAAAAAATAATAATAGTAATAAAAGGACTATATAGACTATATACATATTTACAACAGAGGGGAATTTGTTCAGGTTGTTCACATTTTATTCACATTTGTGTGAAAGATTACTTTATAAATATAAACATTTTCATGTAATTTTACATTTTTATACTAAAACAAAAAGAAAAATTTGGAGTTGTCAGTATTGATAGATTATTATGATACTATTTTACTGGTCTGACCCACTTAAGATTAAATTGGACTGTATGTGACCCCTGAACTAATGATGATTATTAATATCTTCAGTGTCATTTTGTTGGGCCTTATGTTTGACACCCCTGGTCTAATCATTTAAAAACACCATCTCCCATCATGCACTACTTGATTTTGAAGGTTTACTTAATGCTTAAAAGATGCAAATCCTGCTTTTAGTGCCGTGAAATGCACAATCTTCCTTCCCCGTTGTGTGCGGCCGGCGGGGGGGACACCATGCAATTAATTCGCCGGACTGAAGGAAGCGTTTTTGTAGCCGCTGCACAGGGAACAACTATTCACGGGCGTTCAGAGAGGTTTAGAGGGGTTTTAATCAAATAAAGGCAAAGCTCTGCAAAGTCAGTACAAGCACAATCAAATAAAAGGTGAAATATTTAGTTAAATGAGGAGGAAACGGTGGTAATAAAGCAGGCTTGTTTGTGGTTTTTTGTAATCTTTGCACTGAAA